>NW_022681468.1:56414040-57015308 GCF_009764315.1 Trachypithecus francoisi
TCAAGGAGCTTCTTTTGAGCTCCAAATGATTAGGACTTGATTAATTCTTGGTTCAACTCCAATCTCAAAATGAGTTTTTCTGGAAGGTGGTTCAGGGTCTTGTGTTAGGCAAGATAGATTCCCAAATGCATGGAAATACAGGAAGATTTCCCTGAGGCTATGGATAGGGGACAAGGGAGTGCATTTTAGAGAGATTGAGAATCCTCAGGAGCCTTAGACATGACCCCCATAGATTTGGGCAGATACCCAGCTTTGGAATCGACTTGAACTAGAGGTAAACTGCAAGGGAAAGAGTAAGATCATGAAAAGTTCTCATGATCCTCAAAATATGATGATTGGAGCCTAAAACTGTTCTTTGTGACAAATTTGCCCTTAATGTATAATATATCCATTTGGATCACAAAAAAACCCAGAGGGTTTCTAACTTTGGGTAGGTTTCTTATATCTGGGACTATTCCAAGTAGATTAACTTATAGTTTGATCCTGCTAGAAGACAATTTTAGTAGATGGAGTTTTATTAGAAGACTTATCACAGGAGTGTTTTTCTTAGGTTTCAGTCATATGAGAAGAGGAATGACTATCTATGAAGACAAGAAAACTGACATCACAAACAGATGCTTTTAAGAGTAGAAAATGTCCCTTTATTAGTATATGTGGGTGAAACATATTATCCAATCACTATTTTCCCATTTCAGGTTTGTTTTTCCGAAGGAAAGCAGAAGGGAACTATATCTGATGATTGTCTCCATGAGTCAGGCATTCTTCCAAAAGTTTTCCATGCTATATTTTATGTAATTCTTGTGACAATGTTCCATTTTGGCAGATGAAGAAGTTGAGGCTCAGAGATATTAGGTAATTTATTCAAGGTCACACAAGCTAATAAGGGGTGGCCCATGTTTTAAAACTAGGAGTCTCAGTTTTCAAAACACTGCATCACATTATCATGCAATAAAAATAACAAAAAGATTTTTAATAATATTTTACTTATGATAGTGATTCCCTATGGCAATCTTAAATCCACAATATAATTATTATAAGTAGTAATCATAACACAAGTATTTATAGCGTAAAAATGTTAACAAAAATTGTTAGAATCATTGTAAAGAATGTTTGCACTCTGCATGGTTCTGGCTCACTTTTTAAATGCAAGAGGGATTGATGACTTTGAAAGTGGTTAAATTTTAGATGCTTATCTACAGCAAACTTTAAAAACTTCTAAGTGAGATTTTCCTATCAAGGAGATGACTCTGCACACGTATACATTTCATTTAGGCCTATAGTGCTTGCTGTGTACTTTCATTCATCAGAAAATATGTTTTAGAAAAAGCACAGTTCTGAATGCTGTATTTCAAGAGGCAAAATTCAGTATTTTAGGAGTTGAAAAGACCAGGTTTTGAACATTAAAGTTTACTGGGCTGTGATAATTTTTTTTTATGTTTGGTGAAATTTAACCTTTAGCAGAATGATGTAGCAGCTCTAAATTGTCTAAATTCCCTGACACACAGACATACACTAAAATACCAATTTTTATCTCAATATTTTAAAAAGTTATTGAGGTAAATTAAACAAGTGCTTAAACAAGCAAGTGTATCTGCCACCCTCCATTCTACCTTACAATAATATGATTTCCGGAGATTTTTGACATTTAACAAGTGATCTGCAGATGACTGTGACACAGGACAATTTTTCTACCATAAAAATTCTAAAAGATAAGATTATGATAACTTTTCTAAATATGGCAATATTTTAGTTGCATCTTCAAAGGCAAACACAGATTCATGGTCCCCCGAAATAGACATTGCTTTTTACAAATCCTATTGTATAATGTGTTATGTGAAAAAATGCAGTCATTTGTTCCCATTTCTGGGAAGCTTCTCTGTAGAAAATTAAAAGCAAATGTAGCTTTGTTTTAGGTGCCAAGATTTTCAAGATTGTTAAGAGGATTTACAATTCTTAAAGCTTTGTTTTTCCTTTATTTTATACTTTGTAGTTGAATGACTCTTATGGAGCCAAGTGCTGTTCTTAAAGGTTTACAGGAATAAACTCCTTGAATTCTCAATATAATCTTATGAGGTAGGCACTACAATTATCGTCATTTTACAATTAGAGAAACTAAGGCACACCGGTGGAATAATCTGCCCAATATTCCGCAGCTTACATGTGAGGAGCCAGGATTTTAACCCCTGCAGTCATCCTAGGCAATGTCACCTCCCCTAGAGGATGGAACATTTTCTTCTGATTCTGTGATGTGTTGCTGAGATGATGGCGACTGCATGTGATTTGAGGGCCCACTCCAATCTGGCATGTCATTGCTTGTCCTGCAGAGTTATTGAGCACAGACTTGTCAGAGGACCTGGATTAACACAGAGGAACAAGGAAGGCTTCCTAAAATAATCTTATTGAAAGAAACTTATTGGTAGAAGGCATTATACAAAATAGGGCTAAACATGCAATGAATTTAGAGAGAAATGACCAGTGAGGGAAAACAGGGAGGAAGCTGTTTGAGATTAAGAAAGCTGGCCGGGCGCGGTGGCTGAAGCCTGTAATCCCAGCACTTTGGGAGGCCTAGACGGGCAGATCACGAGGTAGGAGATCAAGACCATCCTGGCGAACACGGTGAAACCCCGTCACTACTAAAAATATACGAAAAGCTAGCCGGGCAAGGTGGCTGGCGCCTGTAGTCCCAGCTACTCGGGAGGCGGAGGCAGGAGAATGGCGTAAACCCGGGAGGCGGAGCTTGCAGTGAGCTGATATCTGGTCACTGCACTCCAACCTGGATGACAGAGCGCGTCCGTCTCAAAAAAAAAAAAAAAAAAAAAAAAAAAAAAAAAAAAAGCTGCCAGACAGCCATGGGAGGCTGACCTTGAATAAAAGAGAGGGGAAGGAAGGAAGAAGGATTGGAGGGAAGTGTACTGGACTGTAGAGCAGTTCTAAGAAGAGTTGAGCAAGGCCACTGGGGAGTCGTTAAGGCAAAGTCATCCTTTGGAGGAAACCTAAAACCTACATCTCCTGGGAATGGGTCTCCTTTAATATCCCTGTCACAATCACTGGCTGGGAGCAACCCCCACAATCCCTGATGTGAGAGCAACCCAGTCACTGGCTGTGAGCAGTGGCCTTGGCACTGAGAGCAGTGGCAAACATGGTGATGGATTTCAGAGGACGGTAGCTGAGGACGTTGCTCAATTATACTCCCTGCCCTCAGAATCTGAGAGGCTCATTCTCATAGCTGCCATGTCCCCCAACACTCCCACTCCACCCCTAGAATAATTCCTAGTCTGAGGTTAGGTAGCTCTCATCTGAACTCTTTCCCATGAATTAACTATATCATGTATTAGCAGGTCTACCCTTAAAACCTGAGGAGCCTGGTGCAAGAATAGACAGTGGCCCACACATCCTATTCTTAGCTGACAAATGCTCACTCATAATAACCTGGAAAGCCTGATTCAAATGTAGAATTCTCAGACATCCCAAGTTTTCAGGCAGAACTTGATGGCACAGGGAAAGAGCTATCTTTATTCCTGTCCCACTCCTTTTGCCATCTCCAGCTATGTGCCTCACTTCAAGGGGCCTCCTAGGCATGCATATGAACACTGAAACCCACACATTCATGCCCATTCATAGCATCCTCTCTTCTGCCTGGGTCTAAGGGGTAGGCCCTGCTCATTACAACATGATATACCTGATAATGTATTTAACTGTATCCTTTACTAGATTATAATGCCTACGAGGGCAGTGCTCAGACTCCTCACCTACAGAAACTGTGAGATAATAAATGTGTGTTTTAAGCTGCTAAAAACAGCTGCTAAGTTTGTGGTAATATTTTTATGCAGCAATGGATTACTAATATAGGCAGAAACTGTATTAATTTGTGGGGATAGCACTTAGTGTGCAAATATGTATTTCCTAAAGAAATGAATGAATTCATCAATTGTTTATTTTGTATTCACTTAGTATAAAGAGTTATTTTAAGAGTGTGCAACACAATCAAAGGCAAGAGGAAAAATCCTATTAAACCAAGAAGTACAGGAGATTAACCCTGGGGCTACTGCTAGGAGCAGGTAGCAAAATATGGATGCTGCATTTTCCAGGAGTGTAAACAGATTGAAGCTAATGAGGTGTTTATTTGTAGAACATGAGTAAATTTCACTGTCTCGCCTGCTATTGCATTCTTCCTATTAGCCAAGTGTGAGGTGGAGAAAAAGAGAAACAAAATACATAAAAAATCAACCAGACAAAAGGTTCTAGTTCCAGTGAGTTAATGCTGAATGTCTTCAGCTGTAGAAACTAGGAAGAGTGAACCTCCTAATATACTCCTGATATACCTCTAATATATTGGCTTTGTATGGCTGATCCTTGGTGTCTCTTCACCTGGAGCATCTTTGCTATTGATGCTTGAGAAAAACGAGCAGCCCCAAAGCTAAAAGGCCTCAGCTTTGAAGTTAGGATATTATTCCCCTCAAGGGGTCAACATGCTGAATGAAAGAATTGCTGCATATATATTTATTCAGATGATTAATAATTTCTTAAAGATTGACCTGAGTGCCTTATATTCTTATCGTTGACTTTGTTCCTAATCTGAGACATTCTCAAGCAATTATAAGAAAATGCCATGGGTTTTTAGCCCAATTTGTGTACTGATCTCTCACAATTGAGGATGTTCAGTTGAAACCTTTGCAGTGGCAGCTGGGTCAAATATCTGAACTCTGAATAACTGAAGTCAGTGTTCTCATGGGAAAGAGAAATGAAAATATACTTTCATCAATGAAAGCAGAGAGAAAGAAAAACTCATTGCTTTCTCATGGTGTGCTTGCTTTTCTGTAGATATCTAAAAATAACCTAGATATATCTGAAAACAGGGCTTTGACTCCCATTTTAAGTTCAAACATGATGCTCATGGTATCAATTTCAAGGCATTTATTGTGTCAATTTTATGAAGGAGAATGATGCCAACTATGCCTTAAATGATAGTAATGATCTGCTTATTCAGAGGTGGAATTTCTGACAACCTCTACCCTTGGTAATTCAGCCCAAACTTAGAAGTAAGAAAAAAAAAAAACAGCCTCTTAGGCTGACATAGCGGTTACAAAGGCATGCACTTAACTTCTAAGGCGGGGACTTCTTACTGACTTTCCTTTAATACGCAATTTTTAACAAGCTCGATTATATGGTTATCCAGCTCATAACAGGCAAGAAACTAGAAACTAGAAAAGAGGCAGATCT
Organism: Trachypithecus francoisi; assembly: GCF_009764315.1. Taxonomy (NCBI): domain Eukaryota; kingdom Metazoa; phylum Chordata; class Mammalia; order Primates; family Cercopithecidae; genus Trachypithecus; species Trachypithecus francoisi. The sequence continues at coordinate 56,419,261 of NW_022681468.1, forward strand.
GGAGGTAGCTTTCAAAATAGCAGTAATAGTTGACAGTCTGATGGGAAAGGCAGAAACAGTACAACTAAAAGGCATTTACTTACAACCCAGGCCAATAAGGAGCCTATATTATTCAGAAAATGCACAATTATGTTCAGCATCCCCTGTTTAGGAAGTAAATAAGTCATGTGTAGCAGTGTAATACTTTGATATTAAGCTGTGTATTTTTTCAATTCCTTCTAACTCTTCACTTCTCCTTATCATCGAAACAGCAGTGAAAGTTATCTATATTGCTCTGCTATGCAGGGCTGAGATGATACAGAAAGAAAAGAGTAAATTCTAGGCTTTTGAGCTCTCGTGCATACTTTTGTATATCTATAGCAGAGATAAAAGTCTTAAAAGCTACAGCTTTCAATTGAAGGAGCCAGAAACTCAGGTCAGAAAATTAGATTTTATGAATTCCAGAAGCTTGCCTTTAAATAGTAAGGCCTGAAGCCTGGGAGATTCAGAGCATAGAATTTGGACCTTAAGCCCTAGAGTGGGAGGAATGCCTAATGAGATAAATGCCATTTCCTGGTCAGAGAGGGCAAGAGAATTAGAGGAGGATGTGACTGGAGCTTAGCTTACTGCCTGGGTCGTTGAGAAAGGCCCAGTGCCCCCTCCTACTTTGATAAGGGGTAGGGAGTAGACATTAAAATCTTAGATCAGTCCAGTCTAGAGGGTCTGAAAGCAGCGCCTTTTGCTGAAGGGTATGATAAAGGAACACTGAGAGATTCTTAGATAAGCCACGTGTCCAGTGGGACATGAGGATAGTCAGGAGCAATAATTCAGTGGATCTCCCAGGTCATAAGTTCTTCAGGATTCTCTAGTATAGTGGGGGAATCCACTGAAATGAGTTCTGTGACCCTTCCCTTCAGAATCACTGCTCTAAAGTGAATGAGATGAGCCCGCACACTCGACATACTTTCTCCAGTCAGGAGGACACGTGTATAGGCCTGGCTGACACAGGCAGGCGCCAGCAGCAATGAGAATGACATGAAGGGCAAGAGGATAAGTGAGGCGCTACACATGTTAATTAGCTTGGTAGACTCTTTCTACAACATGCACATGTATCAAAACATCACATTGTCCCCTATAAGTACATGCCATTATTGTTTGTCAGTTAAAAATAAAAATTTAAAAAAGAAAAGGTGCTAAGTACAAATGGTGACACATGCCTCTCCCCTGCACGCTCATCATTCTCTGGAACTCGTCAGACATTTGATGAGAAGGAAAGGAAGAATGTGAAGGGAGAGAGTTCTGAATGGACTAAGCAATTACTCAGAAGAGATGGAACTTTGACTGGAGAGACTAGGTTGCCTTTAATTGGCAAAGGTGAAGAACAATGGCTCATGTGCTAACGTAAATTTAGTTATAAAGAAATAAAGAGCATTGTAATTTTTGCACATCCAAGTATGTAGTCTAAAAATGTAAAAAGCATCTCATTTAAAATGGTTAAAATGAAAAAGGAAAGTTTGGGCATGTAAATGAAAAGATTTCAGTTCCAAGGGCTCACTTTTGTAAAACATCTCATCTCACAATGCCACTAACAGTGAAAAGGAAAACAAATCCTCTGTGTATGATGTAATAAAAGCATTTGCCTTTTTATAGCAGCCCACTCCTCCTTTTTTTTTGTGGCAAAGCCCCAAATACATTGCCCTTAAAGACTTTTTAGAGAACAGAAAGGCTTCCAGATGACAGAAGTCTGAAGCACGATGCTGTATGTGACGCGAGTAGTGAGAATACTGATTGTGTCCTAGAAAGGAGGCAAGTTGTCACCCATTTTCTCCCTGAAGTTGCAAGCATATGCATCGCAGCTTATCGATTCCCAACGCATGCATATTCTAGCAAGGGAATGCATTTTCTTGGTTCCTCATAGTCCTCCCAACCCTCTTCTGCTCAGCAGCCGTTTTCATACATGATTAACACTCAGATAGCATTTTCCACATTAACCTTGTGATGTCTGATAGGGAGGACAGAGATGGATACTGCCTTGCTGAAATGTGTACACATAATCCATAATGAATAACTGCAGCTCCTTGGTGACCATGACGGGCTATCACAAGCAAAGTGAGGTCCAAGTTGAGAAAGGCGCTGAGTCCTAAAGAGCAATATTTCACAATTTGGCTAAGCATGCAATTTAAAACTCCAGCAAAGTTCTTCCCTGTGTGGCCCAGCACAGGCCTCTGATTGCTGTACCCATTCTGATTTTGTTCCTAAGGAGACTCAGCCACAGCTGTCCTTAATATCCCTTTCCCCTGGGGCATTGATTTAGGTTACACTGAAGGCTGTCTTCAGATAATTCCCTTTTCCAGTTGTTCTCTGTTGCGGCGTATGGATCCTGCTCAGGTATCTTTGTGACATCTTATGTTCTACATGTTCCAACAGAACTGTGGAGGCAGGAAAGTTTGGGACCAAGTTTCTACAGCAATATCTGTGGGGGTTTCAAATGGATGTGTTAGAGAGGCTTGCTCTAGTGTCTCCTGGGGTTGGAAGATTAATTAGCTTTGAAAAGCTAATCCTGAATGGACACACATTTATTTTTTATTTTCCTAAAACAGATACAAATAGGACTACAATTAATTTCTTGAATTGGTGTGACTTTTTCTCTATCCATGCATCAATATATGGTGCCTCATGGGCAGTTGAAAGTGCTTGTACTTTTACTAAATATTGCCAATGATATTTTCCTGGATTAGATTTTAAGGCTTATGAGTAAGTGATAGTATTGCCTTTGCTGCCATGTGTGCACTTTCATGCATTCTGCACACTTATATGGAGACGTTCATGCATTACTGTCTGTTGAGAGTTGAAGTCTTCCCTGAGGAAGGTGTTTTGTGGATGACAAGCATCTAACATAGCCCTGAGTGTCCCAGTTCTTTGCTAGGTCCATAATGGATTCAAATATGAATCAGAGTGGGAATCAAGTATGCTGTTATGTTATTAGTATTAATATGTTTATGTAGCATTGTCTTATTTTAATATTTCAAGAATAGTCCAGTGCTAGTTCTAATCCACTATTCACTACTAGTAACTTGGGTTACCTTATACAGTGTCAAGTAAACTATTTCTCATTGAGCACTTAAATTTATGAATCACATTGGATTCTTGTGAAGATATAGACTGATATTTTGGGTCTTGAGATTCTGCATTTCTAGCAAGTTCCCAGGTGATGCTGATGTTTCATGCACCACACTTTAGTAGTAAGGCTAAAGCAGGCATTGTGGTAAGAGAAGGGTTGATGAAACTGCAAATGTTCCATCTGTTTACATGCAATATTCTTGCCTTATCTGTAGTAGGAGTTTAGTCTTTATTCCTCTCAACCTCTTCCTATAAAGTTGCTATTATCTTTATTGTATGGCACTTTATTGCCTACTGCAGTATGTAATAGAAATAGCTCCAATTTCAGCCCTCATTAATGCTGTATTAAGGTAATAGGGTCCACATAAACTCTTTAGATCTGTTTACAAATCTTTGCCTAGGCAAAGTTGGCCTGCCTTGGGATAGTTTTGCTCTAATTCTTTTCTTCAACGGATCTGCCCATTGACAATAAGGCTCCTAAAATCTTTGCCTAGCTTAATAAACAATTGCAAGTAAAACTTTCAACTCCTCAAGAGCACAGGAGATAAAAGACTGAGCACATTCAGTTCATCAAGGACTTGTTGACTACCATCTTTATACCAAACTCCCTAAGGACCAGGGCTGAAAAGATAAATGAAAGACAAGAGATATGACCATATTTATATAACCCTTCAAATTCATATTGTTTATATTGATAAATGATGCATACATTTACCTAACTCTTAATTAAAGTTACATCTGGCAATAATTTGTATGTGACATTCTATAGAACAACAACTGTGGGAGTAACATTCCTAAAAACAAATATTAGTCCTCAGCCCCATTAAGTGTGTCTCCTCTATTAATCACTCATGGACCACTGAGTTTCAGGTTCAATAACTGAACTCAGTACATGGTTAACCCAGATATTTTCCTCTTCAGGTAAAGTGAACCTGTTCCCTTTCTCTAAAACTAGGTTTACATTTATTGACAACTATCTAGTATGTGTAGATGTGTTTATGTAGGGTTTGACATGCACTTCTGGGGAATGCCATAACACCACAGGCATCCATGGAGTCAAATAAACCAAAACATTAAGAAAATGAGGGGGAGAAAAAGTTGTACAAAGTTTGAAATTTACTCATTTGTTTTCTACAAATTAGTCCTTCATGATATATTTGGTAAACGTACCAATATTTTCTAATAATATCTACAGTGTTGACGGCTGCTTTGCAGAAAAACTTACTTAAATTGGTACAACTGATGTATTCTTTTCAAAGAAGCCTTTCTTAATTGAATGCAGTTTCAGTAGAATAGTCTTAATTACTTCCATAGGCAAATCTCTGCTAGATATTTCTTTATAGAAGAGAAAACACAGGTTATCTGCCCCAAAAGTACAAAATTCAGTGATACAATTACATTAAGGCAAAATGGAGCAAAGAAGAGGATTTCACAATATATTATGAGATTCCGCAGAGATGGATATAACCAGCACTGGGATTAGAATGGTTGATCTGATAAATCGCATAGAATTCTAATGGGAAGTTTAGTTAAAGAAAGGTAGGAAATGATGAGGTCTTGAACCAGGTTGGTGAGAGAGAAAATAGAGGTAAGAAAAGTGAAACAGATTCCTGAGGAAAAAATCTACAAGTCTTAGGAATGTATTGAATGTAAGGACAGGAGAAGATACGATTCCAAGATTTCATGTAAGAATGCTTGGAGGGATGTTGTTGTAATGAACAGAATAACAAAAATCAAGAGAAAGAACCAGTTAATTGAAGAGTGTAGAAAGATAACTTAAGGTGGAATGTAAGTTTTTTGGGGGTTGGGCAGAGAAGAGTAGAACGTAGCAGGTGTCAATTAGGTAGATTTTAGAGTTCTTGACGGCAGGACCTGCAGTGCCACAAATGTAGATTTGGATGTTGTCTGAATTTCAGGTAGAGTTGAAGCTGTTGTAGTGTGTGAGATCCTTAGGGGAAAAGAACAAGATAATTCTGAGCAAATACTCACAGGCAAGCTATTAAAGGAGAGGAGTTTTATTCAGAAAGTAAAATTTATTTTCAAGAAGAAAGGGATAGGAAGTGTCAAATTTCAGGATATGAATACATTTTGCTTAGTGTGCTGATAGTATCATTGGAGTTGTCTCAGGCTCTTCCTGCTGCTATAGAAAGTACCATAGACTGGGTAACTTATAAATAATAGAAGTTTATTTCTTATAGTTCTAGAGACTGGAAAGTCCAAGATCAAGGTGCTGGCTGATTCGGTGTCTGGTGAGAGCTCACTCTCTGCTTCGTATATGGTGCCTGTGGCTGTGCCCTCACATGGCAGAAGAGGTGAAGAGAAAGGCAGCTCCCTGAAGCCTCTTTCATAAGGGAATTAATCACTTCCCAAAAGACCCCATGTTTTGGTACCAACCCAATGGGGATCAAGTTTCAACATGAATTTTGATGGGATACAAACATTCAAACCATAACAGTCTATCCCTGGCTCCCCCAAAAATGTTTTTCTCATCTACAGAATGCATTCATTCCATCTCAATAGCCCCCAAAGCCCTAACTTGTTCCAGCATCAACTTTAAGATCTAAGTCTAAAATCGTATCTAAGTATTATCTAAATCCAAAATCCAATGATGGGACAGGAGTAGGTAGGCATTCCATTACAAAAGAAAGAATAAACAAGAATAAAGGGGTAATATGTCCCACTTAAGTCCAAAATCTGACAAGGTAAGCAACTTTAAATATTGAACCTTGAGAATAATTTTTGACTCTATGACCCAGCTTCAAAACACATTGGGATGAGAATTGAGCCTTCAAAGCTCCAGGGAAGCCTGCCCCCATGGCTTTGCTGGGTGCAGCCCGTATAGCAGTTCTTATGCGTTGGAGGTGCATGCCTGCAGCTCTTGTAGGCTGAAGTCTTGGGGGCTACTCTGCCCCCATTGCTCCACTAGACATTGCTCTAGTAGGGGCTGTCTGTGGTGGCCCTGACCCCACAGCTTTGCTAGGCATTGCCCTGGTGGAGACTTTTCACTGTAGCCCTATCCCTGTGGCAGTTCTCTCCCAGACCTTGAGACACTCTTGGGCATCCTTTAAAATCAAGGTGGATGTAGCCATGCTCCCATGCTCTTTCACCCTGTGTGCCTGCAGAGATAGCACCACATGGGCACTGCCATTGTTTACTGCCTGTGCCCTCTGGAGGGGCGACCTGAGTCACATCTGGGCCCACTTGGTCCACACCTGGAGAAGTCTTGGAGTGCTCTGCTAGAATACAGAGAGCAGGGACTTGAGATGGCATAGAGCAGTAAGTGCTAAGGTCACACAGGGGCCTAAGGGCCCTCTTTTGATATAGTTCTGTCTCCCAGGCCTTGATACTCTGAGCCTCTAATGAAAGGGGCAGGCACCAATAATCTCTGAAATGCCTTTGGGATCATTCTTCTGTTATCTTGATGAATAGCATTTGGCTTCCCTTAAGCCACATTAATCACCTTATCAAACTTTTGCTTGGCCATATACTTGGTGTTCTCTCCTGAATATGACTTTTCATTCTTTACAACATGGCTTGCTTCTTTTTTTTTTGCCTTTCTGGGTTTCAATCTCCAATACTGGAGTTTCAAGCCTCTACCTCTAGAGGTGATACGTACTTTCCTTTTGATTATAAATTCCGTATTTATTTTGTTTCTCTCTTCTCACATTTTGCTATTAAGCAGTCAGGAGAAGCCATGCCACACCCTCAACACTTTGCTTAGAGTTTTTTTTTTTTTTTTTCACCAATCATTCATAAGTTCTGCCTTCCACAAAGCACTCAGGTAGTGGATGCGGTCTGCCTCTCGCTCCTTTTCCCACTTTCACACGCAGCAGTGATAATCCAAATCCAAGTATTCTTTAGGCCCTGCTGCTGCCCGAAAGAGACTTTCCTGCTTTGAATATGGTGCAGTATTCCCATCTTAATCATGTTTAAGTGTACAGTACAGCAGTTTCAACTATATGCACAATAATGTACAAAAAGTCTCTAGATCATCTTGCATAACTGATACTCTATACCCATTGAAAAAGTCCCTTTTCTCCCTCCTCCAAGCCCCTGGGAACCAGCATTCTACTTTGTGTTTCTAAAAATTTGACTATTTTAGATACCTCACATAAGTACAATTATACAGTATTTGTCTTTTTGTGACTGGCTTACTTCCCTTAGCATAATGTCCTCAGGTTTACTGATATTATGGCTTATAACATAATTTCCTTTTTTTAGGGCTGAATAATATTTCATTGTATGGATATACTATATTTACTCTATCCATTTATTTACTTCATGGCCATTATGAATAATGCTACAAATCTGTACATGGATGTGAAAATATATCTTTGAGATCCTGTTTTTAATTCTTTTGAATATATACCCAGAAGTAGGATTGTGGAATTGATTATATAATAATTCTATTTTTAATTTTTCAAGAAACCTTTAAACCACATGTTCCAATGTGGAAATGCAAACTGGCACAGCTGCTATGAAAAACTGCTCTTTATCTTAACCAATGCTTGTTATTTTCTATTGTGTTTCTATAAATATTTTATTGTGGTCATCCTAATTGATGTGGCAGCATTTCTTACTGTGATTTGGATTTGCATTTTCCTGGTGATTAGTAATGTGGAACATCTTTTTTTTTTTTTTTTTTTCATATGCTTGTTGGTCATTTGTATAGCTTATTTGGGGAAATATCTTTTTTTTTTTGGTCTATTTTAAAAATGGGTTATTTGTTTTGTTCTTGAGTTATAGGAGTTTCGTGTATATTCTGGATAGTAACTCCTTACCAGATATATTATTTACAAATGTGTTCGTCCATTCCAGAGTTTGCCTTTATACTCTATTAATCATTTCCTCATCTGAGCTGAAGTATTTAAGTTTGATGTGGCTCCATTTGGCTATTCTTTTGTTGCCTGTTGCCTTCTTCCTTCTTATAAGATGGGACAGTGATATTTCTGACTCTAAGATGACGTTTGAACATTGACCAAGAAAGACATGTTACTAATGTTACATTTCCTAGGTCCATAATCCTGACATTTTCTCAACATTTTGGCATTATGTAGTTAATTTTTCTTTATGAGAGTTAGTTTATCAGGAGTAACTTCTTCTTTAAGATATTTAGTAGGTTTTAATTCTGCTTATTTGTCAAGATGGGATAGCTGGCTGTGATGGCAGGTGCCTGTAGTCCCAGCTACTCAGGATGCTGAGGCAGGAGAATAACTTGAGCCCCAGAGTTCAAGGCTGCAGTGAGCCATGATCATGCCACTGCACTCCAGCCTAGGTGACTAAGCAAAACTCTGTCTAGAAAAAAAAAATAAAGATGAGACATATTTCTGCTGATGGTATGACTGTCAGATAAGGATTGGGTCAGAAGATTGTCAGTACTCTTTCTTTCAACTATAACACCTTTTGTTACTTTCTATATACAGCAGCAAAATTCAATCAGGGGAAGAACCATTTCCAAAGTCAATTAATGGGGAAAGTCAGATAGTCCAGAAACCACAGAGGAGTTGCCTGTTGTCCCTCTATTGACTGGAGCTGGAAACAAAGCTGCTTAATGTGGTTTAAGAAGTTGTCATTGCAGGCAGTGTTTTGCTCAGTTTACTAAATGTATTGACTCTGGATATAAATAAATCCCTTGCAAACAGATTTAAATGCTTTGCAATTACAGAAACAGCCATCCATTTTCCCTCTAATCTCAGAAGAGGGGGAGCTATAGCTGGTGCTGCTGTTTGTCTCAAGGAAAGAAGCACACACAGCAACACGTCTGGCTCCCCCTGTATCATTTCCCTTTACAAAAACACCCCGTACATTCACAACTTGATTGATATGAGTAGCAAGGACTACTGTCTCCTGTCAGTCACTGTTTACCAATCAGAATAATTAAAAGTTCTGAAGATAAGACAGAACCTTGTAATTGTTTCCCATGATTCAAGCAGGTCCAACATTTTGGTTTCCCATCCCATTGTATGACAAGTATACAGCAAGATGTCTATATAAGCAGGTCATACCCAGGCACGAGTAGGAGGGATTGGTTTTAGGCTTGGATGTCCTGGCTAAAGCAATGCCATTGTCAGGGTCACCGGTAAATAACCATCATGGACTACACTTTTTGTTTTAATTGACCGCTGAAAAAATTGGTCAAATATCTTTTGACATTTTTTAGAAAGTGTATCTTTAAATGGGACCAGCCCTTCTACATCTAAAGCTTTCTCATTCTTGCCTGAGTCACAAAGATCTTATTGCTTCCATAAATTTTCCTTCTGCGTCCCATGCCATCTGGTTGTTATCATCTTTTCTATGTTGGTTGGCAAACTAAAGATACGAGTGTTATTAAACTTCCTCTATCTGCAGGGTGGTAGATAGTAAGTTCAGAGAAGCTTTAAATTATTTAGGTTAGTATATCATCCTTGAGCATAGTCACTCTAAAATGTCCCTATCCAATAAGAAGATTAAATAATGATTTTATGAGAAAAACTACCTGGAAATTTGAAGACACCACATAAAGAAAAAGAGATTACAATTTTTCTTTTTTTTTTATACTTTTTTTTTATTATACTTTAAGTTCTAGGGTACATGTGCATAACGTGCAGGTTTGTTACATATGTATACTTGTGCCATGTTGGTGTGCTGCACCCATCAACTCGTCAGCACCCATCAATTCATCATTTATATCATGTATAACTCCCAATGCAATCCCTCCCCCCTCGCCCCTCCCCATGATAGGCCCCAGTGTGTGATGTTCCCCTTCCCGAGTCCAAGTGATCTCATTGTTCAATTCCCACCTATGAGTGAGAACATGCGGTGTTTGGTTTTCAGTTCTTGTGACAGTTTGCTAAGAATGATGGTTTCCAGCTGCATCCATGTCCCTACAAAGGATGCAAACTCATCCTTTTTTATGGCTGCATAGTATTCCATGGTATATGTGCCACATTTTCTTAATCCAGTCTGTCACAGATGGACATTTGGGTTGATTCCAAGTCTTTGCTATTGTGAATAGTGCCACAATAAACATACGTGTGCATGTGTCTTTGTAGTAGAATAATTTATAATTCTTTGGGTATATACCCAGTAGTGGGATGGCTGGGTCATATGGTACATCTAGTTCTAGATCCTTGAGAAATTGCCATACTGTTTTCCATAATGGTTGAACTAGTTTACAATCCCACCAACAGTGTAAAAGTGTTCCTATTTCTCCACATCCTCTCCAACACCTGTTGTTTCCTGACTTTTTAATGATTGCCGTTCTAACTGGTGTGAGATGGTATCTCATTGTGGTTTTGATTTGCATTTCTCTGATGGCCAGTGATGATGAGCATTTTTCCATGTGTCTGTTGGCTGTATGAATGTCTTCTTTTGAGAAATGTCTGTTCATATCCTTTCCCCACTTTTTGATGGGGTTGTTTGTTTCTTTCTTGTATATTTGTTTGAGTTCTTTGTAGATTCTGGATATTAGCCCTTTGTCAGATGAGTGGATTGCAAAAATTTTCTCCCATTCTGTAGGTTGCCTGTTCACTTTGATGGTAGTTTCTTTTGCTGTGCAGAAGCTCTTTAGTTTAATTAGATCCCATTTGTCAATTTTGGCTTTTGCTGCCGTTGCTTTTGGTGTTTTAGACATGAAGTCCTTGCCCATGCCTATGTCCTGAATGGTACTACCTAGATTTTCTTCCAGGGTTTTGATGGTATTAGATCTAACATTTAAGTATCTAATCCATCTTGAATTAATCTTTGTATAAGGAGTAAGGAAAGGATCCAGTTTCAGCTTTCTACTTATGGCTAGCCAATTTTCCCAGCACCATTTATTAAATAGGGAATCCTTTCCCCATTTCTTGTTTCTCTCAGGTTTGTCAAAGATCAGATGGCTGTAGATGTGTGGTATTATTTCTGAGGACTCTGTTCTGTTCCATTGGTCTATATCTCTGTTGTGGTACCAGTACCATGCTGTTTTGGTTACTGTAGCCTTGTTGTATAGTAGGAAGTCAGGTAGCGTGACGCCTCCAGCTTTGTCCTCCTTTTAACTTAGGATTATCTTGGCAATGCGGGCTTTTTTTTTGGTTCCATATGAACTTTAAAGCCGTTTTTTCCAATTCTGTGAAGAAAGTCATTGGTAGCTTGATGGGGATGGCATTGAATCTATAAATAACCTTGGGCAGTATGGCCATTTTCACGATGTTGATTCTTCCCATCCATGAGCATGGTATGTTCTTCCATTTGTTTGCATCCTCTTTGATTTCACTGAGCAGTGGTTTGTAGTTCTCCTTGAAGAGGTCCTTTACATCCCTTGTAAGTTGGATTCCTAGGTATTTTATTCTCTTTGAAGCAACTGTGAATGGAAGTTCATTCATGATTTGGCTCTCTGTTTGTCTGTTACTGGTGTATAAGAATGCTTGTGATTTTTGCACATTAATTTTGTATCCTGAGACTTTGCTGAAGTTGCTTATCAGCTTCAGGAGATTTTGGGCTGAACAATGGGGTTTTCTAAATATACAATCATGTCATCTGCAAACAGGGACAATTTGACTTCTTCTTTTCCTAACTGAATACCCTTGATTTCTTTCTCTTGCCTGATTGCCCTAGCCAGAACTTCCAACACTATGTTGAATAGGAGTGGTGAGAGAAGGCATCCCTGTCTTGTGCCAGTGTTCAAAGGGAATTTTTCCAGTTTTTGCCCATTCACTATGATATTAGCTGTGGGTTTGTCATAAATAGCTCTTATTATTTTGAGGTACATTCCATCAATACCGAATTTATTGAGCGTTTTTAGCATGAAGGGCTGTTGAATTTTGTCAAAAGCCTTTTCTGCATCTATTGAGATAATCATGTGGTTCTTGTCTTTGGTTCTGTTTATATGCTGGATTACGTTTATTGATTTGCGAATGTTGAACCAGCCTTGCATCCCAGGGATGAAGCCCACTTGATCATGGTGGATAAGCTTTTTGATGTGCTGCTGAATCCGGTTTGCCAGTATTTTATTGAGGATTTTTACATCAATGTTCATCAGGGATATTGGTCTAAAATTTTCTTTTTTTGTTGGGTCTCTGCCAGGCTTTGATATCAGGATAATGTTGGCCTCATAAAAAGAGTTAGGGAGGATTCCCTCTTTTTCTATTGATTGGAATAGTTTCAGAAGGAATGGTACCAGCTCCTCCTTGTACCTCTGGTAGAATTAGCTGTGAATCCATCTGGTCCTGGACTTTTTTTGGTGGGTAGGCTATTAATTATTGCCCCAATTTCAGAGCCTGCTATTGGTCTATTCAGGGATTCAGTTTCTTCCTGGTTTAGTCTTCGGAGAGTGTAGGTGTCCAGAAAATTATCCATTTCTTCTAGATTTTCTAGTTGATTTGTGTAGAGGTGTTTATAGTATTCTCTGATGGTTGTTTGTATTTCTGTGGGGTCGGTGGTGATATCCCCTTTATCATTTTTTATTGCATCGATTTGATTCCTCTCTCTTTTCTTCTTTATTGGTCTTGCTAGTGATCTGTCAATTTTGTTGATCTTTTCAAAAAACCCCAACTCCTGGATTCATTGATTTTTTGGAGGGTTATTTGTGTCTCTATCTCCTTCAGTTCTGCTCTGATCTTAGTCATTTCTTGCCTTCGGCTAGCTTTTGAATGTGTTTGCTCTTGCTTCTCTAGTTCTTTTAATTGTGATGTTAGAGTGTCCATTTTAGATCTTTCCTGCTTTCTCTTGTGGGCATTTAGTGCTATAAATTTCCCTCTGCACACTGCTTTAAATGTGTCCCAGAGATTCTGGTATGTTGTATCTTTGTTCTCATTGGTTTCAAAGAACATCTTTATTTCTGCTTTCATTTCGTTATGTACCCAGTAGTCATTCAGGAGCAGGTTGTTCAGTTTCCATGTAGTTGAGCGGTTTTGATTGAGTTTCTTAGTCCTGAGTTCTAGTTTGATTGCACGGTGGTCTGAGAGACAGTTTGTTATAATTTCTGTTCTTTTACATTTGCTGAGGAGTGCTTTACTTCCAATTATGTGGTCAATTTTGTAATAAGTGCGATGTGGTGCTGAGAAGAATGTATATTCTGTTGATTTGGGGTGAGAGTTCTATAGATGTCTATTAGGTCCGCTTGGTGCAGAGATGAGTTCAATTCCTGGATATCCTTGTTAACTTTCTGTCTCGTTGATCTGTCTAATGTTGACAGTGGAGTGTTGAAGTCTCCCATTATTATTGTATGGGAGTCTAAGTCTCTTTGTAAGTCTCTAAGGACTTGCTTTATGAATCTGGGTGCTCCTGTATTGGGTGCATATATATTTAGGAGAGTTAGCTCTTCCTGTTGAATTGATCCCTTTACCATTATGTAATGGCCTTCTTTGTCTCTTTTGATCTTTGATGGTTTAAAGTCTGTTTTATCAGAGACTAGGATTGCAACCCCTGCTTTTTTTTGTTCTCCATTTGCTTGGTAGATCTTCCTCCATCCCTTTATTTTGAGCCTATGTATGTCTCTGCATGTGAGATGGGTCTCCTGAATACAGCAGACTGATGGGTCTTGACTCTTTATCCAGTTTGCCAGTCTGTGTCTTTTAATTGGAGCATTTAGTCCATTAACATTTAAGGTTAATATTGTTACGTGTGAACTTGATCCTGTCATTATGATATTAACTGGTTATTTTGCTCGTTAGTTGATGCAGTTTCTTCCTAGCCTTGATGGTCTTTACATTTTGGCATGTTTTTGCAATGGCTGGTACCGGTTGTTCCTTTCCATGTTTAGGGCTTCCTTCAGGGTCTCTTGTAAGGCAGGCCTGGTGGTGACAAAATCTCTCAGCATTTGCTTATCTATAAAGGATTTTATTTCTCGAGAGGGGCGGAGCAAGATGGCCGAATAGGAACAGCTCCAGTCTCCAACTCCCAGCGTGAGCGACACAGAAGACCGGTGATTTCTGCATTTTCAACTGTGGTACTGGGGTCATCTCTCTAGGGAGTTCCGGAAAATCGGTGCTGGTCAGCTGCTGCAGCCTGACCAGCGAGAGCTGAAGCAGGGCGAGGCATCGCCTCACCTGGAAGCGCAAGGGGGAAGGAAATCCGTTTTCCTAGCCAGGGGAACTGAGACACACAACACCTGGAAAATCGGGTAACTCCCACCCCAATACTGCCCTTAAGGAAACAGGCACACCAGGAGAATATATCCCACACCTGGCCGGGAGGGTCCCACGCCACGGAGCCTCCCTCACTGCTAACACAGCAGTCTGCTGCGATCGATCCGCAAGGCAGCAGCGAGGCTGGGGGAGGGGCGCCCGCCATTGCTGAGGCTTAAGTAGGTAAACAAAGCCGCTGGGAAGCTCGAACTGGGTGGAGGTCACAGCAGCTCAAGGAAGCCTGCCTGTCTCTGTAGACTCTACCTCTGCGGACAGCGCACAGCTGCAGTCCAGTAGGGGAAAGAGTGGGGGCCGGTGCAGACGCGAACGACTCTGTCTGACAGCTTTGGGGAGAGCCGTGGATCTCCTAACGCGGAGGTTGAGATCTGAGAACGGACAGACTGCCTGCTCAGGTGGGTCCCTGACCCCTGAGTAGCCTAGCTGGGAGACATCCCCCACTAGGGGCAGTCTGACACCCCACACCTCACAGGGTGGAGTCACCCCTGAGAGGAAACTTCCAAAGAAAGAATCAGACAGGTACACTCGCTGTTCAGCAATATTCTATCTTCGGCAACCTCAGCTGCTGATACCCAGGCAAACAGGGTCTGGAGTGGACCTCAAGCAATCTCCAACAGACCAACAGACAGTCCTTCTGACTGTCAGATGGAAAACTATCAAACAGGAAGGACACCTATACCAAAACCCCATCAGTACGTCACCATCATCAAAGACCAGAGACAGATAAAACCATAAAGACGGGGAAGAAGGAGGGCAGAAAAGCTGGAAATTCAAAAAATAAGAGCGCATCTCCCCCTGCAAAGGAGCGCAGCCCATCGCCAGCAACGGATCAAAGCTGGTCAGAGAATGACTTTGACGAGATGAGAGAAGAAGGCTTCAGTCCATCAAACCTCTCAGAGCTAAAGGAGGAATTACGTACCCAGCGCAAAGAAACTAAAAATCTTGAAAAAAAAGTGGAAGAATTGACAGCTAGACTAATTAATGCAGAGAAGATCATAAACGAAATGACAGAGATGAAAACCATGACACGAGAAATACGTGACAAATGCACAAGCTTCAGTAACCGACTCGATCAACTGGAAGAAAGAGTATCAGCGATTGAGGATCAAATGAATGAAATGAAGTGAGAAGAGAAACCAAAAGAAAAAAGAAGAAAAAGAAATGAACAAAGCCTGCAAGAAGTATGGGATTATGTAAAAAGACCAAATCTACGTCTGATTGGGGTGCCTGAAAGTGAGGGGGAAAATGGAACCAAGTTGGAAAACACTCTTCAGGATATCATCCAGGAGAACTTCCCCAACCTAGTAGGGCAGGCCAACATTCAAATTCAGGAAATACAGAGAACGCCACAAAGATACTCCTCCAGAAGAGCAACTCCAAGACACATAATTGCCAGATTCACCAAAGTTGAAATGAAGGAAAAATCTTAAGGGCAGCCAGAGAGAAAGGTCGGGTTACCCACAAAGGGAAGCCCATCAGACTACAGCAGACCTCTCGGCAGAAACTCTACAAGCCAGAAGAGAGTGGGGGCCAATATTCAATGTTCTTAAAGAAAGGAATTTTCAACCCAGAATTTCATATCCAGCCAAACTAAGCTTCATCAGTGAAGGAGAAATAAAATCCTTTACAGATAAGCAAATGCTTAGAGATTTTGTCACCACCAGGCCTGCCTTACAAGAGACCCTGAAGGAAGCCCTAAACATGGAAAGGAACAACCGGTACCAGCCATTGCAAAAACATGCCAAAATGTAAAGACCATCGAGGCTAGGAAGAAACTGCATCAACTAATGAGCAAAATAACCAGTTAATATCATAATGACAGGATCAAGTTCACACATAACAATATTAACCTTAAATGTAAATGGACTAAATGCTCCAATTAAAAGACACAGACTGGCAAACTGGATAAAGAGTCAAGACCCATCAGTCTGCTGTATTCAGGAGACCCATCTCACATGCAGAGACATACATAGGCTCAAAATAAAGGGATGGAGGAAGATCTACCAAGCAAATGGAGAACAAAAAAAAGCAGGGGTTGTAATCCTAGTCTCTGATAAAACAGACTTTAAACCATCAAAGATCAAAAGAGACCAAGAAGGCCATTACATAATGGTAAAGGGATCAATTCAACAGGAAGAGCTAACTCTCCTAAATATATATGCACCCAATACAGGAGCACCCAGATTCATAAAGCAAGTCCTTAGAGACCTACAAAGAGACTTAGACTCCCATACAATAATAATGGGAGACTTCAACACTCCACTGTCAACATTAGACAGATCAACGAGACAGAAAGTTAACAAGGATATCCAGGAATTGAACTCATCTCTGCACCAAGCGGACCTAATAGACATCTATAGAACTCTCCACCCCAAATCAACAGAATATACATTCTCTCACACCACATCGCATTATCCAAAATTGACCACACAATTGGAAGTAAAGCACTCCTCAGCAAATGTACAAGAACAGAAATTATAACAAACTGTCTCTCAGACCACAGTGCAATAAACTAGAACTCAGGACTAAGAAACTCAATCAAAACCGCTCAACTACATGGAAACTGAACAACCTGCTCCTGAATGACTACTGGGTACATAACGAAATGAAAGCAGAAATAAAGATGTTCTTTGAAACCAATGAGAACAAAGATACAACATACCAGAATCTCTGGGACACATTTAAAGCAGTGTGTAGAGGGAAATTTACAGCACTAAATGCCCACAAGAGAAAGCAGGAAAGATCTAAAATGGACACTCTAACATCACAATTAAAAGAACTAGAGAGGCAAGAGCAAACACATTCAAAAGCTAGCAGAAGGCAAGAAATAACTAAGATCAGAGCAGAACTGAAGGAGATAGAGACACAAAAAACCTCCAAAAAATCAATGAATCCAGGAGTTGGTTTTTTGAAAAGATCAACAAAATTGACAGACCGCTAGCTAGACTAATAAAGAAGAAAAGAGAGAGGAATCAAATAGACGCAAAAAAAATGATAAAGGGGATATCACCACTGACCCCACAGAAATACAAACAACCATCAAGAATACTATAAATGCCTCTACGCAAATCAACTAGATAATCTAGAAGAAATGGATAATTTCCTGGACACTTACACTCTCCCAAGACTAAACCAGGAAGAAGTTGAATCCCTGAATACACCAATAGCAGGCTCTGAAATTGAGGCAACAATTAATAGCCTACCCACGAAAAAAAGTCCAGGGCCAGATGGATTCACAGCTGAATTCTACCAGAGGTACAAGGAGGAGCTGGTACCATTCCTTCTGAAACTATTCCAATCAATAGAAAAAGAGGGAATCCTCCCTAACTCTTTTTATGAGGCCAACATCATCCTGATACCAAAGCCTGGCAGAGACACAACAAAAAAAGAGAATTTTAGACCAATATCCCTGATGAACATCGATGCAAAAATCCTCAATAAAATACTGGCAAACCGGATTCAGCAGCACATCAAAAAGCTTATCCACCATGATCAAGTGGGCTTCATCCCTGGGATGCAAGGCTGGTTCAACATTCGCAAATCAATAAACGTAATCCAGCATATAAACAGAACCAAAGACAAGAACCACATGATTATCTCAATAGATGCAGAAAAGGCTTTTGACAAAATTCAACAGCCCTTTATGCTAAAAACTCTCAATAAATTCGGTATTCATGGAACGTACCTCAAAATAATAAGAGCTATTTACGACAAACCCACAGCTAATATCATAGTGAATGGGCAAAAACTGGAAAAATTTCCTTTGAAAACTGGCACAAGACAGGGATGCCCTCTCTCACCACTCCTATTCAACATAGTGTTGGAAGTTCTGGCTAGGGCAATCAGGCAAGAGAAAGAAATCAAGGGTATCCAGTTAGGAAAAGAAGAAGTCAAATTGTCCCTGTTTGCAGATGACATGATTGTATATTTAGAAAACCCCATTGTCTCAGCCCAAAATCTCCTGAAGCTGATAAGCAACTTCAGCAAAGTCTCAGGATACAAAATTAATGTGCAAAAATCACAAGCATTCTTATACACCAGTAACAGACAAGCAGAGAGCCAAATCAGGAATCAACTTCCATTCACAATTGCTTCAAGGAGAATAAAATACCTAGGAATCCAGCTTACAAGGGATGTAAAGGACCTCTTCAAGGAGAACTACAAACCACTGCTCAGTGAAATCAAAGAGGACACAAACAAATGGAAGAACATACCATGCTCATGGATAGGAAGAATCAATATCGTGAAAATGGCCATACTGCCCAAGGTTATTTATAGATTCAATGCCATCCCCATCAAGCAACTAATGAGTTTCTTCACTGAATTGGAAAAAACGGCTTTAAAGTTCATATGGAACCAAAAAAAAGCCCGCATTGCCAAGACAATCCTAAGTCAAAAGGACAAAGCTGGAGGCGTCACGCTACCTGACTTCCTACTATACAACAAGGCTACAGTAACCAAAACAGCATGGTACTGGTACCACAACAGAGATATAGACCAATGGAACAGAACAGAGTCCTCAGAAATAATACCACACATCTACAGCCATCTGATCTTTGACAAACCTGAGAGAAACAAGAAATGGGGAAAGGATTCCCTATTTAATAAATGGTGCTGGGAAAATTGGCTAGCCATAAGTAGAAAGCTGAAACTGGATCCTTTCCTTACCCCTTATGCGAAAATTAATTCAAGATGGATTGAGACTTAAATGTTAGACCTAATACCATAAAAACCCTAGAAGCAAATCTAGGTAGTACCATTCAGGACATATGCATGGACAAGGACTTCATGTCTAAAACACCAAAAGCAATGGCAGCAAAAGCAAAAATTGACACATGGGATCTAATTAAACTAAAGAGCTTTTGCACAGCTAAAGAAACTACCATCAGAGTGAACAGACAACCTACAGAATGGGAGAAAATTTTTGCAACCTACTCATCTGACAAAGGGCTAATATCTAGAATCTACAAAGAACTCAAACAATATATAAGAAAAAAACAAACAACCCCATCAAAAAGTGGGGAAAGGATATGAACAGACATTTCTCAAAAGAAGACATCCATACAGCTAACAGACACATGAAAAAATGCTCATCATCCCTCGCCATCAGAGAAATGCAAATCAAAACCACAATGAGATACCATCTCACACCAGTTAGAATGGCAATCATTAAGAAGTCAGGAAACAACAGGTGTTGGAGAGGATGTGGAGAAATAGGAACACTTTTACACTGTTGGTGGCATTGTAAACTAGTTCAACCATTATGGAAAACAGTATGGTGATTCCTCAAGGATCTAGAACTAGATGTACCATATGACCCAGCCATCCCACTACTGAGTATATACCGAAAGGATTATAAATTACTCTACTACAAAGACACATGCACACGTATGTTTATTGCGGCACTATTCACAATAGCAAAGACTTGGAATCAACCCAAATGTCCATCTGTGACAGACTGGATTAAGAAAATGTGGCACATATACAACATGGAATACTATGCAGCCATAAAAAAGGATGAGTTTGCGTCCTTTGTAGAGACATGGATGCAGCTGGAAACCATCATTCTTAGCAAACTATCACAAGAAGAGAAAACCAAACACCGCATGTTCTCACTCATAGGTGGGAACTGAACAATGAGATCACTTGGACTCGGGAAGGGGAACATCACACACTGGGGCCTATCATGGGGAGGGTGGAGGAGGGAGGGATTGCTTTGGGGAGTTATACATGATATAAACGTCATGCACATGTACCCTAGAACTTAAAGTATAATAAAAAAAAATTTAATAATTAAAAAAAAAAAGAAAAAAGGATTTTATTTCTCCTTCACTTATGAAACTTAGTTTGGCTGGATATGAAATTCTGGGTTTAAAATTCTTTTCTTTAAGAACGTTGAATATTGGCCCCCACTCTCTTCTGGCTTGTAGAGTTTCTGCTGAGAGATCTGCTGTTAGTGTGATGGGCTTCCTTTTGTGGGTAACCCGACCTTTCTCTCTGGCTGCCCTTAAGATTTTTTCCTTCATTTCAACTTTGGTGAATCTGGCAATTATGTGTCTTGGAGTTGCTCTTCTGGAGGAGTATCTTTGTGGCATTCTCTGAATTTCCTGAATTTGAATGTTGGCCTGCCCTACTAGGTTGGGGAAGTTCTCCTGGATAATATCCTGAAGAGTGTTTTCCAACTTGGTTCCATTTTCCCCCTCACTTTCAGGCACCCCAATCAGACGTAGATTTGGTCTTTTTACATAATCCCATACTTCTTGCAGGCTTCGTTCGTTTCTTTTTCTTCTTTTTTCTTTTGGTTTCTCTTCTTGCTTCATTTCATTCATTTGATCCTCAATCGCTGATACTCTTTCTTCCAGTTGATCGAGTCGGTTACTGAAGCTTGTGAATTTGTCATGTATTTCTCGTGTCATGGTTTTCATCTCTGTCATTTCGTTTATGACCTTCTCTGCATTAATTAGTCTAGCTGTCAATTCTTCCGCTCTTTTGTCAATATTTTTAGTTTCTTTGTGCTGGGTATGTAATTCCTCCTTTAGCTCTGAGAAGTTTGATGAACTGAAGCCTTCTTCTCTCATCTTGTCAAAGTCATTCTCTAACCAGCTTTGATCCGTTGCTGGCGATGGGCTGCGCTCCTTTGCAGGGGGAGATGCTCTCTTATTTTTTGAATTTCCAGCTTTTCTGCCCTGCTTTTTTCCCATCTTTATGGTTTTATCTGTCTCTGGTCTTTAATGATGGTGACGTACTGATGGGGGTTTGGTATAGGTGTCCTTCCTGTTTGATAGTTTTCCTTCTGACAGTCAGGACCCTCAGCTGTAGGTCTGTTGGAGATTGCTTGAGGTCCACTCCATACCCTGTTTTCCTGGGTATCCGCAGCAGAGGTTTCGGAAGATAGAATATTGCTGAACAGCGAGTGTACCTGTCTGATTCTTACTTTGGAAGCTTCTTCTCAGGTGTGTCCTCCACCCTGTGAGGTGTGGGGTGTCAGATTGTCCCTAGTGGGGGATGTCTCCCAATTAGGTTACTCAGGGGTCAGGGACCCGCTTGTGCAGGCAGTCTGTCCATTCTCAGATCTCAACCTCCGTGTTGGGAGATCCACTGCTCTCTTCAAAGCTGTCAGAGAGAGTCGTTTGTGTCTGCAGAGGTTCTGCTGCTTTTTTGTTGTTGTTTTTTATCTGTGCCCTGTCCCCAGAGGTGGAGTCTACAGAGACAGGCAGGTTTCCTTGAGCTGCTGTGAGCTCCACCCAGTTTGAGCTTCCCAGCGGTTTGTTTACCTACTTAAGCCTCAGCAATAGCGGGCGCCCCTCCCCCAGCCTCACTGCTGCCTTGTGGTTAGATCGCAGACTGGTGTGTTAGCAATGAGGGAGGCTCCGTGGGTGTGGGACCCTCCCGGCCAGGTGTGGGATATATTCTCCTGGTGTGCCCGTTTGCTTAAAGCCCAGTATTGGGGTGGGAGTTACCCGATTTTCCAGGTGTTGTGTGTCTCAGTTCCCCTGGCTAGGAAAAGGGATTCCCTTCCCCCTTGCGCTTCCCAGGTGAGGCGATGCCTTGCCCTGCTTCACCTCTCGTTGGTCGCGCTGCAGCAGCTGACCAGCACCGATTTTCCGGCACTCCCTAGTGAGATGACCCCAGTACCTCAGTTGAAAATGCAGAAATCACCGGTCTTCTGTGTCGCTTGCGCTGGGAGTTGGAGACTGGAGCTGTTCCTATTCGGCCATCTTGCTCCGTCCTGATTACAATTTTTCATTCCAGTGTTAGAGCATATTTAGACTGACTGTTGAGATAGAAAAGAAAATTAATATTTTACCAGAAACAAAAAGAAATGTGATAAAGAAAATATAACTTGAGGAAAGATTTAGTACCTGTTATAAAATCACTTTTTTGATGATGTAAACACTTTATGAAGAACAAATGAAAGAAAATGAGCCCTGCAGTAAAGTAAGAACATAGACAAATCTGCATTGAAACTCTATTAATAAGATGAAGTGTGGTTTGGGTGTCATATAGCTGCCAACACTGCAATTTTTCTTAGCTTCAGAATGCTGCTTGAATGCTTGTTAAACCAAACAACCTCTAAATGAAAGTTAGTGGGACTGACAGTGAACGGAAAATAACCCCTTGAGGTGATACAATTCATAGCCCTTAATCGAAGACATTGGCCACTTGATTTATAACTTAACCCCCACTTTCTATTGCACTTAGAAGAAATGTACTTTAGATTTTGTTTTTCTAACTTTTATTTCTAAATAAAAAAGTTAGATTGTTTTGTTTTTCTAACTTTTAACTTGTAAATAGTTATAGATTCACAGGAGGTTGCAAATAAATATATAGGGAAGACGCATGCATCTTTCCCAAGCTTCCACAAATGTTAACATCTTGCACAATTGTAGCCCGATAACAAAATCAAGAAACTGACATTGGTACAATCTGTGGAGCTTTTTAGATTTCATCAGTTGTGTATTCATGGAGGCCTTCACACTTACGAAAATTATTTTAATTCTTTATATGGTCTGCATCTAGAACTTTGAAGCCTCAAGATCAAATTACCTAAAATGGTAAAAAGGACAATTTGATATCTGTTGTCCTGAAAGAAAGGGTACGTGTAGCGGTGTCATCACTTCAAGTGGTCTAACTCCTGCCAAATCATTACTCAGAATGGACTGCCAGTAAGGCTTTCCTGGTTTGACACACAGTGGCAGCCCAAATTGAATCCTTTTGTTCGTTAGACTAAGTTTATTTCAATTAAGAAGGAAAAAGGACAAATAGTCTTTGATAGCTTCCATGGAAAGGTTTACATAGGATAGCATTAGTCACCCAGTGAAACTATTTTGGTTTTCAGTTTTAAAAATGTGCTCAAGTTATTTTGCTGGATGGTATGATGTTATCTATTTTTATTTGCTTATAATTTGGTTTGGGTGTTTGTGTTCTGGCTGGAGGCTTCAGGTGACCCTGCACATGCTCTGTTTGTTCTCCCTGTTCCTATTAACATCATCAAGTATGTTCAGCCTGGCACACAGTAGGAGAGCCGTAAATATTGTTGGAGAGTGAATCACTCTTTTATGTTCTCTATTGGCACCACATGCCTGATTTTCCTGTTTTTCCCCTAAGTTAGCAGCAGCTGTTAAAGTTTTTCTTGCTCCCACCTTCAAGTACAACAGGGCTGAGACATAGAAGTGACTCCTTTAGAAGAACAAATGAAAGACAACAAATCTGTTCGTAATTCTTGTACATACAAACAGCTTATTATTACTTTTTTTTTTTTTTTTTTTTTTTGCTATTCACTTGTTAACTTAGCTGACAGGCCTCCTTTTGGTTTTCACTGATTCATTCATTTCTTCCAACTCTGATGCTAAATGTCTATGAGACCTTGAGTAAATCACTTTACCCTGTTAGTGTTATTTTCTTATCTAAAAAGGGAGATCAGATAAAATACTTTCAACTTTACATTCTATAATTTGATGGTTACCATGTTAATTATAACCCCTAAGAACAAAGATAAGTTCTAAAAATTTTATCACTAATTTAAAATTGTCTTTATTCCATGATTACTATATTTTAAAGTAAATCTGAATATATTCACACACATCAAGGTAATATACACTTATTGTAAAAAAATTAAGTACAAATTTTTAAACTCAGAAAATGAAGTTCTCCACTTCTTTCTTCATGTCCTCATCCCATCCTATTGTTATACCTTCTAGAAATGAGCAAAAATAACAATATTGGGTAATTTTATATCACTTATCTAGCAATATATGAATATACACCACATATAACATGTAGTCCTACTTATTTACATAAACAGAGTTATCCATTATATACTCTTTGGGTAGTTTTGCTTTTTTCTGTAAATAAAAAATATTAAGAGCTTTTCCATGCCAATACTCTTTTTATCATTGGTATTATATTCCATTGTATGGTTATTCAACAATTTATTTAATCAATTTTCTAATGGTGCATATCTAGGTTGTTTCTAATATTTTATCCAATATAAGTCATGTGCTTTATAATTTTTAAATGTATATATTGTATGAACCTCATATTTTTAGTGTTAATATTGCTGAAGTTAGAGATTAAAATATTGCTCCTTAAGTAAGAGAAGATTACTTCCTTCAACCCTCTCTGTCCACCCAATTAATATTTTCATTTCTCTCCCTAATTCTACCTTCATGCTCATTTTAAATTACATCTTCTGGCTCTTTTATTTCTCCCTCTCTTTCTAATATCACCTGCTGCTATTCATTTAGACTGAGCAAGAGCCAGGCATCCCTAAATTCCTAAAGGCTTAATATAGTAATAGAAAGTTGTATTATTTATTCAGGCTTATTTATAGTTATTAATGTTTGTATTTCTCTTATGAAGGCCCCTCAACACTTGTAAAAGTAAGAATGTAACTTGAATTTCCTTTGTTGTTTTCTCCCAAAGCAAGAATTCTTAGTAATAATGGTCTGAAAAAATATAGAATAAGGTAAACTGAGAAAAGTCTGACAGTTGAATAAGCAACAAAATACAATTCTACCTATTGCTCTCATCTTAATAATTTTTAGGTTTAAGCTATTGTTAAAAAAGAATCTACTGGAGGCTGAAAACAGAAAATAAAAGAAGCACAACTGTTGGTGAAGTGTTTTTGGAGATTAGGTTTACATTGTTACATTTATTTTATAAATCATCCCATTACTTCTCCATTTTCTCCCTTTCCAAAAATTTTTGAGAGGAGATATAATATGATGGTTAAGAACAAAAGCTGATGTACTAGGCAAGTAAACTGACTATTGTTCTAGGCAAGTAAATTGACTATTGTTCTAGGCAAGTAAACTATTGTAAGGTTCATTTTCTTTGTCTGTGAATGGAGATAATATAGTTTTCCTCTTGATTTCTTAGGATTAAAGTTAAAATGCTTAACACAGTGACTGAAATAGTGCTAAAAGAAACACTTTAAGTGATGAATAATTCAATAAATATTCAGGAATAAGTGAGACATATACATTGCTATTAAGAAGTTCAAAAGCTAGTAGAGAGAATACCTACCTCTATATTAATATATCCATCATCTATCTACCTTGTTCTAGAAAGAATTTAAAATACATTAGAAATACAATTGAAGTTCTATTAAAGACAAAGGAAAGAGTAACAATTTTGCCTAGTGAGAAAAGGAATAGAGTGAGCTACACAAAAGAAGAGAATTTGCATCAGACTTTGAAAGATAATTTGATTGATTGATAGAGAAATATAATGGCAAGAAAAATCATTCTAGATACATAGGAACAAAGCCATGGAAGGTGAAAATACATGGCATTATTGGAAAGAAGGAAATACTTCAGTGAGAATGACAAATGGTGCTGGAAAGTGGGTTATAAAGTGAATGCTGGTGAGAAAATGAAAGTATTGAGTATGGAAAATAAATTTGGTGGTAAAGAAAAGTAAGATTACCAGAAAGTTTTATTAATATTGGGGAAGACATTAGCATCCTTGTAGACTGAGAGCATAAACTCAATAGGAGAGTATAAAATTAAGAAACGTAGGAAAAAGAGTTGACCCAGGAAAAACGAGGGGCTTTTCTCTTTCTGAGTAGCTAAACAAGAAAGAAATTAAAGGCAGAGTTAAATTTAGAGGTAGAGGTGAGGAAAATTGGGAATTGGCCAGTGCTATAGTTTGAATGTGCCCGCCAATGTTCATGTTTGAGAATTTAATTCCCAGTGCAACAGGGTTGGGGGATTGAGCCCAAGGAGGTGTTTAGGTCAAGAGGGCTTCATCTTCATGAATAAGGATGATTATAAAAGGGCTTGAGTCTCCGAGTTTATCTCTTGCCCTCCCTCCAGCACCTCTTACCATGTGGTGCCTCCTGCCATGTTATGATACAGCGAGTGGACCCTCACTAGAGGCAGCTCCTCCATCTGGGACTTCCCAGCTTCCAGAACGTTGAGCCAAATCAACTTCTATGGTTTATGAATTATCCAGTCTGTAATATTTTGTTATCAACAACACAAAACAGACTAAGACAGCATAAAAATACTTTTTATTGTTTTGATGTAGTATAAAGTGAAGACTATGGGTGGTCCTTTGAGAGCTTAAGGTGATGAAGAGTTTAAAAATCTACTTGGGAAGTCAACCCAAAATGAGTGAATAGATTAAAACAGCAATGACAATTGACTTGAGGTTATAAATCTCTTGTAGGTAAAGGTCATTTCTTAATCTTATAGATAATCTCCAGTTAGTTTTGACGTTTTTTATAAAGACTACTGTTTGAGGAAATCATTCTTTTACAAATGCTTATTCAGTACTTACTATATGCTGGGCACTAAAATAATGATTGTTAATATTTATTGTGTGTTTACTATATACAAAGCACTTTGTATCTTTATTTAGTCGTCCTAAAAACCTTTGAGGTAAGTACATTTTCTTTTCATTTTTCACATAGATGTCACTGAAGTCAGAGAAGTCAAGGTCAGAAAGGCTATGAATTAGCAAAGTAGAATTTGAGCCCAGGCACTCCAGCTTCAGAACCTATGCTCTTAGCTTTGTGCTGTACTTACTTGCCCAATGCGCAGTAAACAAAACTGATGCCCCCTGTCTTTTGGAGCTTATAGTTTGGAGCAAAAAAACACGTAAAATATGTACATAAGTAAAATAATTACAAATTGTGACAAATATTTGGAAGGAAATGATGGGAGTGGTAAGCTAGAGATAGTGGGCCAGGATAGGAAGGAGGCACAGGCAGGGAATCTGCTTTTGAGAGGGTTGTCAAGGAAGCCTCTTCAAAAAGGGTTAATTTAAGGTGAAATCTATGATTCGAGCCAGCCAAGAGAAAAGATGGGGCCAAAATGTGCTAGGGAGAGGAAAGAGAATATCTGGAGGACCTAGGGCAGGGAAGAGCTTGATGTTTTTGAAGACTTGAAAGAAGATTGGAGCATGTTGAGAGAAGAAATGAGAAGCATGAGATGAAGATGGAGAGACAGGTAGATATCATATCAGTTGAAGTCTGAGGGACATGGTAAGGAGTTAATATTCTATGTTGAGAAACAGTTGAAATTTAATCAGGAAATGACACAATTTGATTTACATTCCAAGTCAATATCTCTGGCTGATTTCTGAAGAGAATAGATAGGAATGCTTTCAAGTAGCATCTGAAAGACTGGCAGGGAGCTGCCATTGAGGACCAAGAGAAGACTGATGGTAATCTTGGCTAGGGTAATGGCCAAGGTGATTGCAAGAAGTGAAATGATTTCATATACATTGTGGAGGAAGAATCAGTCAGTCTTACAGAGAAAGGGAGGAGGAAAAGATAGATCTCAGGATGACTTCTAGGGTTTTGGCATGAGCAACAGGTAGATAGGGGGATAGAGGTACAATTTCCAATGTGGGGAGGTTGGAGATGTGACAAGCTTTAGAGATATAAATCAAGAGCTGATTTGGGGTATGTTAAATTGGGAACTCTGTCAAGTGTTCAAGTGGAAATGCTATGTAGTCATTTGGATATGCAAGTCTGGAACTTAGAGGTAATTCACACAACTGTTGTATTTTCCATTCTACTGGGAAGTGGAAGTTGATAAATGGTTTTGGATCCATAAACCAAATTTAATAAGATTTTGTTTGTGGCTCTAAGTCATCTAGTAAAGTAAATTATTTTTTGTTTAAATAATGGGTTCAATGAGGAACCCACATTTGGTTTCATAACATTTCTTCATAAATCAAATGAAATTCTACAACTGTAATATAGCAGAAATAATTTACTAAGCAAAAATGTGAGTAAGGGCTATGCCATATATATATAAGGAAGACTAACTCACAGACTGGCTACTTCCTAGCAGAAATTTGAGGTCATGGCCAACACCCTTGCAATGTTTTGTATGCATCAATTCTGATTATGGGAAAGGATTTTCCACATAACATTTTGGCAAATATATAGCATTTATTGGGCCTGTGTGTATGTGTCCATTGTCACTGATATTCTCAAATTTAAAAGACCACTGATATTTTCTATTTTGTTGCTTTCTATCAAAAAAAGAAAAAACATCAAACTGAGATTGTATATTATGCTTCTGTATATACAAAGTGATTATGAACCACTGGGCAGGAAAGAACCTATACAGTCACTAGTGTAACAGTCTTGTTATTCTTTGATTCTCTCTCCAACACTCTTGACACCAGGAAGCTATGAATTCTTGAATATCCCTCATGTTACAAAACTTTCTGTCTCTCAAAGGAGCCCATTCTCTCATGGGTAATCCCAGACTATTAGAAAGTTCTTTAAGCAAGTCAAAATTTGTCCCCTCATTACTCTTATACAATCATCCTTTTTCTATCTCCTGGGGACATGCAGTCAAAGTCTACTTTCTTTTTATAAGAGAGCTCTTCAAATGTTCCCTATGGTTCTTTTTTATTCTTTTCCAAATATCCTCATTTCCTTAACATTCTTCACATGATGTGCCATTAATCCCTTTACCATTTCCATTGGTTTCCTAAGGGCAGCATGTCTATAACTACTACATAGTTAAGCATAATAATGCAAGAGTGGTTTCATCAGTAGAGAATAAATTGAAATTATTACTTCCCATACTGTAGATGCTCCATTTCTATTAATTCATCTTTAAGCTGCATTAGTTTCTTTGACAAACATTATGTATTGGTTCAAACTTTTAAAATAACCATAAAAATGACAATAATAATGATGACAAAAATACTGTTGATTCAATGTTGGTTATGTGCCAATCAATTTGCTAAGTCCTTTATATGCTGCATCTTAGGAATTTGAATTTATAGTTGACCAAAACCCAATGTATTTTTTCACATGTTGCTACAAGCCACATCTCTCCCAACCTATATTTAAATATATAGGTTTTGGACCCAAGAGAAGGACTTTACACTTTTCCTTTTAAATTTAATTTTTATTATATTTGGCACATACTTTCAACCTAAATACGGTCTTAAATTTCTTTATTTATAGATTTGACAAGTTCTCCTTCTCTAAACCATGCTATTAATAAAAATTGAGCAAGACAAGGTCAAGGATATAGTCACTTACCACATTACTTAAAGCTTTCTAATGAGGTGGTACTATCATTAATAAGAACCATTTAATAACAAACTAATTTAACTCTAGTTTTGTTCCCTCTCCACCTCCCAGTCAACTTGTTTGTTTTCCAGTCTTTCCTAAATCTGTAAATAGGTTTCCTATCCCACTTAGCTGCTCAAGAAAACAACCTAGAAGTTATCTTAAGTTGCTTCTTTTCTTTTGTTTCCCATATCCAATCTACTAGCAAATCCTTCAAAACATATTGTGAATAGATTCACTTCTCTCCATCTCCATGACCACTGTCCTACTCCAGGCTGCAACAACTCCTCCCTCTCTAGCTCTGCTCTTAACACCTAGCATAATCTATTTGCCACATTGCAACCCATGCATGTCAGATTATGTTACTGTCCTGTTTCAAATCCTCAAATACTTTCCCATCTCATTTAGCATGAAATCCAAAGTTCTTACCATGATTTAAAGGCCTCCCTTGACCTTGTATCTCCCATTTTCCTTGGCCTTTCTCTTCCTTGAATAAGCCAAATTTGTTCAATTTCAGATCTTCACACTTTCTTGTCTTTCTCTCTAGGATATTCTTTCCCTCGTTCCTCATTTAAACCCTCACAGGGCTTAAGTCTCAGATCAAGTATGAACACATCAGAAAGACTGATCTAGACTACCAAAATAGCCCACATATTTTGCCCATA
The DNA here is from genome assembly GCF_009764315.1 of Trachypithecus francoisi. Classification (NCBI taxonomy): domain Eukaryota; kingdom Metazoa; phylum Chordata; class Mammalia; order Primates; family Cercopithecidae; genus Trachypithecus; species Trachypithecus francoisi. The sequence goes on from NW_022681468.1 coordinate 56,449,176, forward strand.
CACCTCACCGTTTATCATATTACGTTGCTTACTTTGTTCATACCATACCACTTATCACTATCTGAAATTATTTTTTGTCTGTTGTCTGAATTATCCAGTAGGCTACAAGGTATTCAAATGTTGGGATCTTGTCTATTTTGGGCTTCACCTTATCCCTAGTGCCTATAGTAAATGACGCGTAAAATGTACTTAGTAAATATTTGTTAAAGGGATAACAAACTAATTTGAATAGTCAACCCACTTTTTTATCATCCTGTTCACAGGAATATGATGTTTATCAAAATGTGTTGTCTAAATTAATATATGCATTATTGACCCTATTTATAGATTTATCAGTTAGAAACCTTGCTAAGGCAGAAACTATTTTAATTGGATATGATTTTTTTTAATGAGCTCATTAGTCAAGTCATGAATGAAATTAAGGGGGTTAATGAACTTCCTGAGACTGTATGTAAAATTTAGTTTGTGTGCATGTACATATTTTGGGAGGATACTCATCCTATATTTTAGTTATTTGTCCCATATTTGGGGGCCAAGGTTTGTGTTATTGAATCACATTTCTGAAAGGGATTGTTTTTAATCATTCATGAAAATGTACCAACCTCTGCATTAGTCGTGCTCACGTACTTTCTTTTCATATTTGGGTCCCGCCTGGAATTTAATTTTGTACTAAGTACACCTTACCACTTTTGAAAATGAAAATCACATTATCTACAGTATTCCAGCAACTTTCACTTTTTATCCTCTAAAGATTATCTACAGTAGTTTGTCAAACTCAAGTGAAAGTTTGCTCAGTAACCTGAAATGTAATTCTCAGGTCAAGAGATTTGAACTTATTTGTAGACTACAGGCGGTCCCTTACAACTCCTTTTCTCCTCAAGAGCTTCAATTTCCAGGTAACCAATGTTTGTTCTACTCATTTTTGTCTAAATATCTTTTCCCTTGACTGTGAGGACAAAAGCAAAATAGGAGTTAAGGAGTTCAGTTTCTTTTTGTCATCTACCAACAATACACCATCAGCTTCAAACAGCAGGTGTACGCTTTCTTTCTGGATGGGTTTCTTTCTTTGAAGAACCATATTGTAGGTAGCACACTAAAAAGTATTTGAGTGAGGCTACAAAAAAAAAGAGGGCAACAGAAGTGATACTGTTGTAGGCATATATGAAAAACCCCCTGAGGTAAATTATCGATGGATGTGTTGGTGTGTTTTTGACACAGGTCACAGACCTGGAGCATAAACAAGATAAGGCGGTGTGCGGGGCCTCCAGCCACTCAGATACAAGCACATTCACATGACTGTCACCAGCAAATTACCACCAATTATTACTAACTTCCAGGTTGTAAATTGCCCAGCAGACTAAAAAATAAAACTGTAAGGGTTCAAGAAAACTGTTCATCTTTTCCCATTCTAGCTTTCTGTGCTTCTTGTGGGCAGTATATTCTTATTCTGTACTTTCTAGGTGGTATATTTGTTCTCAGTGACATATTCTTGCATTAATGGAGAAATATATATATATTTGATTATGTGATTTTTATTATTTCTTGCGTGTTCCACACTGTTTCTTCAAGCCTTAGAGAAGAATGTAGCCTTGATGGTGGAGAGTGGGTTAAAGTTTGGTGAAAAAGAAGATTTAAATGTTAGGAAGATGGGCAGGAGGAGGGGTCTGAACCTAAAGGGGGATCTCCTGGTTAGTGAGACCTGGTGAAAAATGGTGGCTTGGAAAAAATTCAGGCATGTATGACAGGCTTTGTGTTTACTCTTTTATCTTGTTGTAGGGTGATTAGTAATCTTAGCCACTAGCAGTGATGAAAAAAACCTTTGATACCCATGAGAAGAACATGAGTCTACACATTTACCTGAGATTCCTCCAAGCCAGGGGCATGATATGACAGAAGCATAACAGAGCAGTTCAGAGCTGGTCCTTTGCCCATACTGCTGACTTGGATCTAAAGCTATTTACTAGTTACCTCTCTGTAGTGTGGTGTGACTGCCAGTTAATCTGCATGAATGGATCATAGACAATGATTTAAGTATCCTGCAAGACTGGGATTAAGAATTGAACTGTAATTTCCTCTTTTTGTTTTCTTCTTGATATCAGGTGGACCTTTCTGATGTTCTGTGATCCAACCACAGGATAATACATTCTTATTTATGTTAACTACATACCGCCAGATAACAGGTGAAATCAGTTTTCCCAATAATCAATGAGTTGTTGCAAAACAGCTACGGCACAGGAGTTTTACTTTTCACTGGGGTGTGATAACATACTACAGCCCTAGTCTTATAGTGCATTGCTTGATCCCTTGTACTTCACAAGCACATTGGCCCTTTGAGTCTTTCCCATCAGAGATCCCCCTCTGTGATGAAAGTCTTTAACAAAGTAAATGCAATTTCTATATATTCTTCCTAGAATAGTTCTGCTAGGTTAGTGCAGAATCAGTTACCTACATCTATATGGAGACAAGTGTGCCACTGGGAAGAATATTTCTTAACTTGTATCATCCTTGGACAGAGCTAATGACATTAAACACAGTTTAAAGTATAACACCTTAAATTAAAATAAATAAAACAAGTGTCTCAACTTGCTGTAAGCAAGCAAACAGCCATCTAGCCCCCAAATCAACCAAATAAACCAATGAACAGACAAAAGACAGTGGGAAGGAGTGAAAGGAATTGCAGAGAGAAACTGAAAGTCTATTTATCCATGATTCCTTTCTGTTCACATAGGTTTTATAGTGGAGAGTTTGTGTGTTTGAGAGGGTATTTAGAAAACAGTCAAATAAACAGAAGCTTGTTTGGCTGTCTGGTTACCCCAGGAGAAAACAAGGCCATGGAAGTAGCATAGATAAAAATAAGAAAGACTAATACTAGAGTAGTTCGTTGAAGCTTTGTTGAACACACTGGGTATATGGTCCTTTGGAAGGTAAAGAACATAGATAGGGCTATATTAGAGTCTATAGTTTATCTCATCTGATAATACAGCAATTCATATACACACTCCACTTACCATACACACACACAAACACACACACTCTCTCTCATTTATTCTATTTCCTCTTTGGAGGCCCTGTGATTTTCATAAACACATTTTTTCCCTGTAAAGATCTTGAAATATATTTTATAGGAGTCTGCAGTGGGAAACACTAACACACTTCAGAATATGACTGAATTTGGCATCTATAATAAATTTCCAGTGTCATTCTCTGAACCTGATAGACCTTGCAAGAATTTTAATAGCTTCTCCACATACCTGGAAATACAGCTTCAGTGTCTGTCACCTTTAGAAAATAATCATTCTGACATGCTTTATTCACTTACAACTCACTTGACACATCTTCAGTTACATTTAAATGTGAGCTTCATTTAGTCCCTCATTTCACAAAGCAAAGGTTAGGTATTCATTACATACGTTGTTTCCAGAGATAGAAAGACCTAGATCAATGGAATTAGAATGTAATGTGCACATGGTATTCTTGTTAAATCTTCTGTGTTCAAAATATATTTGTAATTAATTACAAATGTCTTTAATGGGATTTCAGGCTAATGGAAATATCAATACTGAAGGTATCACTACTCATCTGTATTTTCTTTTCCAGAAAACGGTCATTGCTTTTGCTTATTAGAGAATATTTTATACTTGAAAACTAGCAGTTTGCTTATGGAAGGAAAGAACTGAGTCATTATTCAGATCTCGCATTTGAAATCTTCAATCTGAAGTATTTTTCTTTCCAGTTTGATTTGAGAAGGTTCAGAAAGATTTCATATTTTGTAAGCATTAGGTAATTCATTTCAAAGCTAGAATGATTTGGCAATGTGTTGAGGATACGTGTGGGCCAAGAATCCAACTTTCCTCTTTTTATTGAAAGGGAATTTTGGACTTAGGGAAACTCAGAAAGAAGACAAAAGCTCAAGAATTGGCTAGCTTTTCATTTAGTGATGAGTTTGCCATTGCCAAACTTAAGTCTCCAGGATGAATGCGACTCCATGCCACCGACCCCCTGGGATATGACTTGGCAGATGACTTGGATGATGTAGGGCTGATGTCTACTTCGTAGATGGCTCTGTGGCCAGGGATTGTGGCTGACATTCAACTTACAATGTGGAGGTGGAGGCAAAGGATGATTTCTGCCTCCTCTAGGCGGAGCATGGTGAGTTGAGGAGAGCTCAAAATAGGGGCTTATCCACTGCCAAGCCCAGACAGCCAAGATGTTTTCTGAATAGCATGCAAATGTATCATTTCCATGTGGTTTCATGCAGTCCTTTTCAGAAAAGGAAAGTGGGGGAGGGAGAAACACATTGAGGGTGGGGATACTTAATCCTATCAAATTGCTCTGCAGGGAACACCAGTCAGAGCATCAGCCTGTAGCTTGATGGGGAAATGCTCTCTAGAATGAATGTTTACACCATGTAAAGTTCTCCCATAAGTAAGGGAATGATTCTTCCTCCCAGGCACGGTGTAAGAAGGGAGCCTGAAGGAAGATTGTTCATTATAAAGCGGCATTTGTTAAATTACATTTGTACTGGCCTTTGAATTTCGCAAAGTGCCTTAATTTTTTATAATCTCTTTTGACCTCCAAAAGAGACCCATAAAGTTCAGGCAGGCATTTTTCTCCGAGGAAAATGAGGACACTAAAGTAGTCCTTGGAAAATTTGTTTACACTACTTCACTGCTTCCCTGGAGGAACTGTGAAAAAAAAAATGAAATGTCCTCATAGTGAACACAATAGGATCACAACATTTATTCATCTAATTCAGACCCTGGTCTTGCACCACTGCCCTCCCCACCACCTCACCCTTCTATTCCAACACATATACATAAAATGGAATGGAATATGGAACAATTTGAGGCCAAGCCACGAACCTTACACACAAAATTGAACTCAAAATGGATCATAGACCTAAATGCAAAATGCAAAACGATAAAACTTACAGAAGAAAATATAGGAGAAAATCTATGTGATCTTGGGTTTGGAGATGAATTCTTTAATATAATATCAGAAGCTTGACCTGACATTAATGGTCCTGATTAATGGACCTGATATGAAAGAAAAATTAATAAGTTAGACATTAAAATTAAGACTTTGTTCTGGTGAAAGATACTGTCAAGAAAGTAAAAATACAGCTCACTGACTGGGAGAAAATCAAATCATATATTTGATCAAAGACTTGTATCCCCAAAATATACTAAAAAAAAAGCCTTCTAAAAGTCAACAATAAGGAAACAAAAAACTAAAAAGTTGGCCAAAAACCTGAGCAACACCTCACCAAAGAAGATATTCAGATGGAAAATAAGCATGAAAAGGGTGCTCAACCTGATATATATGTTAAAAGAACAATAAGATACCACTACACATGTATTAGAATGTTTGAAATCCAAAAAGCTTACAATATTCATTGCTAGTTGACAAAGACGCAGAGCAACAGGAGCTCTCATTCATCACTGGTGGGAATGCCAGGTTAACATCAGCTGTGATAAGTCATGTTTACAGTATACATGCTTGATATGATGTGGTGAGACTGGCACTCTACCTCTGTAATTTTCTTTCTAAAAGCCCATAATTCTGATCTAATTATGATAAAACATCAGATAATACCAATTAAAGGACATTCTACTAACTACCTGAACAGTACTACTCAAAACTGGCAAAGTCATTGGAAACAAGGAAGTTCTAAGAAACTGTTACAGTCACAAAGAGCCTAAGGAGACATAAGAGTTAAATGTAATGTGGGATCCTGCATGAGCTCCTGGAACAGAACAAGGATAGTTGGTAAAAATTGAGAAAATATGCATAAATTAAAAACTTAAGTAAACACTGATGTATCAATATTACTTCATGAGTTGTTACAAATGTATCATACTAATAAAAATGAGAAAAAACTGGATGTGGGGTACATGGGAACTCTATACAATTGTATTAGTCCGTTTTCACACTGCTATAAAGAACTGCCTGAGACTGGATAATTTATAAAGAAAAGAGCTTTAACTGAATCACAGTTCCACATGGCTGGGAGGCCTCAGGAAACTTACAATGGAAACTTACAATCATAGCAGAAGGTGAAGGGGAAGCAAGGACCTTCTTCACATGGGGGCAGGAAAGAAAAGAGTGACCCAAGGAGGAACTTGCCAAACACTTATAAAATCATCAGATCTTGTGAGAACTCATTCACTATTACATGAACAGCATGGGGATAACCACCTCCATGATCCAATCACCTCCCTCCCTCGACACTGGGGATTACTGGTCCCTCCCTTGATACTTGGGGATTATGAGCATTACAATTCAAGATGAGATTTAGGTGGGGACACAGCCAAACCATATCAACAATCTTCACAACTTTTCTCTAAATCTAAAACTATTCTAAAATTAAAAAAATAGAAACAAAGAAAACTTGAGAGATCCTAAAAGAAAAACCAACAGAATAAAACAAATCTTAAAGGAATAAGATCATTTTGGAATTCTCTACCAATTTCGTCTTAACTGCCAAATATTGACATTTGTCACAGCAGCAGAAAAGTTGAAATGATCAGAAGCCTGCTTAGATGATTTTTATTTCTTCCATTATTCTAGCTAATTGATTCTCAAACTTTGACATGCATAATAACTATTATCCAGGGTTCTTGATCAAAATCATGTACACTATACTTTATGCTTGATATAAGGAAACTTCTAGTTAGATTTAGGTGATTTGGGCTATGTACACTGACTTTGTAATCTAACCCTAAGCTAGGATTCTATTCTGCTGTAATTCATCTTGTTCAAGGGACTTTGAATCCTTTGGTGTGAGTCAGTGATAATGGTGTGTTATGAACAAAGGATTATGATTGATCCAGTTCTTGCACCTATTAAAAAAAGAAAGGAAGGAGCAAAAAAAAAAAAAAAAGAAAAAAAGGAGGGAGGAAAACCTCAATCCTCCTACTCTTGTTTCAAGGACAAATTTAAGTGTATCCTCTGACTTCCTTGATTTCCACAGTGGGATAAAGCATTCTGTTCCTTCAAAGGCAGCAGATCTGACATCATTGAAGGCATTGGTATCTGCTTCAAATCTGGAAGCAAGACATTCTAGTCTGAGAAGTCTAGGTGGGGCCTCCAGGGGCCGTGGCTTCTGGTAGCTGAAGAGTGTGTGACAATGAAGACTGGAAAAAGCCAAGTGGAGGGAGCCATGATCTGTTCCTCATTTTCTTGGTGTGTTTTCTGTGATCTCTGGAGGTGAGACTGAGTTTTTCTATAGTAAATATTATATAATAATTCCTTTCCTTTCATGAAACAAAATTATAGATAATAAATCATATGAACACTCAATTTTTTTTTTTTTTTTTTTTTTTGAGACGGAGTCTCGCTCTGTCACCCAAGCTGGAGTGCAGTGGCCAGATCTCAGCTCACTGCAAGCTCCGCCTCCCGGGTTCACGCCATTCTCCTGCCTCAGCCTCCGAGTAGCTGGGACTACAGGCGCCCGCCACCTCGCCCGGCTAGTTTTTTTTGTATTTTTAGTAGAGACGGGGTTTCATAGTGTTAGCCAGGATGGTCTCGATCTCCTGACCTCGTGATCCGCCCGTCTCGGCCTCCCAAAGTGCTGGGATTACAGGCTTGAGCCACCGCGCCCGGCCAAACACTCAATTTTTAAATAGAAATGAAAGTGTAATTTAAGGGAAATGTAATAGGAAACAAATTTTAGTAAGATAATATACAGTTCAATATATAAATGCATAGGCACAGTTATAGTAGAAGACAAAGAAACAAAACTCCACAAATTTTCAAAATACCTCTGGGGTGGGGCAGTAAGTAATGCCCCAGTGAGAACTCTGAGGAACCCTATAACCAATGGGACCTGTAATCTAGGTATTTTAAGGGTATCTCTTTAAGATTTGATGCCTCTCCTGCTGCTTCTTGAGTGTATATGACACATTTTGGAAATCTTGACTGATGTCAGGTTATTCTACTTGTTTATCCAAAAGTCCAAGCTTGATCACATTTAATTAACTTACTGTACAAATCCCCAGGTTAGTCATAAGCGAAATTAGTAATGGAAACTTCCTTTTTGTTCTTTTCTTTTTTTTAACTGGTGCTCATCCCAGCCAGGCCTGTCCTATAGAGTCAGTTTGATCTATCTCTGTAGTTTCCTAAGCCTTCCCACCTCCATCAGAGGCAGCTGCCCTTCGGGTAATGTGTGAGGGCTGTGCTGGTTATCTGACTGGCTTATCTCAATCTAAGTAGATGTCAGAGCTGGAAAAGACATTAATTTAATCGTTCAATACACAATATTTTTAGGTCCTATTGGCAGGTGTTGTACTAGGTGTTGGAGTTGCAAAGATGAATGAAAGATGGTTTTGTACTTGAAAGTTATTTACAATCATGGCTTGCAGCAGAGTGAGAATAAATGCTTGGTACAGGTAAGCATGAAAGGCTTCTTATAGAAAGCAATGCTTGAGCAGAGTTTTGAAAGATAAGTAGGATTGTGAAACTGAAAAAAAAAAAAATGGATGAAGCTTAGCCCAGGTAGAGGAGCAGCATGTGTCAAGGTACAGAGATCTGTGACTGGAGCATAGAATGTGTTCCAGAAGTGGCAGGAAGCCAGAGGCAGGTGGCAGGGGACAATCAGAAAGGGAGCATGCTCTGGGTTGGAAAGCCACTTAGTTTAACCCGTTCATTTTATAGACATAGAAACCAAGGTCCTGTTTCTACCTCTATAGAAATGAGTGGGTTAAACTAAGCAGCTTTACCTTGGTTTGGCCGAGGTAATTAAAATGTAATTCATGCTGGAGGTCTTAATATTTATTTGTTTCTCACTTCTTTTCAAACAAGTTCTCAAGATGACTTACAGAAAAGAATATTTGTGTGTGTGTATATATATAACGTACATATTTAATATACTTATCTATTATATATTATATATACTATATATGTATATATAAAGGAATAGAAATAGTTAATAAAGACAAATTACATGAGCCAAAAGGTCAATATGTATATTCACTCCACTGCCCTTCTCTCAAGGAGATGGTTTTGGATGAGAGAACCGTAAAATTCACGGTGGGTCTTCCACTGTTTCCTTGAGACTTTTACCTGCGTATAGCAATTTCAGGGTGAAGTCTGTGCTCAGTCAGAATTGTCCTGAAGTCTTCTGAGTCGTTACTGAAATGATCCTGCTCCCGTGTGCTGTGGAACGCTGATGCCTCAGTAGGTGAGTGTGTGAGCCGAGCCAGCAGCCCTGAGCTGATTCCATCCTACAGGCTAAAAATAGCCGTAATGATGCTGCTGTTTGTTTTGCCTGCAGCATTTCCTCACAGCTGCTATTGTATACGCCTCCAGATTACAGCGGTGCACTATGAAGAGCAGTGATGTTTCAGGATAGGACCTTTGAAAGCCTGGAATGTGGCAGTTCATTAAGGTTAATTATAATTCCCGGTGGGTATTTGCGTGGGTTTTCTGGGCTGCTGTGAGCAGTCAGAACCGGAAGAGTCTTCCTTCTCATTTTTGAAATAAGACTATTCTACAGTATCTAGTGTTAGTGCCTTCAAAGGTTACCCAGGTCATACCTCTAAAAACATGTTGCATGGAGTCTCTGATTAATGCTGTCCATTTGTTTAATAGTGTAGCCAAAGGCCACATATTGAATATCCTGAGGGCAGTAGCCTATCCTGCGTTTTAAAAACAGAAACATCAGATATGCCAAACAGTCATTCTGATATGAAATATGAATGTTATAGATAAGTTTATTGTCATCTTTTGGGTAATAAAAAGTATTCTGGGGGAAGAAAATTGTTAGGAAAGAGGCCATTAACTGAAAAGACTGGAAAAAGGCTGTAGAGTGTGTGAAATATATGTGAAAACTGCGTTTTTTTGATGATTTAGAATTGTTTCTGTTTCACATGCATTGCAGTTTTTGAATGCGTACAGGATAAAATGACTTGATCAATTATTATGATAATGACACACGAGTCAAATTATGAGTTTAATTATAATTACCATCTTTATAGAGAGTTAATTAATCATAAAAGAGTACATTATATAATCTTTCTGTTTAATGAAATTCATTATAGAGGCTCCCAAAGGCCTAAATATAGTTTTAAACAAATTAAACCTGTGACTGGGGTTAAGGCTATTAATGCAAATGTGGTCTGGATTAGTCACTAAAAAGAACTGAAGAAGACATTAGGCCCCCAAAGTGTTAAAGCAACAGACCCCGATGACATATCCTTTTCCTCTGGTAAGCAGAACACATAATTTAGTGACTTTCTGAGTAGCCTTGAAAAGTAGTGATAAGGCTGAGACTGTGTAATTTAACTAGCACAGATGATCCAAATAGCCATACTCAATATCCCTGCATGGAAAGAGTTAGAGTCATTGACACGTATTGAAGAGGAATCTACTGAGGATGTAAGCTTTGCCCCACTGACTATCAAAACCTCACATTCAGAGGAGCAATAAATGAGAGTAATACACATAGTACTCTAAGGGTATTGAGATAGAAAATGCTTGGAGAACAAAAGAAGGGGAAGATACAGGCCTATCTTCCTGACAGAACTAAACCCTACTGTTCTATGCAGAGGAAATCCTGCATTTTCAGAAGTTCCTAATCAGGATGTGTGCCATTCTATTCCTTTATATAGCTGAGCAAATTAGCCCAGTCCCCAGGATTGAAATGAAATGAGTCACAGCTAAAAGAAATCAGGCCAGGGATGACGCAGAAACATAATGGGTAGAGTGTAGAGAGAGACTATGGAAATCTGACTATACAGAAACAGATTTGAAAGCTGTGCAACCTGCACCCAGCATGTTGGAGCTTTCTTCCCTGGTTTGGTGTGTGCTCTGATCCCCTGGGTAGGCCCTTTCAGTGTCACATTTTGGGACAGCTCTATTCATACAGCTGCTTATATGTGTGTTCATATCTCTTTATATATTTTTGTTTTATATCAAAAAATTATATGATTTGGATAGCAAATTTTTATCTGTTTTGTAGTTTTCCTGTTATTAAAAATTTTGGCTGGGCATGGTGGCTCACACCTGTAATCCCAGCACTTTGGGAGGGTGAGCGGGTGGATCACGAGGTCAGGAGATCAAGACTATCCTGGCTAACATGGTGAAACCCCGTCTCTACTAAAAATACAAATAACATGGTGAAACCCCGTCTCTACTAAAAATACAAATACTTTTACTCAGCCAGATGGGGTGGCACATGCCTGTAGTTCCAGCTACTCAGGAGGCTGAGGCAGGAGAATCGCTTGAACCCGGGAGGCAGAAGTTGCAGTGAGCCAAGATTGCACCACTGCACTCCAGCCTGGGCAACAGAGTGAGGCTCAGTCTCAAAAAAAAAAAAAAAAAAAATTCAACTAAACTTTATTCTGTTCTGTTCATAAGAATAATTCACTCTTGGAAAAATAGAAAATAAAGATTAACACAAAAAAGAAAGTAATAACTAACACCAATGTAGAGCTTACTATGTGCCAGGTACTATTTCTAAGTGCTATACATATAATAAATCATTTGTTTTATAAAGTTCAAAATAGTTTTTAAAATTGCTTTTAATCTAGTCATCCGTTGTTTTTTTGGAGGAACAAAATAGGTGTCAAGCAAATACTTAGTAAATGTTCAGGTAAGATGAACATTTGAGACAGTTGATGTGCATGCTTCCAGACTTTTATGACAAGAATGGGATCATATTGAGGGAAGAGGAAATGGGGAGCTACAGTTTAATGGTTATAGATTTTGCATTTGAGAGGTTGAAAAAGCTCTAGAAATGGGTTGTAAAGATGGTTATACAACATTGTAATATACTTAATACCACTGAAAATGGTTAAATGATAAATTTTATGTATATATTATCAACAAAAAGAGTCAAAATCTAAAATATTTGAAGAGATTATTCTGAGTCAAATATGAGTGACCAATGGCCCATAACACAGCCCCAGGTGATCCTGACTATATGTGCCCAAGGTGGTCGGGCTACAGCTTGGTTTTATGTATTTTTAGGGAGACATAAGAGATCTATCAATACACGTAAGAACTAAAGTTATTTTTTAAATAATAAGCTTTATTGAAGTATAATTTAAATATAATACAATGAAGCAGTTTTAATGAGTTTTGACAGAAATATACAGTTTTCTAACTACCCAAATAATGCAGAACATTTCTGTCACTTCATTGTACCTTTGTAGCCAATCTGCAACCCCACTTCCTGCTTATGGCAACCCCCAATTTGCTTTCTGTAACTATAGTTTTGCCTTTTTTCAAATTTAGTTTGTAGGCCATAAAAAAGAGCAGAGTTATTTGTGTCTGGCTACTTTTACTTGGCATAATGTTTTAAAAGATTTATACAGGTTGCATGTATCAGTAATTCCGTTTCATTACTGAATAGTATTCCGTGTATGGATGTAATCCAATTTGTTTAACTAGTCATCAAGCAGTATGCATTTGGATAGTTTCCAGTGTTTTGGCTAATAGAAATAAAACTTTAAAAAAATATTCAGGAACAAGTCTTGTATGGATAAATATTTTCATTCTTACTGGGGAAATATGTAGTAGTAAGATTGGTAAGTTGTATATAAGTGAATATTTGAAGTTATATAATAATGATAAACTGCTTCCCAAAGACACTGTACCATTTTGCATTCCCATCAGAAATATGTAAACATGACAGTTGCTTCATATGCTTACCAGTACTTGGTTATCACCAGTCTTTAAAATTTTAATCGTTCTAGTGAGTGTTTAGTGGTATTGAATTGTGTTTTAATTTATATTTTCCTAGTAACTATAGGTGTTGAGTTTCTCTTCCTAGGTTTCTTGACCATTTGTATATCTTTGTATACAAAGATTTGTATATCATATATATATATATCATTATGACATAATTTTATACATTAAAATGGTTTAGTTTTATTCTGGTTACAAATACTTTAATATTTATTTTACAAATACATTCCTATAGGCTTTACTTGTTCTTTTTTTTTTTTTTTTTTAGTTTCCAAAGTGTCTTTTGAATAGCAAGCATTTAAAATTTTCATACAGTCCAATATATCAACTTTCTCTATGATAATTCATGCCTTTTATATCCTAGTTTAAAAATTTGCTTAATTCAAAATTACAAAGAATTTCTCTTAATTTTTTTTCTAATTTCAAATTAGAATTTCTTCAAAGTATTTTCTATAATTGCCACTTTATCTTAGATCTATGAACCATATAAGATCTTTTTTATGTGAGGTAGACAAAGGTTGATGTCTATTTTTAAAACATGAATGAATATTCAGTTGTTCCAGTATCATTTTTAGTAGAGATTACACTTTCCCCATTGAATTACTTTGGCACCTTTGTGGAAAAATCATTTGACCATTCGTGTACGAATCTCTGAATTTCCTACTCTGTATCATTGATCTGCATGTCTGTTCTTACACTGATACCATAGTGTTTTCGTCATTCTTGCTTTATAGTAAGCCTTGGAATCAACTAATAAAAGTATTTTAATTTTGTTCCCTTTTTAAATTTGTTTCGTTATTCTATATTCTTTGTATTTCTATATGTATTTTAGAATCAGCTTAGTGATTTCTTCAAGATAACTTTCTGGGATTTTGATTGAGATTATATAGAACATATGTCACATTAGAGAGAATTGACATTTTAAATATGTCTTCGCAGCCATAAATGTGGTATCTCCATTTATTTAGTTATTTGTTTATTGTTATTTTATTTCCATAGCTTTAAGGGTACGGGTGGTTTTGGTTACATAAACGAATCGCATAGTAGTAAAGTCTGGACTTTTAGTATACCTGTCACATCAATAGTGCACATTGTACTCAATAGATAACTTTTTATCTCTCACCTCCATCCCTTCCTCCCCTCTTCTGAGTCTCCAGTGTCCATTATACTATGCTGTATGCCTTTGAGTACTCATAGCTTAGCTTCTAATTATAAATAAGAATGCATGGGGCCGGGCGCGGTGGCTCAAGCCTGTAATCCCAGCACTTTGGGAGGCCGAGACGGGCGGATCACGAGGTAGGAGATCGAGACCATCCTGGCTAACTTGGTGAAACCCCGTCTTTACTAAAAAATACAAACTAGCCGGGCGAGGTGGCGGGCGCCTGTAGTCCCAGTTACTTGGGAGGCTGAGGCAGGAGAATGGCGTAAACCCAGGAGGCAGAGCTTGCAGTGAGCTGAGATCCGGCCACTGCACTCCAGCCTGGGCAACAGAGCGAGACTCCGTCTCATTAAAAAAAAAAAAAAAAAAGAATGCATGGTATCTGATTTTCCATTCCTGAGTTCCTTCACTTAGGATAATGGCCTTTAGTTCCATCCAAGTCACCGAAAAAGATGTTATTTCATTTTTATGGCTAATCAGTACTCCATGGTACGTTACACATATATGCATATGCATATATATGTATATTTATATCCTACATTTTCTTTATCCACTCATCAGTTGAGGAGCACTTAAGATTGATTCTGTATCTTTATAATTGTGAATTGTGCTGTGATAAATATATGTGTGCAGGTGTCTTTCGGATATAATGCAGTCTTTTTTTGGGGGGTAGGTATCCAGCAGAATGATTGCTGGGTTGAATGGTAGATCTACTTTTAGTTATTTGAGAAATCTCCATAATGTTTTCCATAGAAGTTGTACTAATTTACATTCCCACCAGCAGTGTATAAGCATTCCCTTTTTACTGCATCGTGCCAATACCTGTTGTTTTGTGACTTTTTAATAATAGCCATTCTTGCAGGAGTAGAGTGGTATATAATTGTGGTTTTAATTTGCATTTCCCTGATGATTAGGGATGTTGAATCTCTTTTCATATGTTCATTGGCCATTTGTAGATCTTCTTTTGAGAAGTGTCTGTTCATGTCCTTTGCCTACTTTTTAATGGGATTATTTGTTTCTTTCTTGTTGATTTGTTTGAGTTTCTTGCAGATTCTGGATATTAGTCCTTTGCTGAATGTATGGTTTGCAAATATTTTCTCCATGCGGTGGGTTGTCTTTTTACTCTGTTGATTATTTATTTTGCTGTGCAAAAGCTTTTTAGTTCAAGTAGGTCCCATTTAATTATTTTTGTTATTGTTACGTTTGCTTTTGGGGTCTTAGTTATAAATTCTTTGCCTAGGCCAATGTCAGAAGAGCTTTTCCAGGTTATCTTCTATAATTTTTATGGTTTGAGGTATTAGATTTAATCCATTTTGAGTTAATTTTTGTACACAATGAGAGATAGGGATTCAGGTTTATTCTTCTATCCATTTATTTCTCAGCATCATTTATTGAATATGTGTCCTTTCTTCAGAGTATGTTTTTGTCTGCTTTGTCAAAGATCAACTTGTTGTACTTGTCTATTTGTTGTGTTTGGTTTTTCTAACACTGTAAAAAATGACATTAGTATTTTCTCAGGAATTGCATTGAATCTGTAGATTGCTTTGGGCAGTATGGTCATTTTTATGACATTGGTTCTTCCTATCCATGAGCATGGGATGTGTTTTCGTTTGTTTGTGTCATTTACAATTTCTTTCATCAGTGTTTTGTAGTTCTCCTTGCAGTGATCTTTCATGTCCTTGGTTAAGTATTTTCCCAGATATTTTACTTTTTTTGCAGCTATTGTAAATGGGTAGCATTCTTGATTTGGTTCTCAGGTTGGTTCTTATTGGTACATAGCACTACTACTGATTCATACATAATGATTTTGTAACCTGAGACTTTATTGAATTCATTTATTAAACCTAGGATCTTTTGGAGGAATCTTCAGGGTTTTGTAGATATAAGATTATATTATTGGCAAACAAATAGTTTGACTTCCTCTTTTCCAATTTGGATGACTTATTTCTTTCTCTTGTCTGATTGCTCCAAGATTTCCAGCACTGTGTTGAACAGAAGTGGTGAAAGTGAGCATCCTTGTCTTGTTCCAGATCTTAGGGGGAATACTTTCAACTTTTCTCCATTCAGTATGATGTTGGCTGTGGGTTTGTCATATATAGTTTTTATTAGTTTGAGATATGCTCCTTTTATGCCTCCAGCCTCTAGTTTGTTGATTTTGTTTTAATCATAAAGGGATGCTGAATTTTATCAAATGCTTTTCCTGCATCTATTAAGATGGTCATACGGTTTTTGTTTTTAATTCTGTTTGTGTGGTGAATCATATTTATTGACTTACTTTTATTTCTCTCAGTAATGTTTTGTAGGTTTCAGTGTATAGGATTTACAAACATAAAACTTATCTATGTCATGTTTTAAGCTGTTCTGAAACTATTGTTATCTTAATTCAATTTCTAGTTGTTCACTATATGTGTAGAGAGTTACTATTGATCTTCCCTTATTGCCATTGTTTCTTGCAAATTTGGTAAATCTACTTATTAATTCTATTACAATTAGTTGCTAAGGATTTTATACACAGGTAATCATGCCATGCACAAATAAAAAGAAGCTAAGACCTCCAGTATATATTTTTGCCTTGTTCCTGATGTTTGAGGGAAAGCATTCCATATTTCACCATTAGATATAATATTAGCAGTAGGACTTTTTTTAAACAGGTTTCCTATAGGAGGTTAAATATTTCACTTTTTATTCCTATGTGATGAGAATTTTTTAAATATCATGAAGGATGCTGAATTTTGTCAAAATCTTTTCTGCATTTATTGATAAGTTTGTATGATTTCTTTTTAGGTCTTTTAAAATGGTGAGATTCGTTGATTGACTTTTATGTTTTTAAGCAACTTTGCATTCTTGGAATAAAATACACTGGGCCATGAGATATTACATTTTAAAAATATCACTGGATTCAATTTGTAAAAAATTTGGTAAGAATTTTTGTGTCTATGTTCATGAGGAATATTGGTCTATAGTTGTTATTTTTTTTCCTTGCAATACTGTCTGGTTTGGGCAGCAGGATTTATCTTAATGTAGACCCCTATTAAATAGATTAGAAAGAGATACCTCTTATTTTATTTCCAGAAGAGTTTCTGTGGAATTGATATTATTTCTTTCGTAAGTGTTTAATAGAATTTACCTCTAAAACCATCTACACCTGGAAGTTTCTTTGTGGAAAAGATTTTTACAATGGATTTGATTTCTTTCCTAGATATACTGCTATTCAAGTTACATATTTCTTGTTGAGTTATTTTTGTAATTTCATTTTTAATTATGTCTATGTGGTGAATCACATTTATTGACTTAAATCTCAAAGTTTTAAGAAATTTGTCTATTTTATCTAGGTTGTCAAATTTATAGGCAATTGTTCATAATTTTCTCTTAGTCTTTAAATGTTTGATTCATAGTGATGCCCATAGTAACATCCAATGTTGGTAATTGGTGGCTTTTTCCTTATTTTTTTCTCATCAGTCTGGTTAGACATTTTTTCATTTTCTTGACATCTCAAAAACCACCTTTTGGTTCTATTGATTTTTCTCTATTTTCCCTCTTAATTTCATTAATTTTTGCTCTTCAAAAAGTATTTATCATTTCTTTTTGCCATTGATTTTGCATGATCTAAGGTGAAAGCTTAGATAATTTATTTGAAATCTCTTTCCTTTTCTAACATAAACTTTTAATGCTATAAATGTTCTTCTAAGCATCACCCTAGTTGAATTCCTCAATTTTTGAACATTCTATATTCATTTTCATTAGATCAGTGTCTCTCCCAATTTGCTTCAAGATGTCTTCTTTCACCCTTGACTATTTAGAAGCATGTTGTATAATTTTCAAACAGTTGAGGATTTTCCAGATACCTTTCCATTACTTATTTCTACTTTAATTACCTTGTTGTCTGATAGCTTACTGGCCTGATTTCAGTTGTATCAATTTTATTGACACTTGTTTTATAAATGAATAAATCTATCTTACATGTCATTTATCTTGGTGAATAAATTTAAGAAAGAATGTGTAGTCTGGCTTTGCAGTAATGTTCTATGACTTTCAATTAGATAACTTCATTGTGTTTAAACCTTTTTATATCTTTACGGAGTCTGGTTTTGGTTCTGTCAGTTACTGAGAAAGGATATTGAAATATCCTACTGTAGTTGTTGTATTAGTCAGGGTTCTCTAGAGGGACAGATCTAATAGGATAGATGTATATATAAAGGGGAGTATATTAAGGAGTATTAACTTACATGATCATAAGGTTGCACAATAGGTTGTCTGCAAGCTGAAGAGCAAGGAAGCCAGTCTGAGTCCTAAAGCTTATGTTTGAGGGCAGAAAGCATCCAGCATGGGAGAAAGATGTAGGCTGGGAGGCTAGGCCTTGTCTAATCACTCCACGTTCTTCTGCCTGCTTTTTATTCTAGCCATGCTGGCAGCTGATTAGATGTGCCAACCTGGATTGAGGGTGGGGCTACCTCTCCCAGTCCACTGACTCAAATGCTAATCTCCTTTGGCAACATTCTCTCAGATACAGCCAGGAACAATGCTTTGCATCCTTCAATCCAATCAAGTTAACACTCAGTATTAACTATCACAGTTGTGAATGTGTATTTTTTCCCCATTTTTTCATTTTTTGCCTCATGTGTTTGGGATCTCTGTTGAGGAACTTATACATTGAGGATTGTTATGGCCTCTTGATGAATTGACCTATTTATCATTATAAAAAGATTATTTTTATCCTAGGTATTTATCCTAGGTATTTTTGCTCTGAAATTTAGCTTATATGATATTAACATAGCTAATTCAGTCCTAGTTTTTGATTCCTGTTTTGGTGGCATATTCCTTTTTGCTCTTTTACCTTATTTTATCTTTATGTTTAAAGTGGGTTTCCTGTTAATATCATATATTAGGGTACTATCTTTAACCAAATCTTTCAATCTTTTCCTTTTAATTGGAGTGTGTGGATCATTTACATTTACTGTAATGTCCATCAATGTGAGTTTAATATACTATCTTGCTATTTGTTTCTTCATTTGTACCAACCTTTTATTTGTTTTTTCATTTGTCCCAACCTTTTTTATACTTTTATCTTTTCTCTGATTTTTCTGGATTTTTATTATTCCAATTTTATCTCTACTTTTGACTTAAAATCTGTGCTTCCTTGTTTTATTTTAATATTTGCTCTGGTTTTACAATATACATCTTTACCTTATTACTGTCCATCTTCAAAAAAAATTATGACATTTTACTTAGCATGTTGAACCTTAAAACATACACTTCCATTTCCTTTCCTATTCTTTGTGCTGTGGTTGGCTTGTATTTTACTTCTACATATGTAGTATATGTACACATATATCATTAATTCTGCTCTTAATAATTATCATTTAAAAAGTGTGAAAATGAGAAATACATATTTGTGCTTATTGACAGGATTATCACTTCTGTCACTCTTCATTCCTGTGTGTCTACCCAAATTTTCATCTGATATTATTTTCCTTCTGCCTTAAGAAATCATTTTATTTTATTTTATTATTATACTTTATGTTCTGGGGTACATGTGCACAATGTGCAGGTTTGTTACATAGGTATACATGTGCCATGTTGGTTTGCTGCTCGTCATTTACATTAGGTATTTCTTCTAATGCTATCCCTCCCCCAGCTCTCTACCCCGCAACAGGCCCCAGTGTGTGATGTTCCCCTCCCTGTGTCCATGTGTTCTCATTGTTCAACCCCCACTTAGGAGTGACAACATGCAGTGTTTGGTTTTCTCCTCTTGTGTTACTGTGCTGAGAATGACGATTTCCAGTTTCATCCATGTCCCTGCAAAGAATATGAACTCATCCTTTTTTATGGCTGCATAGTATTCCATGGTGTATATGTGCCACATTTTCTTTATCCAGTCTATCATTGATGCGCATTTGGGTTGGTTCCAAGTCTTTGCTATTGTGAACAGTGCTGCAATAAACATATGTGTGCATGTGTCTTTATAGTAGAATGATTTATAATCCTTTGGGTATATACCCAGTAATGGGATTGCTCGGTCAAATGGTATTTCTAGTTCTAGATCCTTGAGGAATTGCCACACTGTCTTCCACAATGGTTGAACTAATTTACAGTCCCACCAACAGTGTAAAAGCGTTCCTATTTCTTCACATCCTCTCCAGCATCTGTTGCTTTCTGACTTTTTAAAGATTGCCATTCTAACTGGTGTCAGATGGTATCTTATTGTAATTTTGATTTGCCTAAGAGATTGTTTTAATAGTTATTGTAGTATTTTTTAGCCTGCTGGTGGTCAGTTTTCTTTAAGTTAAGCTTTTGTTTAAGTAAAGGAATTTTTAGTGTGCCTTTATTTTTGAAAGATGTTTTTGCTTAATAGGTGATTCCAAGTTAATTTTTTTCCTTCACTGCTTTAAACTAACTGTGCCTTTGTCTTATTGTTTGCATGGCTTCTGACAAGAAGTCTGCTGCCGTTCTTAGATTTGTTCTTTCTGTGTGCAGTGGTGTGCTGTGTTTAACTTGTTACCATCTGGTGAGAGTTGACTGTGTGCCTCAGCCCCAGACTCGGTATTCAAGGACATCAGTTGTAGATAGACAAGGTAGAAGTAGCGACACCACAGGAATTAGCAAACACTACACATCATGCTCCACCTCCCTGCCCTTCTGCCATAGAGCATGTGATTAATCATTTAGTCTTTCATCATATCATTTTTCCTTAGGCTGTTTTTAAGATTTTGCTTTTACTTCTAGTATTCGGCAACTTTCTTATGATATGGCCTTGTGAGTTTTCTTTGTCTTTCTTTTACTTCAGGTTTGTTGAGATTCTTAGATCTGACGTTTCACTTTTATAAAACCAGATTTGGGTTTTTTTCAAACATCATTTCTTTAACTTTTTTTTTTTTTTCTGTATTCTCTTCTTTCTCTCTTCGCCTCTGGACCTCTGATTACAAGTATGTTAGTCTACCTGCTATTATCCTACAAATTACTGATGCTGTCACTTTTCCCTTAGTATATTTTCTCTGTGTTTCTCCCAGTTCACTGTGCATTTCATATATTATCCATTTCTTTCCTCATTATGTTCAGGTTTTTCTCTAACTTCTTGAACCTATGACAAATATTTATGGTAGCCCTTTAAAGGTACGTTAATGCTAATTCTATGGTCTGTTATTTCTGTGTTTGATTCTATGGATTGATACTTAGTAATTAGTCATATGTTCCTTTTTTTCTGTGTACCTAATAATGTTTATTAGACGATGGTCTGATGGTCATTGTGGATTGTATGTTCTTGGTTGCTGTGTTCAGTTGTTTTTCGTTGTTGTTGTTTTTTTTGTTTGTTTTGAGACAGTGTCTCACTTTGTCACCCAGGCTGGAGTGCAGCTGTGTGATCATGGCTCACTGCAACCTCACCCTTGCCAGGTTCGGGCAATCCTTCCATCCCATCCTCCCTAGTAGCTGGGGTTACAGGTGTACATCAGCATGCCCAGGGAATTTTTGTGTTTTTGTAGAGACAAAGTTTTGCCATGTTGCCCAGGTTGGTCTCAAACTCCTGGGCTCAAGTGATCTGCCTCGCCGCGGCTTCCCAAAAGGCTGCAATGATAGGTGTGAGCCACTGCACTTGGCTTTGGTTGTATTCTTTAAACTGTGTCATGCTTTATTCTAACATGTTATATTATTTAAAATAGGTTAGATCATCTGAAGCTTTATTTTAAACTTAGGGTGAGTCCAGAGCAGACTCTAATTTGGCATAATTTAGCCCCATTATTAAGGAGATATCTTTCTCAGAATTTTAGCCAATGTCCTTCATATTAGGAGGTGTTTCCACATTGTCTGGTCAGAATATGAATGATTTTAAGCCCAGTGTAAACTCTGCTTACTACTTTTCAGTGGTTATTTCCTTGGTTTTGGGTAGTTTTTCCTTTTACATGAGCAGATCAGTATTTAAGTATCCAGAGCTCTCTCTGTGCAGTTCATGCCTGCCTGGTGTTTTATTATTTTTTAAAATTTTTCATTAATTTTTTTTTTGAGACAGAGGCTCGCTCTATTGCCCAGGCAAGAGTGCAGTAGCACAATCTCGGCTTACTGCAACGTCTACCTCCTAGGCTCAAGCAATTCTGTCTCAGCCTCCCAAGTAGCTGGGAATACAGGCATGCACCACCACACCTGGCTAATTTTTTGGCATTTTTAGTAGAGATGGGGTTTTGCTATATTGACCAGGTTGGTCTCGAACTCCTGGCCTCCAGTGATCCACCCTCCCAAAGTGCTGGGATTATAGGAGTGAGCTACTGTGCCTGGCCCTGTCTGGTGTTTCAGATGGCAAATTCTAGCTGCCTTCACATCCACAAACTCCAATCTCTGTTTTTTTCAACTTAATGAAACTTTGGACTCTGATTGGGTTCCCCGTCCTTGGGTGGAAGCCTAGAAACTGACTCCAAGCAGCAGACTGGTGCAATCCTAGGGCGTATGTTGCTTTTTCCCTTTACTTAGGGATCACAGTCTTGTACTGCCTGTTCAGTTTTGTAGTTATGAATCCCATCCCGTTTCTATCATCACTATTGGAATCAGAAGTTAAAAAACACTATTAATTTGGTTATGAATACTGTGAAGCAAATTGTCTTTATTGTATGTTCATCTTTTATTATAGATCATAAATATTTTCCTAATCATTAGCCTCTGTTGAAAATACTAACTGCTGCAGTGTTTAGTTCTTACCTACTTATTCTTCAGGGCCTACCAGTCATTCAATAAATATTCATTAAATGCTGGAGTATGCTCAGTGCAATATCCAATGGGTTTGAGCAGCAAAGTATTTATTCATAATGTGTTTTCTAAAGGATATTGTCAACACTTTTTATAAAGAAAATCTGAAAGTAAAATTTCTTTTTCTTCTTTTTCTGTATAAATTTAAACTTTCATTTTACCATTGTTTTCACTCTTATACTTGAGTCATCACTTCTGCCCCCTGAAGGGGAAAAAGGCAGAGGTGGTTACTGAGTATAAATTTCTACTCTCTTTGGAGAAAGAGACATAAACTATGGAGAAATCTATTTCCACTTATGATCGTAAAATTTGGAAGGAAATGGAAAAGATAATATTGTTAAATAGACACATTCTGATTTCTTTCTTTGGAAAAACCTTGGAAAGCATCATGAGTCTCATAAAGGAAGGAAAGAACACTGGCATGGCTGGCCATGGCAGGAAAATCTGTCAATCTTTGGAAATCATAATTTCTTTTCGTAGGTGTTAAGTCAAACTTTCTGTGCTTGGATACTTTGTAGTAAGTGGAAGTAGGTAATGTAAAATGCAGCTCTTTTTTCCTATAATTTTTTTTTGTACTTCTCATTAGACTAACAAAACTACTCTGTCTCCAGGCCTTTTGCTTTTCTAGCCATCTCATTATTTTCCATCCTTGGAAATTCATTTTTTTTTTTTTTTGGTTTTATGACAAGGCCTGTATAATTCACCTTTGAAATTGATGGGAAAACTGTATCTCCCCTTGATTTCTTCCTAGGGCATGCCCACTTGCTGCTAGTTCCCTTGACTTAGTCTCTTGTTATAATATTGATAAAACACATACACATGCTTGAAGCAACCCAAGGGATCGTGGCTCACTACACATAGGCGTAGAATCCCCCATAGTGTGCTTACAGTAGGGAATATTTCTTTGATAAAATAAATAATGATAAGGAGAATATATATACTCTGAGTTGTGTCCCTAGGATGAAAGGCTAAATAAAACACAGTGAATAAATTACTTAGTCTGTTATTCCTAGTTCCCCAGGATCTGATTTCAGTCTTTTCCAGGCTTCTCTTTAACTGCCTCCTCACATGCACCAGCACTACAGCTAAATCTTACTTTGTCTGTTTTCGCAAATTTGGGCCTTTGCTTCATTTTCTTTGAAGAACATTTTCACTTATTTCCATGAAACTGAAATGGAGTAGCTCCAATACAGTCTTGCTCTCAATGCCTTCTCTTTCTCATTAGTTAAAATTTCTCAAAATTATAGGCAATAGGTCTCAATTACAGCTATGATGTCTTTTCATATTGTGAAGTAGAATTTTTCTAAGCTTTATAAATTATTTTCATTTAAAACAGGTAAGTTTTCAATATGTTTCCATAGGATTTTTAAAATCTATTCAAGATTATTT
Source organism: Trachypithecus francoisi (assembly GCF_009764315.1). Classification (NCBI taxonomy): domain Eukaryota; kingdom Metazoa; phylum Chordata; class Mammalia; order Primates; family Cercopithecidae; genus Trachypithecus; species Trachypithecus francoisi. The sequence continues at coordinate 56,473,144 of NW_022681468.1, forward strand.
TTCTCCTTGAAGAAAAGCAGAACAAAATAAGCATCTTTGTGTTTGCTGTGTTTTAAGCCAAAGTCTAGGATTATAAACTTCAACTTTCACCATAAACCGCCACCATGGACTAATAAAGCATTAATTTTTTCTTGTTGAAATTATATTTACAGACACTGTTTTTCTTTCTGTAAGACAAAACTGTAGGAAGGTGGAGAAAGACTTGCAGGAACTTATTTTTTTCCAGAGTTTTATCACCAGCTGTGTGGTTAGTTAGGTCTGGTAGGTTTGTTGCTATTTTCTGTATTTCACTTTGTTTCAATGTAAACATTTATGTATTTCTTTCATACAACAAATATTTATTGACTGAGATCTCATGGAATAAAATAAGTAATATCTAAAAGCATTTTTAAATTTTTCATTTTTGTGTGTATACATTAACCTTGTAGTCTGCTTGAAGCATACCTATCTGCCCCCCAAAATTAAGATGATGACACAGGAATGAAAGGAGAATAAGAGGATTACTTGTTAGTGTTGACAGTCAAAAAGAATTTTGCAGGATGGTAAATTCAAACATGAGAAGGAAAGAGAGAGAGAGAGAGAGAGAGAGAGAGAGAGGAGGAGAGATTTCTAAATTCCTTTCCTTCATCCTTTAGGGTCATGATGGTTTGGATACTGGATTGAATGCTGGGCTGTCTGTCATGGGATCCCTTCTGTCATGAACAATAAGAGGCATGTAGGGAGGAAAATGCAGAATAGAAGCTAGCTTAATATGGCAAAGGTTCAGAGGGACCTGTGGGGGTAACACAATTGAAGAAAATCAGGCAACACTAGAGGATCCTGACCTAGATCAGAGGAACTGGGTTATAAGATCTACAGTTACTGAGTTTAGCTATGAAGACCAGCAGGCCAAGTAGCAATCCATGAGTCAAGACCCATCACCTCAGACACCCAGAGAGCCATAATACCACCCCATATCTCCTCACCTCTAGATCACGTAGACCATACCTATCCCCATGGGCTATACCATGAAGTCATCTTAAAATTGATCAGGAGATGGGGACAAAAATGGGAAATGAAACAGTTTTGACTAAAAAATCTTAGTATGATCTAAAGGAGAATGTTTGGGTAGCATGTCAGATTGAGTTTATCAGAGTGGACATTTAGTGTTTTTGTTCATTTGTTTTTTGTTGATGTACTGCACAGTTAGGAATCATGAGGAAAAGCAGATTAGTTAGGGCGGAATTAAAGGAATCTCAATACTATTTTTCACAGAGGTTGTATGAATTTACATTCCCATCAGCAGTGTATAAGCTTTCCTCTTTCGCCACATCCACGCTGGATTATTTTCTACAAAGAAGAGAAGTAGGAACAATTTTGCAACTCTGTCACACTTACTGTGACAATTGCTTAAACCAGGATGATGACAGTGGAGCAGAAGAAAAACAGACACACTTGTAAGTTCTGTCTTCTGCTCTATTCTTGAAACCCCATCGCCGTTTCACCTTGTCAACTTTACTGTCCCCCTAGCTTTGCCCTATAAATGGTTGTTACTCTTTTCATTTCTGAGGCATAATAGAAGTAGGAGGGAGAAGGATTACTGTAATTTTAACAAAATTGCCTAAAATTGAATATTAGACATCACAGTTGTTAGGGACCTTTGGCTATTTGGTCACGAGGGCTTCTTCACTGGTGTCTTCTCCTTAGGCTCTGCTCTGTTGACGTTTCCAGGGGCTCTTCTTTGTCTTAGCTTCCATCTTAGATGAGGTTTTGATGGCTACCTCTGATGAATACCAAAAATTACCTCTTACTGAGCTTTCTTAAACTTTATCTACGCCTGAGATGAATGTCAGGGATTGTCTAAAACAAAGAAACAGTCTGTTGCAGCCATTTAAAAGAATTTTCCCATTAATGTTACATAAAGTGGGGACAGATAATAGCTATGTAGCAGGATCTTTGTTAGGATAAAAGGTGATGTGAGTCAAAGTAGCTTGAGGATGGTGGAAATGAAAATGGTGCTACTGTTCTGTTATGCTAATGTGCCACATTCTATGCTTGTCAAAACAGAGGAGGCTAAGATGTATCTTGCAGGTAGTTTTCGTTTGGTAGAGATGCCTTTGCGATTGCCAGAACCCCAGTAACCATGTAGACTTGTGGTCTTGAGCTTGAATTAAACAAATTTGTAGGTGGCTAGTTCTGCTATTCTTCTTCTTCTTTTTTCTTTTTTATTTTTTTGAGATGGAGTCTTGTTCTGTCGCCCAGGCTGGAGTGCAGTGGCGCGATCTCCGCTCACTGCAAGCTCCGCCTCCCGGGTTCCCACCATTTTCCTGCCTCAGCCTCCCGAGTAGCTGGGATTACAGGCGCCCGCCACCACGCCCAGCTAATTTTTTTGTATTTTTAGTAAAGACGGGGTTTCACCGTGTTAGCCAGGATGGTCTGGATGTCCTGAGCTCGTGATGCGCCCGCCTCGGCCTCCCAAAGTGCTGGGATTACAGGCATGAGCCACGACGCCTGGCCTATTTCTTTTTCTTTTTGATACTGGAACTTTCCTCCTATTTGACTTAAGTAGGTCTTTCTCCGCCCAGTGTCTGGTTGCTCCTCAGTCACCGCCTTCGTTCCTTTTCCTTCTCTGTCGCTTAACTCACAATTCCCTGGGGTTCTGTCTTTTGACCGCTCACCTCTACACACATAGATCTTGCAATTTTCATGATTCCAACTGCAAGCTTATTGTAGAGGCCCCCTCTACAATAAATATCGTTCACCGATATTTATTGGACACTCAAAACTTATTGAATGAACAAAGGAATAAGTATGCAGTTGTATCTGGTGTGTCCTGCACTGCTTTTGGTCATGATAGGTTAAGTTCATAAGTTATTTATTAACAAGGCCCTAGATAATCTTGACTTTCTCTTCCACTCCCCCTTTTTCTTATCTTTCTTCCTACTCTCTACCTAGCTCACTCTGCTCAGCTCAGCCACACTCTCTTCTTTGCTGTTCCCCAGGCATCCCAGGACTGCTTCCTGCCTCAGGGCGTTTGTAGTGGCTGCCCTCAGCACTTTTCCCAGATGTCTGAATGGCTTGTTCCTCACCTCCTTCAAGTCTCTGGTCCTAAGTCACCTTTTCAATGATTGCAACCCTTTCTACTTCCCTGTACTGCAGATCTTCTTACCCTGTTCTATTTTCTTCTTCTTTTTTATCCCATAGCATTAACCATTTTCTAATATACAAATATACTCGTGTCTGTTGTCTGTTGTCTCTTTCTCTCCTTGGTGGAATGTGTGCTTCAGGAGGGCTGGTGTCTTTGTCTGCTTTCTTCACTGATCATCTTCACTAACACCTCCCCAGTGGTGTAGAATAGAACAATACTTAATGCATTGGAGACACTCAATGAATATTTGTTGAATAAAGAATTTATTAATATTCAAATATGTTTCTTAGGGGATCCCATATTCAATTATTATATTAATAGCCTAGTATAAATTAGTTTATTTGCTTTTCTAATGGATATGCAGGAACAGAGCAAATAATAGAAGGGTAATACCTTTCAATGGAATAGAAGATGAGAAGGTTTGAATATTGTTTTGTGTTCAAAATAGGTAAATCCAGGAAAGATTTCACTGTGAGAATCAATCAGTGACCCATGTATAGCTATAAAATATGGCAATGTGGAGTTAGACTAGAAGTGGTGTCAAGAGCTGGCGTTCAATCATTTGTAAAACAAATCTAGGTGTTTTGGTTCCCCCCGCCCCACAAGTTTGCTTAGGAAATCCTAAATAAAATAATTGCTTCATTGTAATTTTCATCTGAATAGATTAGTTGAAGCCTGAGGATGTTCATTTCCACTAATGACAAGCACAAAATACTTATCAGTTTGATGAACATATAGAATATTATAAAAACTTATTCCAGAGCAAATGAACTCTACACAGTAAAGAGTACCTTAGCAAACATGAAAACAGAACTCAGTTTTTTTATCCAAACTTGACTTAATTTAGACAAAGTTGAGATAAAATAATTAATTTATACTATGTAACACCCAGGGTATTTAAGAGAAACATGATTAAAATCTAGTATGTGTTGGGATGTGTGTGTATGTGTGTGTGTGAATTGTCCACTCTGATATTGTCATGGATAGTTACAATTACTTCAATGTAACAACATTTCTTTTGTTTACTTTAGAGTCCATTTTTTGTCATTCTTTATGTTTATAAGAATTGAGTAAAGATTTAGTATTCAACACTTAGGAGTCTTTCCTTGTCCTCTATAGTATATCTAGCATTTAACACAGAAAACCATATCTGAGTATTAAATTGACTTGTCTTTATATCTAAGATAAATGGAAGGAAATATATCAAAATATATTTAAATAGGCTGTGCTGTGTGCTGATCTATTATGTTTTGACTTCCAAAAAGTTATATGTTTATCCTACAGATTCTAGAACTGTATTAATGCTGCAGGTTTCAGATGCATGATAGCATGCATTCCCCTTGGATTAACTTTGCTAATACGTCTTATTCAAGACTAAACAATAATAATGCTACACGGTTTTCATCACCATTGCAGAGGTAAAGATTAATGTGAGGATATTAAGGAAGAAAGGATTATATCTTGGATTGTTGAAAGTTCTTATTTATTTTCTATCTTGTTAATAAAATAAGCACTTTGAAGACATTTATCTTTACACTTCAAGCCATAAGCTGATGACATAATAAAGACATGAAGATACATTTTCCTCTGAGGTGTAATGCTAAACATTTGGATAGGTACATCAAACACATTTTCTTTTCTCTCTTAAATATTGATTGTAGAAACCACATTTGTAAAGTGCATGTGGAAGCATTTGGAAAATAAATCTTAAGACCGTAATTTCTCATTCTGTGGAAGGAAAGGCTAAACAAGAATTTTGGGGTTCTATTATTAATAGTCAGAGTTTACGCGCATGTAAAACAGTAAGTGCTATGGTGACCATAATCTGCTTGACAATTCTTTAGCATAAACAATGTGTGTGCTTTCGTTAGCTTTAATCTCTACCTGAGTGGTAGGCAGTTGCCCTAATCCAGTATTTACACTCTGAAGGTGGTCAACTAACATTTAATTAGCAAGGCCACACTCCAGAAGCACTATTTTAAGTGCTTTAGCTTTCTTTATTCCTAGAACCAAATATTAGCTAATTAGCACATTAGCAATGGGTGTTCACTGGCAGAATTAATGGGTTGTTAATTAGCATAATGGATGATATTAATGAGTTATGGGGGTGAAAGTAGTGGTTTAAAAATATTAGATTGGCTAAAATATTTTAGACATCTCGTTCGCTCTTAAACAGGATATAAAATTTGTAGTGAGTCTTTTACCCTTTCATTTTTCAGAATGGCACCTGAGGCTTGCTTCTAAAATGGTCTTGTGTGGTGTCATGACTTTAGAGGATTCTGATTGCCTGAGGTTCTCTATCAGATTAATTGAATTCTGCCTCTAGAATATTTTTATGCATATCCCCTCCATCCAAGAGAAGATTTGTGCAATGCACGGTAAAAGCACTTAAAAAGTCAGTAAGGTTAGACTTCACTAAACTTACAGAACAGATTTGAAGGTCATTTTATATTTGCTAATGATGGATGGACATATTTGCTTTCTTTGTGATCTGGTTGTGAGCATAAAAGGATCCTAAGTCATTCAACCTTTTATTTACATATTTACCTGTTGCTATGTTCTGAATGTTTGTGTCTCTCCAAAATTGATATGCTGCAATTCTGATCCCTGAAGTGATGATATTAGGAGACGGGGACCTTTTGGGAGGTGTTTAGGTCATGAAGGCAGAGCCCTCTTCAATGGGATTAGTGTCCTTATAAAATATGCCCTAGAGAGCTCATTCAGTCTTCTATCATGAGAGGACACGGTAAGAATGTGGCATCTGTGAACGAGGAAATAGACCTTTACCAGATTTCTAGTCTTTTAGATCCTTGATCTTGGACTTCTCAGCCCTATCACTGTGAGAAATAAATTCCTGTTGTTTATAAACTACCCAGTCTATGGCATTTTGTTATACCAGCCTGTATGGACTGACACTTGTTCACTCATTTAATTTAATGACTAATTCAGTGAATAATTGTTAGATATCTACTATGTATTTGGCATTGTATTCTTTGCTGGGCATTTTAAAATGGAAAAGATGGAGTCCTCGTAAGGACTTTATATTTAGGGGAAATGTACAAACACATTCAGTTACTTATAGATAAATGCAGAGTGTTACCTACAGAGCATTATAGAGGGCACCCTACCCAATTAATGAGGATCAGTAACTTAATAACAATTTATTTATTTAATTTTTTTTTTAGACACAGTTTTGCTCTTGTTGCCCAAGCTGGAGTGCAATGACGCAATCTTGACTCACTACAACCTCTGCCTCCCAGGTTCAAGTGATTCTCTTTCGTCATCTCCCAAGTAGCGGCGATTACAGGTGCCCGCCACCTTGCCTGGCTAATTTTTTGTATTTTTAGTAGAGATGCGGTTTCACCTTGTTGGCCAGGCTGGTCTTGAACTCCTGATCTCAGGTGATCCACCTGTCTTGGCCTCTCAAAATGCTGGGATTACAGGAGTGAGCCCTCATGCCCAGCCAGGAACTTAATAACAATTTAGATGATCATACCAAACAAGTTGTGTTTGGTTTGTTGAGAGAATGAGAATAGAATGGGTTAAAAAACAAAAGTGAGTTAGGGGTTGGAGATGAGAGACATCCTGGTGTTCACAGGGCAATCTTTTGAGTAATGGGGCCGAAGAGGTGGGCTAGGACCTGGTCATGGAGGTTTGTGTGCTATGCATGTTAGGGAGCCTGGGCTTTGTCTTAGGGCTCTGTGGAGAATTGGAAGTACTTTTAGTTATGGAGTCTCATGTTACATTTACATTTTAGTTAGATGTTTGGCAGATGTGTGACGGCAAACTTGTAGGAGGACACATTTAAAAAGCTATCGCAATGACTAAGGCATCAAATTATTGTAGAAATTAATGGGGGAATTATCTGAGAAATATTTAAGAGAGAAAAATTATGATTTGGGTGGTAATGAATGAATGAGAAAAGCTATGCAGGGTATCTAGCAGGTGATAACTGAAACTATGAGATAGCCAAGGCATCCCAGGATTAGTATTGAATAAAATGAGCAGTGGTAGGTGAACGAATAATTATTAAAGATCCCTGCTTTTAAGATGTGACAGAAGAAGGACAAAGAAAGAAGGGAAAGCATGATAGACAGCGATCAAATTATCGTTAACATTCACCTCAGCTGGACTGAGCTTTAGACAAGTTCTTTCTAAAGAACCCTATCTAGAGGCCCCTGACTTCCCTTTTCTTAGAACATTTACTTTAGAAAACTTGAAACTGTACATTCTTCCTCTGTCCCTTTAAGAGTAAATCTTCTACAATCCAGGAATATCTTTCTTTTATAAAAAATTTATTATACTTTTTTTTTTTTTTTGAGACAGAGTCCTGCTCTGTCACCCAGGCTGGAGTGCAGTGGCCGGATCTCAGCTCACTGCAAGCTCCGCTTCCCGGGTTCCCGCCATTCTCCTGCCTCAGCCTCCCGAGTAGCTGGGACTACAAGTGCCCGCCACCTCGCCCGGCTAGTTTTTTGTATTTTTTTAGTAGAGACGGAGTTTCACCATGTTAGCCAGGATGGTCTCGATCTCCTGACCTCGTGATCCGCCCGTCTCGGCCTCCCAAAGTGCTGGGATTACAGGCTTGAGCCACCGCGCCCAGCCTATTTATTATACTTTTAAGTTCTGGGATAGATGTGCAGAATGTGCAGGTTTGTTACATAGGTATACATGTGCCATAGTGGTTGGCTGCACCCATCAACCCGTCATCTAGGTTTTAAGTCTCACATGCATTAGGTATTTGTCCTAATGCTCTCCCTCCCCTTGCTACCCACTCCCCAACAGGCCTTGATGTATGATGTCACCAGGAATGTCTTTCTTAAGAGTTTGTGGATTATCCTTTTGAAATATCATCTAAGGAGATGGTGCCCCTGTCTCCCATATATGCAGGAGCATAGGAGACTAACTTTAATAAATACTAGTGGGCAAACAAAGATGGCCTGATTACATTGAGCTACTCCTACAACATCCTCCAGTGCTTTTCCATTAGTTCTCACCACCATTTAAAAATCTTCTTGCTTTCTGTGTCTGCAGTCAAATTTAATCTTTCTCCTCTATGGCAATAGTTTTGAATAGTCCTGCCGGCTTGATTCTGTTTGGTACAATTTTTCCTTGACAAGAGGTAGAATAAAACATAAAAATGAGTATGTTCACAGAGACATAGTGGGAGGGGAGGCTGATGAAGTGATTAACACTATCAAAAACTAAAAAAAAAAAAAGACAAGCTGAAATATAAATATTAGTGGATTTATGAAGTAAGAGTTTGGGTTAGAGTTAACTGTTAGACAGGAAGCACTTGTTAAGTTTTGTTGAGTGAAGACAATAATGAATTAGTGAATGGGAGGTAAGGAATTAGAAACATAACATGATGATTTATTTTTGACAAGATTGGATAAGACATGGAAAAATTATCTAGGTAGTATCTAGAGCTGGATGAAAAGCTCAAGAGTAGTCCTGATGTAAAATATTTGAACTTATTCTCAGGTGAGGGGAAAGACACATGAGAGAGAAGAAAAGAAGTTGCATATAAAGAATGAATGATAACAGAGGGAACAAAATCCTGAAGGAGGGGAAGAAAGGAGGAGAAAGGGACAAGATTTGGGGAGAGAATTTGGCCTTGAGCAGGAAGAACACCATTTACTCTTTAAGACAAGCAAGAATGACTAAGGATATAGATAAGGAGGGTTTGAAGTTAAAGGTCATCTTGCGTGGTGCTGGGATGGGATTTTCTTGATTAAGTTAAAATCAAAAGATCAACTGCTGTGATAGAAGGCATGGGCCTTGGGTGGTTTCTTAATTGGAATATTTTTTGATGATCACAAAATCTTTGGTGTGGCCCTTATGGGAAGTAACTGAGTGAACAGAAGTGAGGATCACTGGAGTAAAGACAACTCAGAAGTTATAATATGAGGTTATTGGAGGTTACATTTTCTAGGGGTTACAGTAAATACAGGGTGGAAAATAAACCTTGAAAGAATCTAGAGAACTTAATGAATGAAAAGGACAAGTTTGCATATAACAGATAAATAAATCTCAGAGTTAAATAAAATATCTTGCAATATTATTAACTAACATAAAGTATGCCAGGAAGTGCTTTAAATGTTTAAGATCCGTTAACTCATTTAATTCCCAGATGATGTCTAACTGAGTCTGAGGAAGCTGATGAAACTTTGGAGATTTCTAGAGTCATGAGGGCTCTCCTAAGGGTGAGAGTTTGCAGGAGTTTGGATGAGGGTCCTCACCTTATATTTTACCATTAAAGAGTATATGTCTCATGAAAATTGCTAAAGTTATTGAAACTATTAATACAAAGGCTTGCCTATGAATATTTATTCTCCCATTTTTGTTTTAAATTATTTTATGTCATTCTAAATCAAATGCTTTTAAAAAGCAAATATATGGCTTTGCAAAATAAGAAAATAGACTTGAAGTTCTGAGCATTTTTCATTGGGATCCCTGATGAGATACCATTTGGAGGCATAGCTGTTTTCATCAGAGTTACATCTTTTGTTCACTTATTTCTGCTGTGGTGATTACACAGAATCAGCTGTGATGATCCTGTGTGGGAAACATCACACAGGAGAGGAACATTTGTAAGGAGTAAAGCATGAACTATCTTAATCAACTGAGCAGCATAATTGGGGGATCATTTGTTAGTAAGAATCTGAAATGTTAGAGTCCTGGAGTGACTGGGAAGAGATGCTTTTGGAGCCATAATAAGTACTATTGAACATGTTGGGAAGCTTTTTTAAACCAGGATGTTAAAAATTTATCTTTTATTTTTGTACCTTGCCATTTAAAAGGAGAATGCAAAGTTATTTTTTCATCTCAAAGAATAAATATAAAAATCAAAACCTATGACAAATGTTTACACAGGTAATGTTGATCTTTTACATATAATACTTCTTTCCTTTGGATGAATATGTATATATGTACAGCTCCCATGTAAACATAATTTTATGGATTTATCTGGATGATTAGATCTTTACTTGACTTTTGTCCCATTTCCTGGATATTTACTTACTTCTTCTTCCACTTAGGCCTGTCAGTCCTCTGCTTCAGTATTAATTCACCATCAAAAAACACTTATTGAAAGCCTTTTATGTACCTGGTCCTATACTTGGTACCAGGTTGCAAAGATGTATCTTTGAATTCTTGGACTTATGAGTGTAGTGGCGGAAATATACCGGATACCCAAAATGTGATGTGAAATTGCTAAGCAGAGGAATGTTGCTCTGTGCTCTGGAGCCCAGAGGAGAGGAGCCACTGATTTATCAAAGAAACTATTGGCTTTTAAATAAGGTAATCATGTTTTCTTGCTTGCCTTGATGGTCCAGTTTAAACTTGTTGTCTCACAGAAATTATAAATAGTTCCTTCTTTTATTACCAAAAGTATTCTATGTAAATTACATGGTTATCCTACTCTTAAAAGATGAGACTAAAAATGTTAGTTGGATCTAGGTTATCAAAACATGTATTTCCAAGTAAGCAGTTTGAATTGTATTCTACAGGATTTGGGTTTCAGCAAGGAGTGATGTTTTAGAAAGATAGCTCAGGCAGCAGTGTGGAGAACAAATTGGAAGAGGATGCCTGAAGAAAATAGTTTAAGCGGTTATTGTAATTGTCCGCGTGTCAGGAAACAAGGGCCTGAATTAAGGGGGTGATCCTGAGGTTAGAAGAAAAGGAGATCAAGGTTGTAATTATACAACCATAACTTGGTTGTATAATACGGTTATACCACCATAACTTTTGAGTTCCTGAACTACTTATTTAAGACAGTTGTTTGAGTATAGCTAACTGATAGTAAAATTTTTGCAGGTTTATTTTATAGAACACCAAATTCAACTCAATACAACATTTAAAAAATATACGAAACTTTATGATTTTTAACTATCAGGATAAACCAGTGCTTAGTAAAGAATGACCAAAAGCAAGATAATTCAAACTTATTTAATCCGTAGCTTTAAAGGTTTATCCATTTGTTCATTTCCTTCCTACAAGCTTATATGTAGAAGCCTCACCATTTACCACTGTGAAAGTCTTCACTGGCAGTGAGTAGGCTGTTTAACTTATTTCTGGGAGTTGTAAATCCAGCTGTTTTCATTTTCCATTAGCCAAGTTCCTCTTGTAACCAGTGACATTCAGTGCTGACTTAATGGTTCACGCTGAACTAAAACTGCTTTTGCTTTTACTCAGATGAGTTTCAATTACTTAATACCCTCTAATTTCCTACCTTTCACATCTTTTCATTCCATATCCATCCTCTTCCAATCCATACCCCAATATGATTCTCAGCTTAAAAATGTAGCAATCACAGTTTTTCCGAATGTAATCACCTAATTCAGATGTTATGTCGAAATTCAAATGAGTGCATTTTAGAGACTCCAGATTACAACAGGTTAACCAGAAGCAATTCTCATAACATAAGTGATACCTTAGGATTTTAATATGTGTTTTTAACTTGAATCACAGGTAATTTAATTGAGTTCTCTTGTGAGCTAGATGATCATATTTCAAAACAGTTTTAAAATAGAATTTATATTTTGAGCAGTTTTATGTTCACAGCAAAATTGAGCAGAAAGTACAGAGATTTCCCTCATACCTCCTACCCCTCCACATGCATGGTCTCCCTGTTATCAACATCCCCACCAGAGTAACACATTTGTTACAGTTGATGAACCTACGCTGACATGTCATTATCACCCAGAGTCCATAGTTCACAGTGGGATTCACTTTGGCTGTTGTACTTTCTACAGGTTTAAACAAATTTATAATGACACATATCTACCATTGTAGGGTCATACAGCATGGTCTCACTGCTCTAAAAAACCCCTGTGCTCTCCTGTTCATTCTTCCCTCCCCCTTCCCCTTAACAACGATTCTCTACTCAATGTCTCCATAGTTTTGTCTTCTCCAGAATGTTAAAATAAAGTTATTTTCCATCACTCAGGTCTTATCTCAAATGTCTTCCCTTGAGAGAGATCTTTCCCCAAATAGCCCTTCATACCTTTACTCAGCTACTTTAACTTATATAAACCTTTTATGCATTTATGTATTTATTAATTTTTCCAAGGCAAGTTTCAGAGTAGGGGTGAAAGTTAATTTAAAAAGCTTTAAAACTGTGAGGAAAGGAAAGAAAGGAAGGAAAGTACACTTGGAAGAAGGCCAAGCAGCGACCTGAGAAAGCAAGTGTGCCCTTTTATTTATTTATTTTTAATAATACTTACCACCAGCCAAAATTACCTTGTTTATTTATTTATCACCTGCCTCCTCCCACCAAATTTCCATGAAGGGAGGAACCTTGACTTCTTTGTTCACAGCTGTATCTCCAGTGCTCAAACAATGCCTGTTAAATGGTAGGGGTTCACTGAGTATTTACTGAATGAATGAGTACCTATCTTTGCAACGGTGTTGTAAGTGAAGCACTTGACATTGGTAGTATTTGGTCTTATTAACTATTTAATTATTGTTTGCTCTTAAAATGTATCAACTGGTCATTCCAATGCAGAAATTAACTGAATTACTCAGAAGTTTAAAAAAAAAAAAAAAAAACTTTGTAAATAAACCCTCTGCTCACTAACTTACTTGACATATGCCATCTGTTTCTTTTTGGAATCCTGACTGATATATACTTTTTGTTCACCAGACGAAAGATTGGTCATTATTTTTAACATTCAGAATTTTGCTTTCTCTAGTGTAAATTTTTAGGAGCTGTTCTCTCCATATCTAGGTAGGAATCACTACTCTTTCCTTTGTTGTTCCTGTGTTTCTTATATACATTCATCATGACATCTTTAATACTTTATTTCATCTTGGAGTATCAATAATCTTTAGTAGACCATGTCCTTGAGGAGGGCTTGTGTCTTATTTGTTTTGATGTCTGTAATGCTAAGTGCAGTACTGATCTCTTAGTGACTAAGTGACTGCTCAATCATTGCTGGTTGTGTGAATGACTCTGAAATGTGTCAAGTACCAGATGCAGTCCAGGAGTTTGTATTTTTATCATGATTGTCAATACTTCAAATCTAGGTTCACAATGTGGACTTTAGGAATATTTGTGAATCGGCACTTCTTTTGAGAAGGTGATTGTCTTAGTCCATTTTGCCTGCTGTCGCAAGATACTGCAAACTGGGTAATGTATAAATAAGAGAAATTTATTTCTCACAGTCTGGAGGCTTGGAAGTCCAGCATCAAGGTGCCAGCAAGTGAGGGCCCTGGTCTCTTGCTTCCCACATGGCACCTGGAACCCTGAGTCCTCTGGGGGGAAGGAGCATCATATTGTTACATGGCAGAAGAAGAGAAATCTGCTACCGCAAGCCCTTTTTATAGTAGCATTAATCCATTCATGAGGGCCAAACACATGCTAAAAGGCCCCATTTCCCAATATCCCCTTCCTTGGGATTGAGTTTCTGACACTTGAATTTTAGGGAGTACCTTCGAACTATAATAGTGAAAATTGGCATGACTCAATGCTCCAGTATAGCTAAAGAGGGCAAAGGAAGTGGGTCAGGCTAATTATGTGGTTCAAAACTGTGGGATTAACAAACACTGGGATAATTCATAGCAATGAAAAAGGTAAGTAGGTAAACATCACTGCAGAGAGTTTGAGTAGATAACAATTTTTAAAGTTTCCATGCCAAATCAATTTTAATAACTGTGTACATGTCTTTTTAGATGGTGAACAAAATGAATTTTAACAGTATTTTTGTGCCAAAATATTGGTCTTTCTGGTTCAAAGTTAGATTCTGGTGCTTTTCAGAAAGTGTAAGCATTGTCTTCTTCCTGAAACTGAAACATCGAAGAACAAACAATCATGATGGACTGTGTTTTATAAAGGGAATATGTTAAGAGTAATTACAAATTATGCTGTACTATCATATTAAGTACTATGAGATATTTTAGACAGAATTATATCTTTGCCGTCCATATGCAAGCTAGCAACTATTTAAACATACTTCGGATATGTAATTAATAACTTAATGACCCTAATGTTAGTAGAAATATGCATTGTTCTTCATTTCTTCTGTGGTGGTATTAGAAGACTAAATTAAAATTCACACACATGGCCAAAGAATTAAAAAAAAGCAGTTCCATTACTGGTTTAAATGTCTCCTAAGACAAATTTACATACCATATAATTCAAATAATTCTACTTAGTCATACTAAGTCTTCAATGAGAGCCTTGTTGCTGGCTTCAAATCTGCTAGGCCTGGTGTACATTAATCTGTATAATCTTATTCTTTCTTCAGGGAATGAGTGCCATAGGACCAAAGTCTAACAAGATTGTGAGAACTTTCTTAATTACTCAGTGAAAGTTTTGGAGTTAATAGGTCACAGAACTGTGAATGTCAGTCAGATCTGTGTCTTGGAGACCTCAAAAACAGCTGTTCTTGGCCGGGCGCGGTGGCTCAAGCCTGTAATCCCAGCACTTTGGGAGGCCGAGACGGGCGGATCACGAGGTCAGGAGATCGAGACCATCCTGGCTAACACGGTGAAACCCCGTCTCTACTAAAAATACAAAAAACTAGCCGGGCGAGGTGGCGGGCGCCTGTAGTCCCAGCTACTCCGGAGGCTGAGGCAGGAGAATGGCGTGAATCCGGGAGGCGGAGCTTGCAGTGAGCTGAGATCCGGCCACTGCACTCCAGCCCGGGCGAAAGAGCAAGACTCCGTCTCAAAAAAAAAAAAAAAAAAAAACAGCTGTTCTTAAGCATGTGAAAGTAGGAAGCCACTTATGTGGTATGTTTTGGGAGAGGAAAGGGGAAAGCCTGCCTGCTAACACATATCTTCCCCAAGATATCTTCCATAAACTATTATCTAAAATTTCTCATTAACATCACTTATTTTGAATTAAAATAATTTATCCAAATAGATTCTGTTTTTGCTTTTGTTTTGTTTTTGAGATGGAGTCTCACTCTGGCACCCCGGCTGGAGTGCAGTGGTGCGATCTTGGCTCATTGCAAGCTCCACCTCCCGGGTTCACGCCATTCTCCTGCCTCAGCCTCCCAAGTAGCTGGGACTACAGGTGCCCATCACCACGCCCGGCTAATTTTTTGTATTTTTAGTAGAGATGGGGTTTCACCGTGTCAGCGAGGGTGATCTCAATCTCCTGACCTCGTGTTCCACCCGCCTCAGTCTCCCAAAGTGATGGGATTACAGACGTGAGCCATTGTGCCTGGCCAAATAGACTCTGTTTTAAACATTTGGCCTCAAATAGTGAAATCCTATTAATCAATAAACAGTGATGAATTAATAAACACAGATTAGTTTATAAGTGAGTGTGGTGCCTCATAGAATTCTGTCCCTCATCCTTCACTCTTTCCACTTCTTTTTTTTTTTTTTTTTTTTTTTTTTTTTTTTTTTTTTTTTTTTTTTTTGAGACGGAGTCTTGCTCTGCCGCCCAGGCTGGAGTGCAGTGACCGGCTCTCAGCTCACTGCAAGCTCCGCCTCCCGGGTTCACGCCATTCTCCTGTCTCAGCCTCCCGAGTAGCTGGGACTACAGGCGCCCGCCTCGTCGCCCGGCTAGTTTTTGTATTTTGTAGTAGAGACGGGGTTTCACCGTATTAGCCAGGATGGTCTCGATCTCCTGACCTCGTGATCCGCCCGTCTCGGCCTCCCAAAGTGCTGGGATTACAGGCTTGAGCCACCGCGCCCGGCCTCCACTTCTATTTTTATGCTTGAGTATTATTTCCCATTTCTGTAAAATATTAGTATTTTCTAAATGTATCCTGCAAAACACCTATATCAGGATCACCTCTGGTGCTTGCTGAAATAAAAACTGCTGGGGCATCTGCCACACCTGCTATACCAGAGACTCTAAAGGTATTATTGTGGAAGATGCATTGAAATGCTTTTTTGCTTTCTAAGGAATCATTGACCTATGCGTTGATGGCTCTTAGTGTATATCTTGGGATCCTAACCATGACTATCCTCTGAAGAAGGTCTGAGGCAAGGGTCATGGAGAATTCAGTTATGTGGGGGAATCAACAAGAGATGGAGTAAAAGGATTAGACAATTGGTGAATGTTTCGGGATGCTCACCTTAGACGCTGTGTGGTTTCATGACTTTTTTTTTTTTTTCATGACAGCCCACCATTGAAATGACTTTTATTAGTAACATTCAAGTCCTCTCTGGGGTAACAGTCCACAGCAGGGCTGGTGGTAGGGGCAGAGGGTAAGTATTATTCCACATTCACAAGATGAGTCATCACTCAATGTAGATTCTTTGTAGTGTATGTGTATGGCAGTTATACTGAAAAACATATTAGAAAAAGAATGCTCTATTCAAAACAATACACTTCTAATGGGAGTCCTTGTGGCTGTCAAGCTAAAGAGATGTTTTGGGCCGTTTTCTCCTTGCAATCCTAATACAAACTGTGTAGGAGACGTTCGTCTGTTGTCACAGGTGAAGATGAGCCTCATTAGGCACAGGCCCTCAAGTGCTAACCACATTCTCTGTAGACAGGTCTAAGACATTAGCTAATGGCCCTTTCACCAAATGGAACTGAACAACTTTCATCAATAAGAACTCTTGAAAACACGGAGTGTTGCTGTCTCAGGTCACTAGCGTTAAAAAAAAAAAAAAAAAAAAAAGGAAATGAAATTCTTATCCTCCACCTTCAACTTTAAGAATATTGTTTAATTATATCTTTTAGAGATTATTTCCTTCTTATTATCTGTCAAATTTCTGGGAGTGGGAAGGTTCTTTTCAGTTATTCTCTCGCATGGAATTTATCTTTTTATAAGTTTTAGTAACAACTGGATGAGGTCAGAATATGTGAAAGTAACAGTGATGCCTCAAAGTCACTACAAGTTTGGGATTTTGAAAAGTACAACTGAAATTCTAAAGATTTTGGTATGGTCTGAATGAAAATTAGATTAATAGGTGACTTGTGTTTGCTAAAAATTGGCACTTTGGTGAAGAGTGCTTTTGTTGTGCCATGTGTTGACAAACCAGCTAGAGATTTGTCAAATCTCTACCTCACTGTTGAAAGCCACTGCCTAAGTGAATGTCTATGATGGGTTCACTTTGCAAGACAATAAGTAGCTGATTTAGTAAAGCCAAATTCCCAGTATGTAAGTAATTTTTTAAATCAGTTACTTGACTAAAGTACACATTCTTTACTAAATTGATTTGACTATAGACAGAATTTGAATATCAAAACCATCCCCCGTCTCACTGGTGAAGACATTATTTGCCCTTGGTATCTTAATGAAACGCTATAGAAATGTCCTTTTTCCTCAACTGGTATGTCAAAGGTTGAGGCTAATATTCCAAATTCCAGACTGAAGTGAAGATGTTTTTTTGCCCTCTCCCAAAATTATATGTGCCTCAAGAGGTATGATTTTAATGAAAGTGCCTTTTCAGCCTTAGCTATTACATCCAGCCCAACACCAGAATACTCGTTATTGGCAAGTTCAAACATTTTAAATCATGAAAGATTTACATGAATGATGTAAGGTTTGAAATGTTTTATGGCATGTTCATTCACACTAAATCAGCTGTTGCCTTTTTAGACTTTTCTTTCTAGACACTTATGCAAATCCAAAATGACAGGAATAGATTTAAAATGATTTTCAGCAACTGAAGATTAGCAAAAAAATGACAGACTTAGAAAGTACTTCACTTTTTCTGAGGATGAAAACTTCCAGACATTGTGGGTTGGAGCAGACTGGAATGAGAATAGATAAACAGATTAAAACTATTAATTTCACCTTTGTTATTAAAGCACTAAGTTCCTTACTCTCAGGACGCCTCCTCATTCTGTCCATGGGCATTTGGAAGGAATAGCATCTTTGGCATACATACTGCTCTACTCAAAGGTTTTATCTTCTGTGTTCTCCACATTGTGCTGTATGGAACTAGCATAGTAGTTTTGCATATTAAGCAAAAACTTTGTGGCAAAGGACTGAATTGTTATTTGATGAATTTGACACAGCTCCCACAGAAGTTGACTTTTATGAGTCAACTTTTATTATTATGCATTTTCTTGCAGTTTAGTAAATATGTAATTAATTGCATATCAATAAGCATAACTTGTTTATTGGTGCCCCTTCATAGTTTTCAGCCATTTTATTTCTATTTTCCCATATTAACTACTTCTATCAACAGAATCCAGGGGTGTAAAGGGCACAAGTGTTGGTGTTATTCATTAGATTACTTGAAAATTTGGTGGAGAATATAGAAAAGGAAATAAGTAATCATAGTAAAACACTGTAAGTACTATGGAGAAGAATCACAGTTATGGTGATTATGGCAGATTATGTTTTCCAAAGCTGGCTGCATCAATATCTTGTATCCTACATGCTATTCTGAAATTAGACCTTGACTTCTATCAAGAGGTGGAGTCTAATTCTGCTTCCCTTGATTCTGGTCTGGCCACAGTGACTTGCCTGTATCTGCAAACATGAGACAGAAATGATGCTGTGGGATTGCTGAGGCTAGGTCAGAAGTGTGACAGCTTCTGCCTCGGACCCTTTGAATCCTTGCTTTCTGCATGCTGTGTCTTGGAGTGTTTCCTCTTTGAACGCAAAAGCCTATACTTCCCTTTTGCTTAGGGAAATGAGGTCCCTGCTCAAGACCCTGTGCCTCTGGGTGTTATTACACTTTGGAGTGCCTTCCTTGGAATTTTCTAAGACACCCTCTGGTGACTGGCTGGGGCTGGCAATGTTGTCTGGACAGAATACCAGCTATGATCTGAATGTGAGTCCCTAAAATTCATGTGTGGAAATTTTAACCCCCAGGGATGATTTTAAGAGGTGGGGCCTTTGGGAGATCTACCTTCCTATACCTAGTCATTCACAGAGATTTCTATGTAATGAATGTTTGTATCTCCCCAAACTTTTATGTTAAAATCTAACCTCCAGTGTGATGGTATTTGGAAGTGGGGCCTTTGGAAGGTGATTAGGTCGCAAGGGCTCTGCCCTCATGAATAGAATTAGGGCCCTTATAAAGGAGGCCTGCAAGAACTTGTGCGATCTTTCTGCCATGTGAGGACGCACAAACAGGCATCTGTTTTATGAGCCAGAACACTCACCAGATACAAAATCTGCTGGTGACTTGGTCCTGTCATCCTCCAGAACTGTGAGATGGACCTCCATGCCTGTTTATCTAATTCTCTATCCAACTCATGAGATTGACCAGATACTTAAGGAGTCATGCCTAATGGAAATTAGGAGCTCTGTGGCTGGGCCCATTCCCAGGAGAGCTGTTTGATGTGCAATATCTTCTTGCTGGCCAATGCTGTACTTCTTTTATGGGAACTATGTGAGATTGGGCTTCCAAAATGGTGCTGACATGCTGATTTGGGGTGACTTGATCTCATATTGGACATGAGAGGAGTCTAGGGTTTAGGGCTAGTGACAGTCCATCACTGATTCCTGGGACTGAGTTGCCATCCATGTTGCAAATGCAGTGCACGCTCCAGTCTACAGCCTTGTGAGTCTTACACTGGGCTGAATAAGTGATAGGCATTTCTTGTGCCAATGGAACTGCTTTTGTCTACAGCAATAAATAAAATATTATGAGAGAGCTACCCACTGTATGTGTTTGCCTAGACAGACACACACACACACACACATACATAGAAAAGGAAAGAAAATAAAAAAGAAAAATGCAAATCTTTATCAAGCAATAAAGCAATCAGCAAATCAAGACTCAGAGGTCTCTATAGGGTTGAATGATGAGTAAAGTATAGGTAAGTAGGTCAGACAGCTGGAAGGAGAAGACCTCGGAACTTAGAAGAATGTTTGCATTTGTTATCTCGATATCAAGGGATGCCAGACTTCAGAGTGTGGACATAGACATAGATGGTTGAAGTGAAATGAAGTGGAAATCACTGATGTTTCTAAGGAAGTGCAGGGACTCACAGAGGTGGCTTTGAATGTAAGTAACATTTAAAATAGAAACCCAAATTAATTATATATAACTAGATATTTATGTATCTCCTAAAACCCAGAAAAAGGATGTTTCTCCTATATCTGTCTTAAAGCACATTTAAGGGAGATGCAACTAATTAGCCAGAATCCTGAAATTCAATATGAAAAAAAGCTCTAAGGGATTTTATTTGTGGGTCAATAAATACAAATATGTCAGCTATGCTTTAATTTATGATTTCAATAATATTTCTGTGTTTAGAAATAAAAATAAACTTGAGAATTATGCTTTATTTCCAATGTGATTTTTATAGTTTGTATCCTGAATATATATTTTTTGCAACAAAGCTCATTTCTGCTAACCTAACTTCTACCTTGAGGTCAATGTAACATTTTAATTCATAAGTAAATCATTCTTTGTCTTTAGAAACTTTTGATAACTTAAAAACGTTTTGTTTTAAATTATTTTTGCATTGAACAGTATGTATATTGTTATAATACTATTTTTATCAAGATAAATGAAATCATATCCAAGTATAATTTCATTTGGTAGCTAATAATAAGTAATTAAGCACAATCTGGGAATGAATAAAAATTTCAGTTCTTTGACCAACCTCCAATTCTTCATTTTCTTTTTCAGTAATGTGGTGGTAACACCATCTATATATATTATAGAATTGAGAGAAACAACAATAAAAATAACATAATTTGGTTCTTTCATCTAGAAAGTACTCAGATACATACCTTATTACATCTAGGGAGGCATAGTTCCTGTCTTTTATGACCTAATGGCTGATAATTCTGTGACTAACAGCTTAAAGATGGGAATAATTGAAAGTGATCTCTATATGTTAGAGAAATGATCGATTGAAACCAAGATACATTATGGTTGGAAAATTCTTAGGCAGGATAACTACAAAATAAGTAAAGACTTTCAAAGCGCAAGTATACCATAAAAATACTTAGGAATTGCAATAAGGTACAAACTATAAATGAGTCAGCAACACAGGGTTATATCCAGAAAAGCAAAAGGGATACAATTAATTATGAAGAGCATGCTAATCCTCTAACCTTACCAGTGAACACATTCTTGCTGATTATTCAAAAGTCTTGTTTTTATTTCTGCATTTTAAATAGGATTGAAAAAAATAGGCTAGAGGCGGACTTAAATTTGTGAAGAGATTTAAATTTAGGGTGACCATACGTTTCAGTTTACACTTATTATTCTGGTATAACTATGTGTGAATGATAAATTATATGGTCCCCTTGGATGATAAAAATCTTTATGAAGAAGATATTCAGCAGTTTTTTCTCAATCTCCCAAGTCATTTAACATAAAGAAGTAAAGAAGCTGAGAAAAGGATAAAATGCTCTTTCTCTAGCTCTAATCTGACCTAGACTAGACTCTTGTGTGGTACTTCTTTAGGGAGAACCCACAATGGCTTCATATATACCCTTAGGATAAAGTTAAAAATGTGTAGCATGGATTACCAGGCCCTTCATGAACCTGCCTCTTCCTGCTTACCTCCCTAGGCTCATCTCTTTATACTTCTTCCCTCAATCTATACTCCTTGCACATTTTTCAAACTATCACCCTCTTGTCTGGAGACTTGGGCCAACAAATATGTCCTACTGGAATAATCTCTCATTCTATACCTCCCAGCCTGCACTTCCCTATATTAACTACTAGCTGCCCTAGTGGCCTCAGTTCAAGTATGACTTCTTCCAGAAAGTAGTCTTAGACCACTGACACCTAGGTTAGGTGTTTTGCATCCTAGGTCCTTCTATAGCACTTTCTGCTTACCATAATCATGGCATTTGTCCTGACATATGTTTTGATTCCCTGGTTACTTTACTGTATTCCTAGTTATAGACTGAACATTCCTCAAGGATAGGTATATACTCAATGTGTAGCTGAGTGCTTTGTGCATAAGAAACAATTAATGAGTGCATGTTGAAATGATCTGTTGAATTAAAGACTCCCCAGTGTCAAGATTTTCTTGTGTTTACACAAATAGTTGGTCAGGTCAGTAAAAAAAAGTAAAAAAATGAGCTATAATCTGTAATTCTGGGTTGATTAATCACAGAAGCTTCTAGTAGTTTTCAAGTCTGTCTATATTTTTGCAGTCTGAACTTTAACTGCTCTAGGCAATGTTTGTGAGACCTGTCCTTAAAGCTCTGGGAATGGGCGCACCACAACTCTTTGGTAATGTTACTGCATTGTTATAAGCATATTTGATATTAGGAAATTCACAAGAATTACCTTTTTTAAAAATACTAGATCTTAATTGATTCTTCATGTATTTTAGATAGTTTTTTCCCTCAAGAAAGGCAGATGATTTTCAATGTAACAGTGCAACTGTTATTAGGAAAGGCCAATTTTTGCATGGCAAATGGATATATCCAACATTGTATTATTCTATGAGGAAGTAACTCTAAAAAGCATCACTATGTTTCTTCTTAGGAATAATTTAAAAGAAAGTTTGACTTTAAAATTTTGAGGTATTAATATCTTTCCTTCATATATATATATATCATTTGTTCTCTTACAAGCTGTGTTAATATTTTCTAACTCATTTGGATAAAGAGAGCTAATTCAGGTATTGATGACTGCTTTCATACATATATTTATGTATTCTCACTACAGGTATTTTCTTTAATTATAAATAATTGTCAATCATAGAGTCTTACTATGTGCTGTAAGATGCTGACTTAAGTGTGCTTCGTGAATTAAGTCAAATAATTCTTAGAATAAAGAGGTGAGCATATTGTCATACTCATTTTATGAGTAAGCAGATTGAATTCCAGGGAGATTATATAATTTGTAACAAATTCACATTAGATCTGGAATTTGAACATAGGTAGACTGGCTTCAAAGTCTCAACACTTAACTACTCTGTCATTAATTTTATGGGACTAAATAAAAATATTTCTATTAATAGGCTAATCAGAGAAATTTCTTAATTAGAAGTGGAACAAATCATCTGAACATGACAGAGTAACCTATGAACTGTAGTACAGAAATCTTAGTATAGACAATCAGTGATCTCATGGCATGGTGAACCAGCTTCCCGCTTTCAGAGCATAAATCAACACATGGGGCAGGTAGACATTATAGATGGCATAAAAAGGAACATTTCCAAAATATATCAATCCATCTATTAATCTATTCATTTAATAAATATCATTAACATTTTATTACATAATATTTCTAAGTTCTAACACTAAGCACTGTGAAAAATACACACTATAAAATGTGGCCCATCCCTAATGGTCTCTATTTAAAGATAGCACTTTAAGTACAATCAAAGTAAGCACTTTAGGGTACTGCTAACATTTTTGCTTGGATTAGGATGGTGGTATTGATAATTTGGACAACAAGGCTTAATAGGCCCCAAAAGGTACAACACTGAATAATTTTGCCTCCATGAAGTAATTATCAGAGTTAAGTACAGCTTTCTAGGTAATATTTAAGCCAACTAATTTTGAGAACCATGGAGATACAAATGTTACATTTTTTTGTTATGTGTCACACGATATAATACGGTTCTTAATTTTGGGAGGAAGGGCATTTATCCCTTTGGCAGTCTACTGAGGCCTCTTAGAAGTATCTGTTCCTGAAATGCTCTTTAAAATCAATGAAATTTCAAACATAGAATTACAAAGAAAGCCAATGAATTGAAATTCACTTATATTCATGAATCTCTTGAGGGTCCCCCAGTTAATAACCCTGGTGGCTGGGGTTGAAGAATGTTTGGCAGAGTAGAAGTGGGATATAGTCACGGTGGGTGTTATGGGTTGAAATGTGTTTCCTCAAAATTCAAATGTTGAAGTGCTAATCTCTAATGACTCAGGATGTAACCTTATTTTGAAATAGGGTTGTCATGCATATAAATAGTTAAAGTCCTACTTGAGTAGAGTGGACCCCTATCCAACATGACTTGTGTCCTTATAAAAAGGAACACATGCACAGGAAGAACACCGTGTGAAAGCTGGAGTTATACTTCCACGAGCTAAGGCACACCCCTAGCCAAGAAGCTTAGGAGAGAGGCCTGTAACAGATCCTTGCCTAGAGCTTTCAGAGAGAGCATGGGCCTGCCAACACCTTGATCCTGGACTTCTAATCTGTAGAATTGGGAGAGGATACATTTCTGTTGTTTAAGCCATTCAGTTCGTGCTAGTTTGTTATGGCAGCCCTTATAAACTAACACAGTAGGAGAAGAATCATGATCTTTTCCAAATTTCTTGATTAGGCTTATAGATTGTTATAACACAGAAGTAACGGGTACATTAAAATTTGGTTGCCCAGAAACATTCTGAATGGTGAGGGATAATTGTGAAGTAAAGAAATTAAAGGTTAGGGAAACAATATTGTTTATGGAAAATGGATTTTAGTGTCAGAAAGACCTGGGTCCAAAATGTAACTCTGCTGTTTATTAGCTGTGTCACCTACAATATATTAATCTCTCTGAGCCTTAGTGTTCTCATCTGTTGAATGGTAATGATAATAAATTTCTAGCTTATATAGTTAAGAAAATAAAAGACATAAAGTCTGAAAATAGAACATCTTAAAACAGGGCTATGTACTGTGCTAAGTATTCAATAGATGAAACTCTTGCTAGTATCTATTATTATTATTCCCCAATTAGTGTTTACACTTATAATAATTCCCCTATAGGGAGAAAGGAAAACCAGTTTTGTTATTGCTTTTCCCCTTTTACACTAGATATGAGAATCTTGCAATATCCTTGGTTTGATGGCTATAAGAGAGTTATGGATATATCATTATGAACCTAACTAGGAAATTTATTGGTAGAAGGAATTTATAGTTTTTTAAGTGAAGTGATTTAATTTTTAAAATAAATGTTTTAGTTTATTTACAATCCAGCGTAGCACTGACTTATCCAAGAAAACAGGTTAACCAAATCAAACATTTCCAGTCTAGAAAGGTCTCATAAAACATTTTTCTTTGTGTCCCAGAACATTTTATTTCATATACATAGAAGGACAATAGTCAAACCCAGAATATAATTTTTTGATACAAAGGTAATGCTTTTTCATTTTAGAATTTTGAAAAATATAAAGAAGAAAATAAAATTACTATTCACCACAAAAGCCATATATTTTTTAAAAATCACTACTAATGATACATATATTCATGTGTATATTTGCGGCTAAAAATGTACTAATAAATGTGGCTCAGTTTGTCCAAATTGTTTTGTATTTTTCCTTCTTTAAGAAGTTTTATCCTGATAAGTTGTATTATTTTTCAAGAATATAACACTTAACAACTTCAACATGTGTCCATATATTTATATACCCTATAATTTATTAACAATCTCATATTTTGTATATTTACATTGTTTTAAAGCATTAAAAGTCATTAAGTTAATATTCTTGAGCACAATTCTTTGTGAATCTCTTTCATTATTTCCTTAGAAGAAATTCCTGGAAATCGAATTATTGATAGACCACATGAACTCTACTTTCGGGTGACATATGTAAAAAATAAAACCCAATACATCTGATTTGGGATTCATTTTCACATAGAACCTATTTTGATTAAGGTAAATGAAAAATAAAACTCTGGTTAAAGAGCCAAAAGACTTATAGATACTTGGAAGCCAAATATCAGCCTTCCTGGTTTAGTGCTCCGCAGACAAGGCCTTGGGTTGCCTGCACCACCACCTCGTCATGATTATCATTGTTTCATTACGGTCTTCATCAAGGTTTTAGTAGCTAACATTTGTGAAATGCTGTAATATGTATTTTATGTATTATTTTAATAAATCCTATCAGTAGTCTTATTTAGTGGGTATTACCATCTCCATTTTGCATAGGAAAAGATAAGTTTAATACCTATTAAGTAAATTTCCAGTGTTCCAAATAAATAGCAGAATGAGTTGAAAGTCAAGCCCACTGCTCTCTGATTTCAGAGCTCAGGCTCTTATTCACTAAGCCCTACAACCTCTCCAAACTTTTAAGGATCCCCAGGATTTTCAAACCTGTTCACAATTTAGATCAACTGTAATCTTTCTTAATTAGACACCTGTTACATCTGCCTTGATTTTTCTCCCACCTGAAAATTGTATTTCTACTTTTGGGATGGCCCTAGTTTCCTGTTAAATACCTGAAGCCTGGTAGTACATGACAGGAGCATTTGAAAATCTATGCATTTGAGAAGGATAAACTATGGCAAATCTTTCCCATCCCCTGTGTTCCTGATGCTTCCTGTAAAAGACACTGTGTTCTATATCCTTTCAATCTATTACCTTAGGACTAATTCAGAATTTATGTAATTAGAATTTATTTTAAAACATCACTGGACTGATTCAGAATTTACGTAATTAGAGTTTATTTTGAAACATCCCTTAGGATGCTTGGGGCAGAGAAAATAGGTTTTTATTTTTAGTGAAGAGCATGAAGAGCATATGTGATTGCTAAAATCTTATAAACTTGACAGCCAACCTCATTGTAATTCTCAGAAACCAATGTAAAAGGGAAATAATATCCAGAAGATCAGACATGTTATCTAGAAATAATCCCTTTACAATGACTAAAGGCAGGCAAAGGAAAAAACATACATTTAAAGAAAAGCATTTACATAATCTTTTGAATTTTTAAAATACGTTATGAAATATACAGATATTTCTCAACACTGCTAAAGCTACAAATGAAGTAGTTCAATTTGATTTAAAAAGTTAAGTGGTGACTTTGGATAACAGTCTACCTTTTAAAAATTACTTCAGTATTGTTAGACAAACTTACCTAAATTCAATTTTTGAAAAATATATTTTATCCAAGACTTGGAAAATAGACTAAAAGAAATGGAATGCAAAAGTTTGCAATAGGCCTTAACACATCAAGCCCTTCTGTTTATAAAGTTTATGATATATGAGGCTGCTTTTCTAAATTCATTCAGATTTAAAATGTAACATTTAAGTTGTATTTGAGGGGTTGTTTGCTTCTGTATATCGAGAAAATGAAGACAGATGGATTTCTGGAGATCTCATTGATGCATTTATTACCATATAAAAGAAAGAGAATGAGAGGGAGAGAGGAAGAGACCGAGAGGTGGAATGAGAGTGAGAGCACGAGAGAGGACAAGTTACTTGCAGGTTTACTGTTTGGGTCTCGTTGGTGAGAATGTTTGCAAACCAGAAAGAAAGGTTCTGAATGGCTAAACTTTGGTTGTTCCTCAATGTCTACTGAAAAATTCAAATCTGCTTGAGTTAGATGTTTTGTGTTGTGGAATTGAGGGAATGATTTTTCCTTTTGCTAAATTTAAGCTTCTTCAGGACATCCAGGTTTTTATGCTGAATATAGGGTTTGGTGCTGAAGAGTGGTTAGGCTCAATAGAAAGAAAGAGGAAGAAAGAGCACCCATTACAATGTCTAGCATAGAAGTTGATATTTTCTTTATCCCGCTTACATAGTAGATGAAGCGAGGGGAAAGTTCTGGAGAAGTTTGCCATTACTTAAGATGAAGAGCAGAGATACCTTAAGGTGAAGAGCAGAACTGGAGCTGATAGAAAGAAATAGAAAGATGCTTCCTCTCTTGTCTCTCTTCATCTCACAAACCATCAAGAATTTATGTTAAAAGGGACTGTTATCTGATATTCTTTGGTTAAGTCACAAATCAGTGTCATGTGTAAGTGTATTTCAGGCTTTGTGAAAATCAGGCATGAAAATGCACACTGATAAATTACCTTCTTCTTACACACTTAACAGGATTCCTATAATGGTAGGCACAAAGTGGCGTTGAGAGACAATTCTCCACAGGTGTCTCGACTTTTCTAAACATTTTGTGGGTGAGGCCCTAATGGATCTTTGTCCTAGACGTCTTTACAAGGATATCTGAATAGTGAAAAATTGTCTTCCTCTAGAGGAAAGAGGAGGCATACTTGCTGTACATTATAAAAGATTCATTTTCTTTAAGCTCAGAGTTTCTTGTTATGCAACTCACTTCCTCACTACATCTGTAACATTCATCTGAGTCTATTCACATCACCCCATGAGACTTGGGAGGAAAAGGGAATTGCTACAAATATTCTGATGGTCATGCTGTTTGCTGTGCCTTAAGTAGTAAATGTCCTCTGTTTTAATCCCAGGGGTCTCAGGTCTTTTGCCAGCATCCACAAAACTGGCAGCCTAACTTGTTAAACTCTTAAGACCCTTCACTGTTCTTATGGATAGGTTTTAAATAAACACCTCTTGAGTAACTAAACAGTTTTCCTGGCAAATTTATAGAACTTGATTTACATAAAGTTGAATTACAACTTTTAAATAGTATTAACATATATTGGAAAAATCAAGGAGTACCCATTTCGACTGGATTCATCATCTTGGCCCTCAGAGTTGTTAAAAAATATTATTCTAATGCTTTTTAAAATGATGAGGGAGACTTTATTCAAGACTATTGCAATAGTGCAACTGGGGGGGAGAGATCAAACTCAACTTCAAGTACAACAGAGACAGCTGAAGACTGATAGCCAACAAGCAGAATGAGGGGCTCAGTGGATGGAAATTAATAAGATAAGACATCAAGAGTATAAGAATTCTTGCTAAACTGAATTACTAGGATTTTTGCTGAAGGCAGGACAAGGGCAGATGTCAAGGGTAGGGGAATAAGGAATTTCATCTGATGTCAAGGGTGATCATATACTAAAAGTGTGGGAATTCTTGCTAAACTGACTCAGCAGGATTTTTGCTAAGACTGGGCTAGGCATACCAAAGACAGGACAGAGGCCAAGATTGAGGTGTAATAGAAAGGAAGGCTTAGAGGAGCCTAACTAAGATTTGGTCAAGAAGAGAGTCTTTGTCAGAGTTCAAAGGTTATGTGTAGAAAAATTCTTATTTGTGTGGATGGAAGGCAGTAGGGCAGTGGATGCTGTGTGTTTCCTCTATAGAAAAATATATCTATATTATTTATCATTCCTTTGTTATGTAGGGTTTCTGTTGGCTTCATAGGGAGTAGATGTTTATTGCAGTTGCAGCTCGGATGACACTCCACCCAGGAAACCTGTCTAGATCAACCAAGCCAGAAATATTTCTTGTTTCCAGGAATACCTACAGCTCTCTATTTGTTTCTGAACCTACATTTTGGGGACTCATAACTTACTGCTGTGTACTATAGCTTGCACTATGGGACTTCTAATTTGTATTATGTAAAACTTTATTATCTTTTCTAGATTTGAAATTCATTAGATCTTTAGTCATTTTCTGATTTATATTTGTAAATCCAGAAATGCTTCACACAATTCCTTAGCCATAGCAAGTATCAAAAGTCCCATTTCCCCTTTCCTCCATTTTTA
Source organism: Trachypithecus francoisi (assembly GCF_009764315.1). Classification (NCBI taxonomy): domain Eukaryota; kingdom Metazoa; phylum Chordata; class Mammalia; order Primates; family Cercopithecidae; genus Trachypithecus; species Trachypithecus francoisi. Next base: position 56,502,452 of record NW_022681468.1, read on the forward strand.
CACACACACACACACACAAACACACATCACGCATATGCATATATATGTACATTCAATTCATTTTAAACGTTTGCTTTTTAGACTTTAAGATCATATAGGCTGTAACATTCAATGCATTGCATTGAGAAAAATGATGATGAGTGATGGCTATTACAATATTCATGTTTAACGCACCACTTGGCAAATACTAGTAAGACATTACAAAATTCTAAAAGGCATAATTAGAGTTACAAGGTTTGCTTTTTGAATTAGCAGTTAATGCGTGGACTGTCTTTGATATTTCTAAAGCAGCTGGATGCAGCCTTATGTGAATTAACCAGAAAGGGAGTTTGATTTCAGTTTTTACTATTTTAGCTTTGTTTCAAATGTATGTTTGTTTCTCCTAAGCACAGTCTGTCAGGGTCGATTTCTATTAGGTACTTTGAAGCTAGGGGCCATGTTTTTTCATATATGTGTAATTTATGATGCATATCATTTCCTAATAAATGTTTCATTAATGTAATGGGAAGTCTTGGATTTCCTTTTTTAATTGTGAATGATGCTTTTTATCTAGTTATAAAATAATTACATATTCAGTGTAAAACTTTGGAAAGAAAAGGTTTCTTTTGTATACACAAAGCACCTTAGATAATAAAACCAAGATGACAACTTTTAACATTTTAATGGACCTATTTTATTTTTGGGGGTAATCTCATGTGTTTCAGAACTTTCATTACTATATATATTTTAAAAATGAAATCATTGTGTATGCTGTTTGTAATACAATTTGCATTAGGTTAATAGTATGTTGTGAATACTTTCCTATGATATTATTTGTTTACAAGATGCATAGTATTACACTGTATGGATATAGCACAATTTAATTACCTACCCTTAGAGGTTTATTTTTAATTTAGTTCTTAAGATACTGTTTTGAAGAATATCATCACTGAAAAATATTTGTGCATATACTGTGTAATTACCTTATTATAAAACCCCAGAAGTGAAATTTCTGGATCAAATAGACATATATATTAGATTTCAGAATGAAGATACTGATTTAAACTACTATTAACATTGCTAATCACTGATACATGCTTAATATTTTGTCTATAAAATACATATATGATACATATATGTATTATATATACACATATAATGTAATGTATGTATTATATATGTGCATATATATAATATAGATGTATTATATATATTCATATATGTATTATATGCACATATATAATATATACATATTATTTTATTACCTATAGACAAACATATATATTGTAGGCAAGGATAGAAAAAATAACATACACAATCAAATATATTAGATTCACTTGTCTACTTCTTGTTCAGAGTTACAAAATATACATTATATCAGACTACTCATTTACTTTCTTCTTAAACAAGACTGATGAATCTAATTTAGCAAATAATTTAAAAAAATCAATATTCAATAAGATATTTTAAACACATTTAGGTTAATCAGTTCTGCTTTAAACTAACATAAAATTGTATTTTTTTATTTTGATGTGACTATTTACTCTGGTTATTTAATTTATTATCAGTAATTGTTATTTGCATGTGATATTCTATTAAATAATATATGCAAAGTACTGTCTTGTAAATTTTAGGTTGACTCTTATTTATGCAAGTAACTTAAAACAAAGTCTCTGAATTACAAAGCATTTAACAAACTCAGCTGATGATCCAAATACATTAAGGGTAAAAACACAAGTAGGTTAAAAGTAAAAGTATGGCCGGGCATGGTGGCTCACTCCTCTAATCCCAGCACTTTGGGAGGCCGAGGTGGACTGAGGCTGAGGTCAGGAGTTCAAGACAAGCCTGGCCAACATGGTGAAACCCCGTGTCTACTAAAAATACAAAAGTTAGCTGGGTGTGGTGGCACGTGCCTATAATCCCAGTTACTTAGGAGGCTGAGGCAGGAGAATCACTGGAGCTGGGAGGCGGAGGCTGCAGTGAGCCCAGATGGAGCCACTGCACTCCAGCCTGGGTGACAGAGGGAGATTCTGTCTCAAAAAAAAAAAAAAAAAAAAAAGAAAAGAAAAGAAAAGAAAAATATAGATCAAACACAATATTTAGTAAACAAAATAGGAAACAAAACTGTGTGTGTGTTTTAAAAACTTTAAGTATGTTAAATGAAAGACAGGTACATAATTTGGAACTCAATTTGTAAGAAAATATGATTATATATGCAAAACAGTTTCAAAGGAGAAACATTAAAATGTTAACATCCATGCAATAAAAAAGGGATAGGAAAATATATACCATGCTAATACTAATAAAAAGATAGTAGCTATATTATTATCAGAAAGATTAGATTTCAGAGCAAAGAATGTTAGCATAAATAAAGGATATAGCTTCATAATAATAAAGGGGTTATTTAGTCAAGAGTATACACAATCCTAAACAATCAGGCACTTAATAGCAGAGTTTCAAAAATATGAAGGAAAAATTGATAGAACTGAAAGGTGAGATAAACACATCGTCAGTTATATTCAGAGATTTCAATACCTTTCAATAATTGATAGAACAACTAGAGAAACATCAGTAAGGATTTAGAGGTGAACAATACTGGCAACCAAATCGACGTAATTGACATTTTTAGAACACAGCCACTTACAACAGCAGAATACACATCATTTTCATATGTATGTGAAACATTTACCAAGATAGACCATGTTCTGGGCCATAAAATAAGTCTTAATAAATTTAAAAATATCATCAAACCATACAAAGCGTATTTTAAAATCATAGTGGAATTAAATTAGAAATCAGTAACAGAAAGGTCACTGGAAAATTCCTAAATATTTGGAAGCTAATATACTTCGAAATAACTCATGAGTAAAGTATAAATACAAAAGGAAATTAGAAAGTATTTTGAGCTTAGTAAGAATTAAACACAAATATATCAAAATTTGTGAGTTCCCATAAACGATAATTTATAGTGTTAAATATATTTATTTGAAAAAATTCTCAAATCAGTTACCTCAGTTTCCATTTTAAGAAACTAGTAAGAAAAGGAGCAATTTCCTGCTGTTGTGGAAGAAACAGAATACTATCAGAGTAGCAATCAGCGAGATAGAAAACAAAAACACAATAAAAAGTATGATGAAATCAAAAGCTCCTTCTTTGGAAACATTTATGAAATTGATAAATCTCTGGCCAGATTGATTAGAAAGCAAAGCAAGAAATCAGAAATTGCCCATATACAGAATAATATAACTAAAGATTCTACACCTATTGAAAAGATAATAAGAAAATATTCTGTAATCCCAGCACTTTGGGAGGCCCAGACGGGCGGATCACGAGGTCAGGAGATCGAGATCATCCTGGCTAACACGGTGAAACCCCGTCTCTACTAAAAATTACAAAAAAACTAGCCGGGCGAGGTGGCGGGCGCCTGTAATCCCAGCTACTCGCGAGGCTGAGGCAGGAGAATGGCGTAAACCCGGGAGGCGGAACTTGCAGTGAGCTGAGATCTGGCCACTGCACTCCAGCCCCAGCGATAGAGCGAGACTCCATCTCAAAAAAAAAAAAAAAAAAAAAAAAAAAAAAAAAGAAAATATTATGGGCCGGGCGCGGTGGCTCAAGCCTGTAATCCCAGCACTTTGGGAGGCCGAGACGGGCGGATCACGAGGTCAGGAGATCGAGACCATCCTGGCTAACACGGTGAAACCCCTTCTCTACTAAAAAAAAAAAATACAAAAAACTAGCCGGGCGACGTGGCGGGCGCCTGTAGCCCCAGCTACTGGGGAGGCTGAGGCAGGAGAATGGCGGGAACCCGGGAGGTGGAGCTTGCAGTGAGCCGAGATTCGGCCACAGCACTCCAGCCTGGGCAACAGAGCGAGACTCCGTCTCAAAAAAAAAAAAAAAAAAGAAAATATTATGAACAAATTTTTGTAGATAATTTGATAGCTTATATGCCTATGAAAGACATACACTATTGAAGTTTGTTTAAAAAGATATAGTTGACCTAAATAGCTCTGTTAAAAAAAAAATGGTTTGTAGTTAAAAACCATTTTACAAAGAAAATTCCAGGTCCAGATGACTTCACTGGTGAATTCTTGGCCTCTTCTAGAAAATTAAAGAAAAGAAAATACTAGGAAAAACTGATTTTTGACAGAAGTGCAAAGGTGATTCAGGAAAGTTAGTATTTTCAACAAATGGTGCTAGGAAACTACAAACCTGAATGCAAAATAAAATAAAATAAAATAAAATCAATAACCTAAATGTAACACTCTGAAACTTCTGGAAGAATTAACAGAAATAAACCTTTGTCAATGTGGGTAAGGCAAACATTTCTTAGATGTGGTCAAAATCATGACCAAAATAAAATTAAAAACTTCTGCTTTTTGAACAACATTGTTAAACGAATAAAAGAGCAAGCATGGTTTGGGAGAAAATATTTGGAAGTATTCATATACCTGATAAAGGATTTGTTCCAGAATATATAAAGAAGGCTCAAAGCTTAATAATTAATAATAAGCAAATAAAGACCCTCTATAAAATGGACAAATATTTTAACATCCCCTTTACCTAATAAGATATACAATGGGAAATAGGCATATGAAAAGATGCTTAACATCATTAGTCACTACATAAATGCAACTTAAACCAAAATGAAATACCGTTAAACATTTATTAGGATGGCTGAGATGAGAATCACTGACCATACTAAGTGTTAATGAGAATGGAGAGGAAGTAGACTTTCACACTCTGCTAGTGGGGATGTAAAATAGCATGATGAATATTTTGGAAAAGAGCCTGGCATATACCTACATATGATTCAATAGTTCTACTCTAGACATTGGCTTTCCCTCACAAAAAAAATATGTCCATACAAATACTTGTAGATGTTTAGCACAGCTTTATTTGTAACAGCCAAAATCTGGAAAGATTCCAAAATTCCACAGAGGAATGGATAATTTGTAGTATATCTATGCCATAGAATACTGCTCAGGAATAAAACAGGGATGATCTATTCTTACATGCAACAAAATAGATGACACAGAAAATAATTGTACTGAGGGAAGGAAGCCAGACTAAAACAAAAGAGTACATATTGTATGATTTTATTTATATAAAATTCTAGAAACTGTAAACTAATCTATTGTAGTGAAAAGCAAATCAATGTTTATCTGGGGAAGACGAGGCAGAAACTTGAGGGAAAGGTAACAACAGGGCACGAGGAAACTTTTGGGGGCAAACGATATGTTCATTATTTTGATGGTAGTGACAGTTTTAAGGATGTATCCATATGTCAACATCTTTCTGATGGTACGCTTTTAGGTATGTGTTCTTGTTTATGTCAATGTCAGTTATACTTCAATACAAAATAAAAAGAATTATGTTTATTTTGATTTGAGTATTTGCTTTAGGTATTTATCAGTCAGTAATTGTTATTTGCATTGGATGTTGTGCTAAGGAGGTGGCGGGCGCCTGTAGTCCCAGCTACTCCGGAGGCTGAGGCAGGAGAATGGCGTAAAACCTGGGAGGCGGAGCTTGCAGTGAGCTGAGATTCGGCCACTGCACTCCAGCCCGGGCGAAAGAGCAAGACTCCGTCTCAAAAAAAAAAAAAAAAAAAAAAAAAAAATAATAATAATAATAATTTTATTTTAATCCATTTTTAATAAGTAACACTAAACTAAAATGCCCCTATAATGGACAATTTTGAAGACTTTAATGATCTGATATAATGAAGAAAATGATGTGAGGACATGCTTAACTTTTAGATGTCTCATTGTTATTTGTACTTTAAATTGACATTTATTTCTTTTGGGATCTAAAATCATTTTGAACGTGAATATGTCCTGGAAAAGTGCTTGAAAGTCATTAAGATCATGCATGTATTATACATGTATGCCTAGAATATTCTTGTGTTTGGTGAATGTATATTATGTAGGAGGGGGAAAATATCTCAAGGTTCCTATTTTGCAAATATGAAGAATGGAGTGACTCTTCAAAATATCTGTTGCCTGTAGTCCCAGCTACTCAGGAGGCTGAAGCAGTAGGAATTGCTTATGCCCAGGAGTTCAAGGATGCAGTGAGCCATGATGGAGCCATTGCACTCCAGCCTGGGGGACAGAGCAAGACCCTGTCTATATATATCTAGACGGATATCTGGAGGATGGTGCGGTATTTTTCATGAGGTGTGATTACAAACCGACACATCTAGGACAATCTCTTCTGCTCTGCACACAACAAGGGTGAGGCGCTGACCAGCCTGCTGCTGTCTCTCACTTCTGACATGAAGAAAATCAAAATCCTCAGTGCCAGGCTAAGGCAGCTAGGTTAGTATGACGAGTCTCTCTTGACTATTCTTGACATACCAGTTTAGGTTCTTTTATTCCAGATGGTTGGGTAAAATATGATTTTCTTCTGTCATATTTAACTTTACTTGGATCAAGCATATACATAAAACTTACATAAAGCATGAATCTTATTTTGAGAAACTGGGCTGTCAACCTCTGTTAGATTGAGTGAATGCCCACAATTTGTTAGGCATATGTGGAAATAAAAATCTTTTAAGATTTGTACTTGTAGAAATGTCTGAGGCATATTTTTCTAAATGTGTTATTATTTTCTTCTTGATAAAGTACTAATGGTGACAATAGTATTTCTGTGTGTGGATGAGGCTAAAAAGACAAAGTACAACTGTCACCTCTACATCATGTACAGTTGACATTTGTCATTTACTTTGTTCTGGTAGTTGCAATTTTAGTATCTTGCTATCATTTACTCTGAGCTGTGGCTAAAGCATTTTCTTTCTTTCTTTCTTTTCTTTCTTTCTTTCTTTCTCTCTCTCTCTCTCTCTCTTCTTTCTTTTCTTTTTCTTTCTTTCTTTCTTTCTTTCTTTTCTTTCTTTTCTTTCTTTCTTTTCTTTCTTTTCTTTTCTTTTCTTTTGAGACAGAGTCTCACTCTGTCACCCAGGCTGGAGTGCAGTGGCGTGATCTTGGCTCACTGCAACCTGTACCTCCTGGGTTCAAGCAATTCTCCTGCCTCAGCCTCCTGAGTAGCTGGGATTGCAGGCGCCTGCCACCATGCCCAGCTAATTTTTGTATTTTTTAGTAGAGGCGGGGTTTCACCATGTTGGCCAGGCTGGTCTTGAACTCCTGACATCAGGTGATCCACCTCCCTTGGTATCCCAAAGTGTTGGGATTACAGGTGTGAGCCACTGCACCTGGCCCAAGAATTTTCTTTATAGTTGGATGTCATTTTGATTTGTCTGTCACTGTTTTCCACAATCACATCAAATTATTTGAAAATGTTAATCAGTCACTCATAGAAAGCCTTTCCTCAATCTCTTTTGTTTGCAATGACCTCACTTGGGATTACTTACACAATAACTGTCACACTACCTTGCTGTTGTTTTTCTTTGAAATTCTCAGTAACATCTTGAGGAGCTGTGTGGTGTGATCTGAACTCCTAACTGCTGAAATGAGCTATTTTGCAGACATCCATTACAGCTCGTCTTTCCATAGAAAGTGGCATTAAGAGAATGCTAATGATCCTGAAATTGTTATCTGTTGTAGGTCCAGGTCTCACAGCTGAAGAAAAGGCAAGCGATGCTAGTGATTTATAAACTAAATTAGTTCTGCAACTTCTTGTTGGGGCTATGCTGTTAGGTTTCCAAAGGACATGCTAACTTTATTATTTCAACATGAGCTCATGGTCACATTTAACTTTTCTCTTATTCAACAAATATTTCTCTCTTTTCTTTTTCTTTTCTTCTTCTTATTTTTTTGAGATGGAGTTTCGCTTTTGTTGCCCATGCTAGAGTGCAATGGTGTGATCTCAGCTCACTGCAACCTCCGTCTCCCAGGTTCAAGCAATTCTCCTGCCTCAGCCTCGCGAGTAGCTGGGATTACAGGCATGCACCACCATGCTTGGCTGAGTTTTGTATTTTTAGTGGAGACAGGGTTTCACCATGTTGGCCAGGCTTGTCTTGAACTGCTGACTTCAGGTGATCTGCCTGCCTTGGCCTCCCAAAATGCTGGGATTACAAGCGTGAGCCACCACGCCTGGCCTCAACAAATATTTCTTAATTGATAGCTTGGGTCAGGTACTAGGGCTTCAGTGGAGAATAAGGCAAAACTTTCATTTATCATAAGAAGATCATCTAGTAATCGTTTTAGTCTGGACAATATCTTGCATAGTTTATCTTGTGGGTTAAATTGTGTCTCCCTATACACACACAAAAATTATATGTTGGGGTCCTAACCCACAGTATCTCAGAATGAGACCTTATTTGAAAATAGCATCACTGCATTATAATTTTGCTGGATAAAATATTCTTGGAGTCTAATTTGCTCTTTGAGCACTTTGAAAATGTCATTCCACTCCCTCCTGGCCTGTATGGTTTCTGTTGAGAAGTCTGTTGTCAGATGAATTGGTGTTCTTTCACATGTTATTTGCTTCTTAGCTCTTGCTGTTTTTTAGGATCTTCTCTTTGCCCTTGACTTTTGATTATTATGTGCTTGGGAATAGTCTTATTTGGGTTGAATCTGTTAGGTGTTCTAAGACCTTTTTGTACCTGGATGTTTATGTCTTTCTCACGTTTAAGAAGTGTTCTGTTATATTATTTCTTTGCAAATGTAATTAGTTAAGATAAGATTACACTGGAGTAGGGTGGACCCTAATAAAATATGACTGTTGTACTTATAAAAAAGATGACTGTATGAAAACATAGAGACATGGAGAGAACACATAGAGATGATAACGGCAGAGATTGGAGTTATGCAGCTACAAGCCAAGGAATGCAAAAGATTGCCAGAAAACCACCAGAAGTTAGGAGGAGGCAAGGAAGGATCCCTACAAGTTTCAGAGAGATCATAACTTGGTCAACAGGTTGAGTTTTTTATGTTAGCCTCCAGTACTGTGAGACAATATATTTCTGTTACGTCATCCACTCTGCGGTATTTTGTTATGGGAGTCTTAGGAAATTGATACAATGTGTGTTTAATATTTTTATTGAATTGAATTTTTGCCTCTTTGGATAATTGTTAATCTGTAACTGTCAGTCTTCTTTGGTTACTTACTTACTTCTTTGAGGATTTGATAAAATAAACGTAGCTTCAAAACAGAAAGTTGATGCTAAAATTCTAACCTCCTGAAGTTAGAAAGGATTTCCCAATGTCTGATTCAACCTTCTATTTAAGGTAGTAGTTTCCCTCCATAACAAAAATGCTATATTGTGTTCCCAGTCAGAGTACTTACAAAAATGGGTGGTCATTACCTTACAGGATGGTACTTTAAATTTAAATTTTAAAAATTGTGATAAATGTACATAGCAAAAAGTGTATCATCTTAGTGACTTTTAAGTGTAAATTTCAGTAGCATTAAGTATATTTGCATTGTTGTGCAATCTTTGGAAATTTTTCCTCTTCCAAAACTGAAAATCTAAACCTATTAAACAACAATTCCCATTTCCTATCTGAAAGCTCTGTTAGAAAGTTCTTTTTTCTAGTGGAATTAAATTATCTTCCAGCTACTGAATTGAGTTAATTCTAATTCTGCCTATTGGAGTTGATCCAATTGGCATAATGCCCATTCTGTTAAAAAAAAAACCTATAAATTATTATTGTTATTGTTGTTGTTATTTTCTTATTTGCCTTCCAGAGATGCACGGTCTATAATATCTTCATGTTTAACCCAGCAGCAATTCCTTCTGCCTTGTGTCTAATATTCTTTGGAATTTTAGTTCCTTTTTTATTTTATCCAGCTCCACAATAATTACTTGGTTGTATTTAACTCTCTTCCCATCCTGTCCTTTGGTTTTCATAAACCTCTTTCAACTTGTCCAAGATATACCACAGAGGAACATTCTAAAGACCTTCAGGATGTACCTGTAATGTTTCCAATTTGGCATTGAAAGGGAGTGAACAATCATTATTTAATGTCCTTATGCCTCTGTAAACTGAACTATATAGACTGCTGCTATGCAATAAAGTCCTTTTAACAAAACCAAAAATCTTTAAAAGAGCTCTACACTAAAACATTTAAAGTGTTCTCAACCTAAACTGTGCAAGTACATAAAGATACATTCTTAAATAGTTGCTAGCTGGATAGTGAATTATCAGAAATATTGATCATCAAAAGATAAAAGTATTCATATATAAACAAATTAAAAAGTCAATTCTTAGTACTGCCCATTTTTTGTTTGTTTGTTTTTTGAGACAGTCTTGCTCTGTCACCCAGATTGGAGTGCAGTGGGATGATCTCAGCTCACTGAAACCTCTGCTTTCCGGGTTCAAACAATTCTCCTGCCTCAGCCTCCCAAGTAGCTAGGATTACAGGAACCCACCACCACATCTGGCTAATTTTTGTATTTTCAGTAGAGACGGGGTTTCACTGTGTTGGCCAGGCTGGTCTCGAACGCCTGACCTCGTGATCTGCCCACCTAGGTCTCCCAAAGTGTTGGGATTACAGGTGTGAGCCACTGTACCTGGCCAAGCATTGCCCATTTTAACTACTTGTGACATTGGGAGAGTCACTTAAACTCCTTGAGTGTCTGTTTCCCTCTTCATAATTTAGGAGATTTCAACTAGTAACCCAATGTATATTTCACCCTTCAATAATCAGATACCTGGATTATTTTCAATGGTATATAATATTGTTAATAAGTAGAAAGTAATGAAATGATTATATAACTGAAATACCATTACTAAGTGAAGCCAGTTAAACTAAGTTTCTAATAAACCTTCTAATAGGCCATTGCTTCATGAGTTTGAATATTTATTTATGAAAAAATTCACTGAGGCATGCAGCATGATATGGGCAAGACCAACAATAAGAGTTCTGCCTTTTCATCTTAACCTTGTGTGGACTTTACAATTGTCACTTGTATAGAACCACCAAGGCTATGCCTTTAGGAGGACTGTACTATTACATTGGACTAAACTCGGAATCATGTCGAGGCCTCTAGTATTCATGTCCTTCATAGAATTACCTTCTTTCTCTGGCTTCCTTTCCACTTTGTTCCCTTCTTATAGAATTTACTGCCTTTCTTTGCCTTGTGTTATGCACAGCTTTTGCAAGTGCCAAACTCCTTACTAGATTAGGGGATGCAAACTATGCTTTTATTATTTTTATATTGTCCACCATCCTTAAAAGTGACTTAGCATATAGTCACTTTGTACATAGTTTTTGAATTGAACCCATTTGCTTTTACTTATGTCTCCCAGATTAGAATGACAACTTTTGGACGTGTATGAGATTCCTGATTTGTGAGATCAAACCAAATTCAGAATGGCATTTTCAATAGCCCAAGTGGTCAGGCAAAGGTGGCTGTGATGACCAGGATGGCCTGTGGCTGCCCTCTAATCGAGGGCTTCAGTTGAGAGGTTACCACCACTTGTGGCCTTGAGCTTGACAACACCACGGCTTTTCAAAACTCATCTTTTTCACTGTGTTTTCCTTCTAATAAGATACTATCCCAAACTTTTAATATTATTTTATGTGGTTATCAAGTTTTGGCATTTTAGTTGTAGAATGATTTTAACTTAAGAATGAAGATATCTCTGCATCTTTTTAGTAGGGATGTAGGGGAAGGTATAAGATAATATTGTTCAATAGTTTTAAGTCAGAAAATGAACGAAAACAAAATGTTTTCCTGAAATTATAGGCCAATCCAGGGAATTACTCTAATAGAAATCTGGCCCAGGTCCTAAATTAAACTCCAATTAACAGATCTGCTGGTTCTTAGTTTTATGGTTTGACTGAAGAATAAGGTGATAATTTGCATGTGCTATTAAACTGAAAGAATGGCCAGACAATTAGAATGAAGAATTAGAATGTCTGAGCAGTTGCCCCTACTTCTCAGTATGCACCCACGCTGAGTACCAAGCCAAGTGCCTGCAAATTACTGTGACCACAATTGAAAGCACAATTATATTGCCTTTGAGTATTAAGAAAGCCTTGAACTGCTGTGTGTTCTCCAAATCATTAAATGGCAGATATCTTCTTGACTATTTTCACTGTTTGAAAAAGAGGAATAAATCAGAGCTACAATTATTGAGATAAAAGGTAACTCTTAACAGCTGAACTGGGTTTAAGGAAAGCACAAAAGAATCAGAGGTGCAAATTAAATTTCCATAATGATAAAAAATTTGCATGATATCAAACCGTGAGATACCCTATTAGCTGATAAATAACCTCATTGCTCTGTACCTTAGTGTACCTTTCTCACATTTTATGATAATTATTTCTTGCCTAGGGACATTCGTTAAGAAAAACATTCAACACTCTCCAACAAAAAGGTCACAGATACACTTTTCTAATTAAATTTTAGGATGAATCAAATATATTCTTTGATTTGTGCTGTGTCTATAGAATTTTGATGATACAATTTGAAGTTGGTTTGTGGCAATTACAAGAATGCTAAAACAAGTCAAATAAACAGAAAGGGAATAATTGTATAATTAGTATATTTTGATGCAGCTTTTATGGGATGCATTATTAATGAAAACATCTATAAGTAGTTCTTTTTGGAAACTTTGATATATGCAAATATTAAAAATTCATAGTTCTTGGACAAGAAGACCAAAGTGCTCATTAAGCAATCTTTCTAATTCTTCTTTTCTGTATCTTTGTGCCATGTCCTTTCATTTCTGTCCATTTTATTCCTTAGAAAGGATAGATTCTCAATATTAAAGATATTTTCCAAAGCAAAGATGGTAATTCAGGGAAAGGGATTCATTTCTATCCTTCAATTTGTTCATCAAATGTTTTAAAGAAATATCAATTTTACATTTAGTTTAAGATAGCTAATAGAGGTGTTTTGCTTAATGAAAGAGACAAGGTACAATGTGATGCCCCAAACTATATCCTATATTATAATAATAAAAGCCATAATAAAACATTGTTCAAAGAACAATAATAATCACTGTTGTTAAAATAATAGTTAACTTTTACTGGGAATGCTTGTATCAGACATTATGCATAGATTGAAATATACATTTATCTCAGTAATAGCTTTGTGAGCTCCTATTATTTTCTCTGTTTTATAAATGATCAGATAAGGGTACTGTGTGTGTATGTATGCATGCATGTAGGTGCATGCATAGGATCAGGCTATTATTTTGATTACATCTTTGCATGTCCCAGCCTACAGAAAAAATGCAGCTGAGTAATGTTTTACTCAGCTGCATTTTTAACAAACTTTTATGTTAACAAACTTTTATGTGAATAATTCAGATTTCAAGATATATGTAAGTGTGATTATTTTATTGGGGTTACACTCATGCACACACATACACACACACACACCTATGTGAACTGTAACCTAATTTAGATTCACTTAGGTGAGAGAAGTAACATAAATGTATTCTGTGTGTTTGGATTTCCCTGTATAAGCTATATGATATTATTGTAATCTAATTCAGGTTATTAGAAAACCTTGAAACACCAAAACATGCTTATTATATTACCTGTTTACCACCAGATACTAATATTTGCTTGCATGATATTCAGATAAAATTTGATATCTTCTAGAGCTAACAATGACACGGCAGCTTTGATTCATGCCATGAAATAGTTCTGATGAAGAACTATCATGAGTTTCTTCCAGGACATCTAATAATCAACTTTATAGGTGGGGCTCAAGATAAACCTCCCGGTATTCTATTTTACACAAAAGGGAGCTGTATTGAGGAAGATCTCAAAGTATTTATAAAAATAGCATGTTCTTAAGGATGAGGACTTATTTTAGAAGTCTTTGGAATGCCTGAATGCAGGATAGACCAACCATCTCATCAATGAACTTAGATTTAGAAGTGAGACAGATACAAGTTGAATTTGACTCCTAGTGAGGTACATAGAACTTGGGCTATAAATGATCAAATCTCCATGGCTTAGACAATATGTGACTGCAGTGGGAGAAAGGATGGACATACAGTGCAAACAAAAGAAAAAAAGTACAGAGGAAGTCAAGCTTTCGAAAAGTAGAGCTAAATTAGAAATTTGAAGAAGACAAGGATGCAGTAAATTATGTAACAAAAACTGCAATTAAATGTAATTTATAGTGACATAAAACTAGCTCTCCATTTAGCAAAGACCAGCTGTACAAAATATCTCATAAAGCACAAGGTAGTGCTGATGCTTTGTGATGCATTCTAATTGTCTTCTGAATCCTTCTTTGGGTGCTTTAATTAACCTTTGTAACCTAATCCTTAGCCTAATCCTTAACCATAGCTGAGCTGCTACAGAATTATGGTCCTGTTCAGTGGTGGGTCACCAAATTGAATGATGTGAGTTTACTAATTCCAGGCCTTTTCTCCTTCCAGGGACTGTGGAGCAAAATGAATCATGAAGAAATTTGGTGATTCTGGAGTGTTGCACATTTTCAGTAGCTCTTCCTCAATAATTTCCCTTTCCCCAGATAATGCATATTATTTATAAATACCTACCAGCAAAGTCAGTCTTAATAAATTTATTATATATTCATTACAAACACTTTTTAGAAAGGTTCTAATGAAATATTTGGAGGCATTTTAGGATGACATGAGACAATGCTGTATGAATGCTCATCCCGACCGTTGGAGCTGTTCAAGGCTTCTTAGCTTTGTCTCTGCTTCAGGGCATATGCAGTGCGTGCGGAAACAGTCAGAACTAATTAGAATAAATAAATAAAAACAGGTAAGATAACTAGCATATTTATCAATTTCCATTTCATTTTTCTCCTGAATGTACTTTTGAACATCAGCTAGTATTGAAAATTTATTTTCATTACATCTTGGTATTGGTAACTTCATGATAGAAATATCAAAAACCTGGTGGTATATATAATTTATATCTTGTTAAGTAAAAGGAGAGTCATATGTGTCTGATTTTGGCTAGTACATGTTTAATACATGGCTCGGGTCAACTTTCCAGTTTCTGCATGTGACTAAACTGCGCCTCACTGCCAAGCATGATCCTTCATGTTCTTTCCCTGTCTGCCAGCTTGATGTTCACATCCAGTTTAAGGTGTAGTTACGTACAGAGTATCTGTCATTATGGGTTCCAAAATTATTAAGCAGAGCAAAACTCTACTACCTGAAATGACATTGGAGTGTTAATGTGAGTTACGAATAAATTATTGCATATTAAACTACAGAAGTGAAGTTTTGTAAAGCAGCTAGTATTACCTTAACTAACATGGAAGGTGATATAAGCATGATGAAGTACAATTAAATTTTAAAATAAACAGGGGAGGAATGTAAGAATATATTTTTAAAAGTAATAAAAACATTAATAAATAAATACATAGAGCAAACAATAATGTTAAATAAAGAATTAATGGCCAGGTGCGGTGGCTCACGAATGTATTCCCAGCACTTTGGGAAGCTGAGGCAGGTGGGTCGCTTGAAGTCAGGAGATCGAGACTAGTCTGGCCAACATGGCAAAATCCTGTCTGTACTAAAAATACAAAAATTAGCCCAGCATGATGGCATGTGCCTATAATCCCAGCTACTTGGGAGGCTGAGGAAGGAGAACTGCATGAACCTGGGAGGCAGAGGTTGTAATGACCTGAGATCAGGCCACTGCACTCCAGCCTGGGTGACAGGTAAGACTCTGTCTCAAAAAAAAAAAAAAAAAAAAAAAAAAAAACATAAAATAGATGGAAGAAATAAAATGAAGTATATTGCAAATATGAAGGGATTGATGATATTCAATAAAAGGTAGGCTGCTATATAGCATTCAAACAAAACCTAGCTGTATGCTATTTACAAGAAATCAACTACAAAAATGTTGACGAATGATTAACAGTAAAGAAGTCCTGACAGATACACAGTAGTAGAAGCAGGGGTGGCAATATTAATGACAAGATTAAATTTAAGAGCAGTAAACAAGATGAAAAAGAACAATGAATAACACCAAAAAAATTTATTTTGTTGTGTTTTTAGACAGATTCTTGCTCTGTCGCCCAAGTTGGAGTGCAGTGGTGCAATCTGGGCTCATTGCAACCTTTGCATCCCAGGCTCAAGGGATTCTCCTGCCTCAACCTCCCAAGTAGCTGGGATTACAGGCACCTGCCACCATGCCCAGCTACTTTTTTGTATTTTTAGTAGAGATGGGCTTTCACCATGTTGGCCAGGCTGGTCTCAAACTCCTGACATTAGGCGATCCACCCGCCTTGGCTTCCCAAAGGGATTACAGGCGTGAGTCACCATGCTTGGCCCCCCCAAAACATATTTTTAAACAAGATGCAGTAGTAATAAATTAGTATGAAATGAACCTGGCTGTGAAGAAAACCTTTCCATTTTTTTAAAGTGTGCAATTTTATCATTTTATTCTCTACTAATAAGTCAATATAATTGAAATAATTGATTATAAATTGATCAAAATACTTTAGGTACTTAAAGTTAGAAAACACAGGCCTAAATAACCCTTGTAGCAATGAAGAAACTGAAAAAAGAAACTGTGAACCATGCAAAAAACTATAAAAAGGAAACTACTTCATATATGTGGAATCTAGAGAAAGCTGAAAGCAAAGGGTACTCTATAGCCAAAAGGCTTCTTAAAGAAGAGAGAAAACAAATAGAGAAATCAATGACTCATCTTAGGAATTAAAAATAAGAAATGCACTGACTAGGAATTGAAATCATATTGTGTAAATTCCATGACTATAGAGATTTAGTCCATTTCTTTAGATTTGTAATCTCAGCTCTTAGAAGAGTGCCTAGTTTATAAGAGGCCTTTAGGAAATGTGTGTTGAATAAGTAAAGTATAGGAATCTCAATAATAAATACAGCTGCAATTCACTGAGCATTTACCATGGACTAGTCACTGTGCTTAACATGAATTATTTCGTTCATTCAGCAATCCCATAAAGGTATCACACTTTTATATCTGAGAAGATGGAAGCTTAAAGAGGTTAAATGAAAATTGCCTATTCCAGACAAGCTAGTAAGTGTCAGGGCTGGGACCGGAACCCATGGGAACCCACGTACGTTTTACTTTAAACAAATCATAAACAAAATAACTGTTTTACTTAGAAATAACAGAACTTGAATAACCTTGCAAAGAGAGAATTACATTTTTCTTACAACTGGGGAAAATCAAATTTTAACATGTCCAGCCACGTGCAATTATGAAGCTACGAAAGTCCAGGTGTCTCATCAAGACAGACTGAGCTTAGCTATATGCTGAATTATTATACAATCCCTCTGTGAGGAGCAGTGGGTTAATTAACAAACTTATTTGGTGGACTATATTAGTTTCCTGTGGCTGCTATAACAAAATCGCTGCAAACCGCTGGCTTAAAACAACAGAGATGTATCCTCATAGTTTGGGATGCCGGAAGTCAGAAATCATAGTCGACAGGGGTTCTTTAGGTCCGAAGCCTCTAGGGGAGATTCCATTTCCACGTTGCCTTCTCCTGTGTGCGTGTATGTGTTAGCTCCTTTTGTTTCTCTGTGTTTTGTGTTAGCTCCTTTTTTTCTCTGTGTGTTTTTTTGTTTTGTTTGTTTTTGACAGAGTTTCGCTCTTGTTGCCTAGGCTGGCAACCTCCGCCTCCTGGGTTCAAGCGATTCTCCTGCCTCAGTCTCCTGAATAGCTGGGACTACAGGTGCCGGCCACCACGCCCAGCTAATGTTTTGTATTGTTGGTAGAGATGGGGTTTTGTCCTGTTGGCCAGGCTGGTCTTGAACTCCTGGCCTCAGGTGATCCACGTGCCTCGGCCTCCCAAAGTGCTGGGATTATAGGCGTGAGCCACAGTGCCCAGCCCGCTTCTCTTTTATTAAGACATTTGTTATGGCATTTAGGGCCTCCCTGGATAATCCAAGGCAATCACCTCATCTCAAGATCTTTAACTCAATTACATCTGCGAAGACTCTTTATCCAAATAAGGTAACATTTACAGGTTCTAGGGATTAGAATCTCATATCTTTGGTTGACTATTATTCAATTTACTGCAAGGACTTACCAGGAGAGAGCTACAGGCTTTGTGGAGGAAGCAGGAGCATATCAATGTGAATAGTGCAGATAAAACCTGAGAAAATAGGGGAATCATTTGGACTCAGGTTTATATAGGATTTTTGATAGAAAACTTGAGCAGGGATCTGGTGTTAGCAATGGCTAAAATAAATTTTGGGACAATGAGGAGGTCTTTTGGGTAGAATCTGGTAAGTATTACTTAGGAAAGTCAGTATTCATATATTTTTAAATGATTATTATCAAATAGTTATTTTTTAAAAACTGGCTGTGCTTAAATTGCTAAATGCAGGGCTTCATTCTCCAATAAAATCCCATTCTCTGGCAGACGTGAAAGTAGCAGTTCAGAAATTCCAAATGTTCCTCCATATGCATATTGAGGTAGCCATTTGTCTCTCTATATTAGAGCTCAAAACACATATTATTAATAAGGAGTCTCTAAGATTTGCAAGAGTGGAATGTGATCCAAAGTTACAAAATATCTTTAGGAAAATTGGAATAACATCTAGGGATTTGAGAACTAGAGCCTCTGTTCTTGAAAGATTATCAATCTTCACTGATGCTACTTTATTCTAAATATAAATCCTCATTTACCCAAGTTCTTTGCCCAATGATTTCAGCTCAGTCCTATGTCTCACAGCAGCTGAGCACTTGGGGCTTAGGGTGACTTGGGTAACTTTATTTTTGCAAAAGGTGTATTTACTCTGCTGGGGGATATCATCATTTTTCTTCATTCTCCCTGACACTTTGTCCATTATATTCTGAGTTTGCCCACAGGATAGAAATAAATAGCTCAGTCTTCTTTAAAAACAAAGTACGAATTGAATACATTTAGAAGCTGCTTGGTGTTCCAGATGCTGATCGAAGAGTGTCTTGCTTCAACTTATTCAGTCTGCCTTTATTCCTAAGGAGACTGTCTATTTATTTTGGTTTATGGAAAGAGCTCTTGGCATCATGGATAGAGCCAGCATAATTATGAGTAATAGTTGGGCGTAACTAAAGCCTAGTGAAGACAGTATTGAAAATCTGATTCAAAATTTCTGTTTTAGAAAGTAAAAACAAAAGCCCTAGAACAGGAAAATTATATTTGTAACTGAGCACTTTAATGTTTAAAAAACCTACTCTTGTGTAAATTAATTATATATGTGTGTTTCTGAGTCTAGTCTTGGTGTAGAGAGGTCTTCAGCATTTTCCTGTTTTGTTTCATGGGGGAATCATAATTCTCAGGAAAATGGTTCTCAGCCACCAGTGAAGATGGAGGGTTATTTCATAGCAGCAATTTCACAGGGAAACCTTTTTGGTCTACAAGGATCAGAGTACTCTTACAGGAAGTGGAATTCAAGAGTGCTCTTCAAAGCACCTTCTAGTCTTTCTTATCCCTCCTTAGCTTCTGAAGAACGTTAAGGACCCAGCTGCTTCTTTCAATTTTCCCAAGGTGTGCTTCTGACCTTGTGGCTTGGGTCTCACCTGGGTTCCATCAGTCAGGTAGTAAAGAAGTTGATCAGAAAGAGAAAACTAATATCCTGGCTCCCCTCTGACTAGGATATGTACTTGGACATTTATGTACTTGGACATTTCCTGCTGTCCTGGGCTACTATCTAACAGCTGTAGGCATGATCTGAAAATAAAAAATAAATAAAATGAATAAAATTAGATAGCTGCAGATTTGGGTGAAAGAAATTTTGGAATATAAACAATACCTCAACATAAACACATTCAGTTAGGGTTTTATAAATCAATTCCAGATTTCCATCTGTGTGGTAGGCCAAATTCTAAAATAGCTCCCAAGATTGTTGGCCTCTGGAGTTCACACACCTTCTTCCAGTTAATCAATCAAGCACTCATCTAGGTGCTGCTATGAATGGGTTTTGAAGATACAATTAAGCTTTACTTTAAGAAAGGGAGACCATCTGGGTGAATTTAACTTAATTACACGAGCCCTTTCAATCTGAGCCTGAAGGTCAGAGATAGAGAAGTCATGGAGATTTGAAACTAGGGAGGGATTTGATGTGAGGGAGATTTTTTTTCACAGATTTTATTGAGGATAGAAGGGTCTATGCAGCAAATAATGTAGGCAGTGTTTAGGAGTGACAGAAATTCCTGGCTAACAGCCAGCCGTGAGAAAGGGCAGCACAAGGAACTGAGTTCTGCCAATGAACTCAGTGAACTTGGAAGCAGATTTTTCTTGAGCCTCCAGGCAAGAAGTCAGCCTTGAAGGCACCTTAATTTTAGTCTTCTGACACGTTGAGCAGAGAATTCAATGTCGTCACTTCTGACTCACAGAAGTGTGAACTAATGAGTGTTATTTTAAGCTCCCTAAATTCATGGTAATTTCCTATACAGCAATGGATAACGAACACATTTGCTTTTCTCTGAGGTTGCATGTAAGTTCTAATAGGCTAATGTAGCATTAAGGTGTCAGGAGGGGAGAGAGTTCAGAAGATGACACAAGATACTCAGAGGCAGTCAGTCCAAGTTGCAAACCCACTGCTGCATCATCTACTCCCCCATCTCTCTCTGATCAGTAGGCTTTCCACACTGGTCTCTGTTGTATATTCTCCCTATTTTCCAGTTATATTGGCCCATGCTGGTATCTGCTGCTGTCCTCACCACCTCCCTCTTTAGGATGATCCCTCAGGCACCTTCTCTGTGAGGCTGTCTTCAGGAGCGAATTCCTGAAATCCTTGTGCAGGCATTTCCAAACCATTGTTCCTCACCATTCTGAACGTAGAATTTTTCTACAAGGATGGAAAAATTCCTAGAGCTTTCTTGGGGAAACAGTTGTTTTCTATGCTCTCAAAACTCCAGACTTCTTTGGGGATTCTCTCATTTTTAGCTCTAAATTTCTCTAACCTACTATACTAGATGTTTGAGTTAGGAGAGGGACAGGGTATAGATTCCCTCCTTTAGAGATTGATATCAACATATAATTTTGTGGCTTCCCTCCTCAACACTTTGCAGGAAAACTTTATATCCATTGAACAGAAACGTATGTGCATAACAATGATATGGTTAGGCTCTGTGTCCCCACCAAAATCTCATCTTGAATTGTAATCCTCACAACTTCCATTTGTCAAGAAAGAGACCAGGTGGAGGTAATTGAATCATGGGTGTGGCTTCTCTCATGCTGTTCTCCTGATAGCAAGTGAATTCTCGTGAGATCTGATGATAAGCGGCTCTTCTCCCTCTGCTTAGCACTTCTCCGTCTTGCTGCCTTGTGAAGAAAGTACCCTGCTTTCTCTTTCTGCCATGATTGTAAGTTTCCTGAGGCCTCCCCAGTCATGCTGAACTGTGAGCCAATTAAACCTCTTTCCCTCATAAATTATCCAGTCTCAGGCAGTTCTTTATAGCAGTATGAAAACAGACTAATAAAGCAAGTATTCTTTCAGTTATATTTGGCTCATACCTAGGCATTGGCCTATTAAATCGAGACCCAATTATTTGACTCTTCATGTCTGGTTTTGCTGTGATAACTCTGTACTAAGGTAATGAGTGCTGCATAAGGGTGATGGGATATAGAAGAACTATAGGGAAGAGAAAAAAAAACAACTAATGCTTCAGATATTTCCTTATCACCCACACGTTTTTAGAGTAACTTAAGAAAGGTGGAGCTATTTAAAGAGGACATGATTGTCTAGTTCTCAATTAAAATTAAGAATAATAACTGAGGAACCAGAAGTATTCTCTCTGGAATAGGGCATTTAAAATAAAATAGTTTTAGGAAGGTAAAGAATGAGTTTAATTAGCGTGCTGTTACATATTTTTCATATTTGATTATTTTCAAATATGTAATTTGAAAATATTTTAAGATTTTTCAGATAGTGATCCAACATTTAATTTTTGAAAGTACAGTTAATAAAAATATAGGTTTGGAAAATTCAGAGGAAATTAGCTCAAATGTTCTGATTTTTGGTTTATTGGGTTCTATATTTTTATCTAACCTCAAAGAATATTTTTATGAAATAGTATTGTTTAACAAAGTAATTCAAGGATTTGTAAAACAAAAAAATACTAGGACTCTCAGGGGACTTAATAATTGTTTTAATTTTCAACTCTCAGTGATAGACTATGTATACCTAACAGCCTTGTTTATAAAAGACATTTTTTAATTAAGTTCCTGCCTGTGTTGCAAGTCAGTGGAACTTTATGTTTAGGTCAAAGACTTGTAATTTATTTATAAAACTAAATGTTTTATATTTGGATCTTAAAAATTTGTCTTTAAGACGGTAAACTAGTTTAACATTACTCTGATGAAGAACCTTTTTACATTTCTAATTTGAAAATTTGCTTTGTGTTAATGTAATGTTTTCAAGAAAATTGATGTAGGGAAGGGAACATGTTGATACTGCTGTCTGAAACACAGAGTTTTTAACTATTGCAAAGTTGGTGATAGCGCAGGGTTAAGTGCTTTCATAAGTTTGCACTACATACAAAGGGCAATTGATAAATGTTATACTTTACTAATTAAAGGTATGATTTCTGTAAATGATAAGGGATAATATTTGTGAGTAGCAAGTATTAGGAATGCCATTTTATTCAAGTTTTGGTCAGTAATAACTGGAGGAAATTCAGGTTAAACATACCAGATATGCCATTGCAAATGAAGCAGTTGGTTTAGTGTACTGCTACTTACTTGTCTGGGTGTTTTATGCTATTTGGTAGTGGTTTAGCAGACATCAGGGTGTACGGGAAAAACATGGGTCTAGAAATTAGGAAATATGTATTCATATTCTTAACATCGCAAATACTAGCAACCCAGCCTGTATAGGTTAAGCAAACAGTGAAGCACAAGGAGCTTCAACTGCAGACAGACAGTTTCTACTGATGTCAACGTTTATTCTTTTCCTGTTTCCCTCTCCACTTGATCTCAGCTAACTTTTGATCTTACAGCAGAATCACTGTCAGGAGAGGAGTAACTTTTAAAGAATTCTCATGGCCTTTCTTGAGCTACAAATCCACCCCTTTACCAATCATTCCACCTGGAGATGGAGTGAGGTGCCCTGACTGACTGGTTGGCCCGAGTCACACTGCTCCCAGATGTTGGAGGGACGCAGACCCACCTAATTTACAGCCATATCCAAATAGCACTGAGAAGGGGAGATGAGGTTCCCAAAGAGAAAAATGCCTGATAACTAAATCTTCTCTACCTGTGTTTTAATTACAGTTTTCATTAACTAGAAGTGTGACCTACACCAAATCATTTAAATTGTCTGGGCCTTGGTTTCTTCAGTTATAAAATAATGTGCTGTGTGATTTACATTTATTCATTTGTCCATTCATTTATTCTTCAGTCAGTAACTGCTCTCCGCCAGGCATGGTGCTGGTTGTTAATAATTCAAGGATTAAATATGATCAATTCCTCCCTCTGATGGCGTAGTGTGGAGGATAGACATACATTAAATTATGGCAATGGAATCTTGCATAGAGTTGTCTAAAATACTAATAGTGACAGTTCTCATTCACTGTCATCGATTATGTGCTGGATTCTGGTCTGGATGCTTTATGTACCTTATGGTATTTGTTCCTCCTATTATATAAGGCAATTACTGAAATGTAGTACTTTAAAAATGAGGAAACTATGCTTAGAAGGATTTGGTAAGCTACTCAGAAACCAGTGGTCAGT
This sequence comes from Trachypithecus francoisi, assembly GCF_009764315.1. NCBI lineage: Eukaryota > Metazoa > Chordata > Mammalia > Primates > Cercopithecidae > Trachypithecus > Trachypithecus francoisi. The sequence continues at coordinate 56,525,991 of NW_022681468.1, forward strand.
GGTGGAGGCTAACACTTTTGAATAAATACTGAACTCTAGATTCTCTGCTATTTTCACTACACTATAAGCAGAGAAGAAACAACTGCCTCTACAGGCAAGGATCAGGGACACCTTTGTTGCAGAGGTGATGTTACAACTTAGTGGAAAGAAAAGAACTCACCAAGTGGAGAAGAACAAAGAAAACACAAAAATTTGTGATTATTTGGGGAACAGTGAGCAAGTGTTCTTTCTCGCAGGGTTGAGTCATAGGCTAGCAGGGAAACGGAGATACTGCTAAGAGTTGGCTACAGATGTGAAAGGCTTTGGATGAAGGGCATTTGGACTGGACTTGTAGGCAGTAGAGATTCTATGGAGGGGTTAAAGACAGGACTTTGAAGAATATTTTGATTTAGAAATATTACTTGAGGTCCTTTAGGTGCTCATATTTTATAATCTGGTGTCACATGCAGTTATATATTCTTAAGGTAATTTAAAACAGGAGTACGACATATTAGCATGTAGAAGAAATACAGGATTTATTACTCATAATTTTTAAGTTTTAAATTCCATCTTGTATTTCATGTGAGTTAACATGTTTTTCCTCCCCCCCACCCCCAATTCTCTTCTTGGATAGTGTTCCTAAGCACACAAATGCAGAAATTTGGATTTCACATTGTTACCTGGACACCATGATTCTTATTTTGCATAAATTAAAAACTTAGAAAGCTCTTGCTTATTTGTGGTTATGTCTACAAATGAGCATTTCAATTCAATGCCATTTTGATACAGATTGTCTTTGTGTTTATCGGCAAATAGAATGATTGAAGTATCTTGGACATCATCATCTCTGTGGGAAAAGATGACATGAGCCAAGAGTGAACATAAGCTATGCTTATCCTATAGACTGTAATTACATTGGGCTTACTTATTTTTACAATGTGGACTATGGTAAATTATGAAATAGGCAAATCAACTTACTGTATATTAACAAAGCTGCTAAATTATTTTGAGTCATTTTTGTTTGGGATTTAATTATGTTTTCATGTTAAACCATTAATTTAAAAATTCCTCCTGGTACTTATAATGATGTCTCATTTATTCTAATAATTTCTTTGAATGAAAATTGTACTTGCATTTTTATGGCTTTTCTTTTTGTGTTTCTTTTTAAAAATTTCAACTTTTATTTTAGATTCAAGAGCACACGTGTAGGTTTATTACTTGGGTATATTGCGTGATACTGAGATTTCAGGTATGACTGATCCCATTACTCAGGTACTAAGCGTATTACCCAATAGTTAGTTGTCCCCTAACCCTTGTTCCCTTCTCTCCCTCTGCCCTCCAGTGGTCCCCAGTATCTATTATTGCCATCTTTTTGTCCATGAGCACTCATTGTTTAACTCCCACTGTAAGTGAGAACATGTGGTAGTTTTCTGTTCCTGTGTTAATTCACTTAGAATAACGGCTTCCAGCAGCATCCATGTTGCTGCAAAGATGATTTCATTCTTTTTTATGGCTGCATAGTCTTCCATGAATATATATGTATATACCACATTCTCTTTATACAATCCACTGTTGATGGGCACCTAGGTTGATTCTGTGTCTTTGCTATTGTAAATAGTGCTGAGATGAACATAAGCATGTGGGTGTCTTTTTGATAGAACGATTTATTTTCTTTTGGCTATATACCCAGTAATGGGATTGCTCAGTCTAATGGTAGTACTGTTTTAAGTTCTTTGAGAAATATCCAAACTGCTTTTCACAGTGACTAAACTAATTTACATTCCCACTAATAGTTATAAGTGTTGCCTTTTCTCTGCAGCCTCACCAGCATCTGTTGTTTTCTGACTTTTTAATAATAGCCATTTCAACTGGTGTAAGATGGCATCTCATTGTGGTTTTGATTTGCATTTCTGTAATGATTAGTGATGATGAGGATTTTTTCATGTTTGTTCCCTGTTTGTATGTCCTTTTTTGAGAAGCATCTGTTCATGTATTTTACCTACTTCTTAATGGGGTTGTTTTTTGCTTGTTCAATAGTTTGTTCCTAACAGATTCTGGATATTAGGCCTTTGTTGAATGCATAGTTTGTGAATATTTTCTCCCATTCTGTAAGTTGTCTCTTTACTCTGTTGATAGTTTCTTTTGCTGTGCAGAAGCTCTTTAGTTTAATTAGGTCCCATTTGTAACTTGTAAAGTTTTGTTGTTTGCTGCAATTGCTTTTGAGGACTTAGTCATAAATTCTCGCCCAAGACCGATCTCCAGAATGGTGTTTCCTAGGTTTTTTTCTCAGAATCGTATAGTCTGAGGTCCTATACTTAAATCTTTAATCTATATTGAGTTAGTTTTGTGTATGGTAAAAAGTAGAAGTCCAGTGTTATTCTTCTGCCTATGGCTAGTCGATTATCCCAGCAACATTTATTTATTTATTTTTATCTTTTTTTATTATTATTATACTTTAAGTTCTAGGGTACATGTGCATAACGTGCAGGTTTGTTACATATGTATACTTGTGCCATGTTGATGTGCTGCACCCATCAACTCGTCAGCACCCATCAATTCTTCATTTATATCAGATATAACTCCCAATGCAATCCCTCCCCCCTCCCCCCTCCCCATGATAGGCCCCGATGTGTGATGTTCCCCTTCCCGAGTCCAAGTGATGTCATTGTTCAGTTCCCACCTATGAGTGAGAACATGCAGTGTTTGGTTTTCTCTTCTTGTGATAGTTTGCTAAGAATGATGGTTTCCAGCTGCATCCATGTCCCTACAAAGGACGTAAACTCATCCTTTTTTATGGCTGCATAATATTCCATGGTGTATATGTGCCACATTTTCTTAATCCAGACTGTCACAGATGGACATTTGGGTTGATTCCAAGTCTTTGCTATTGTGAATAGTGCCGCAATAAACATACGTGTGCATGTGTCTTTATAGCAGCATGATTTATAATCCTTTGGGTATATACCCAGTAGTGGGATGGCTGGGTCATATGGTACATCTAGTTCTAGATCCTTGAGGGATCGCTATACTGTTTTCCATAATGGTTGAACTAGTTTACAATCCCACCAACAGTGTAAAAGTGTTCTATTTCTCCACATCCTCTCCAGCATTTGTTGTTTCCTGACTTTTGAATGATTGCCATTCTAACTGGTGTGAGATGGTATCTCATTGTGGTTTTGATTTGCATTTCTCTGATGGCCAGTGATGATGAGCATTTTTTCATGTGTCTGTTGGCTGAATGCATGTCTTCTTTTGAGAAATGTCTGTTTATATCCTTTGCCCACTTTTTGATGGGGTTGTTTGTTTTTTTCTTGTAAATTTGTTTGTGTTCTTTGTAGATTCTGGATATTAGCCCTTTGTCAGATGAGTAGATTGCAAAAATTTTCTCCCATTCTGTAGGTTGCCTGTTCACTCTGATGATAGTTTCTTTTGCTGTGCAGAAGCTCTTTAGTTTAATTAGATCCCATGTGTCAATTTTGGCTTTTGCTGCCGTTGCTTTTGGTGTTTCAGACATGAAGTCCTTGCCCATGCCTATGTCCTGAATGGTACCACCTAGATTTTCTTCTAGGGTTTTGATGGTATTAGGTTTAACATTTAAGTCTCTAATCCATCTTGAATTAATTTTCATATAAGGAGTAAGGAAAGGATCCAGTTTCAGCTTTCTACTTATAGCTAGCCAATTTTCCCAGCACCATTTATTAAATAGGGAATCCTTTCCCCATTTCTTGTTTCTCTCAGGTTTGTCAAAGATCAGATGGCTGTAGATGTGTGGTATTATTTCTGAGGACTCTGTTCTGTTCCATTGGTCTATATCTCTGTTGTGGTACCAGTACCATGCTGTTTTGGTTACTGTAGCCTTGTAGTATAGTTTGAAGTCAGGTAGCATGATGCCTCCAGCTTTGTTCTTTTGACTTAGGATTGTCTTGGCAATGCGGGCTCTTTTTTGGTTCCATATGAACTTTAAAGCCGTTTTTTCCAATTCTGTGAAGAAAGTCATTGGTAGCTTGATGGGGATGGCATTGAATCTATAAATAACCTTGGGCAGTATGGCCATTTTCATGATATTGATTCTTCCTATCCATGAGCATGGTATGTTCTTCCATTTGTTAGTGTCCTCTTTGATTTCACTGAGCAGTGGTTTGTAGTTCTCCTTGAAGAGGTCCTTTACATCCCTTGTAAGTTGGATTCCTAGGTGTTTTATTCTCTTTGAAGCAATTGTGAATGGAAGTTCGTTCATGATTTGGCTCTCTGTTTGTCTGTTACTGGTGTATAAGAATGCTTGTGATTTTTGCACATTAATTTTGTATCCTGAGACTTTGCTGAAGTTGCTTATCAGCTTCAGGAGATTTTGGGCTGAGACAATGGGGTTTTCTAAATGTACAATCATGTCATCTGCAAACAGGGACAATTTGACTTCTTCTTTTCCTAACTGGATACCCTTGATTTCTTTCTCTTGCCTGATTGTCCTAGCCAGAACTTCCAACACTATGTTGAATAGGAGTGGTGAGAGAGGGCATCCCTGTCTTGTGCCAGTTTTCAAAGGGAATGCTTCCAGTTTTTGCCCATTCAGTATGATATTGGCTGTGGGTCTGTCATAAATAGCTCTTATTATTTTGAGGTACGTTCCATCAATACCGAATTTATTGAGCGTTTTTAGCATGAAGGGCTGTTGAATTTTGTCAAAAGCCTTTTCTGCATCTATTGAGATAATCATGTGGTTCTTGTCTTTGGTTCTGTTTATATGCTGGATTACGTTTATTGATTTGCGAATGTTGAACCAGCCTTGTATCCCAGGGATGAAGCCCACTTGATCATGGTGGATAAGCTTTTTGATGCAGCAACATTTATTGAATAGGGAGTCCTTTCTCTATTGTTTGTTTTTGTCAGCTTTCACGATTAGATGGCTGTAGGTGTGCAGCTTTATTTCTGAGTTTTCTATTCTGTTCCATTGATCTATATGTCTGTTTTTGTACCAATACCATGCTGTTTTGGTTACTGTAGTCCTACCATACACTTTGAGGTCAAGTGATGTGATGCCTCTGGCTGTGTTCTTTTTGCTTAGGATCACTTTGGCTATTTGGGCTCTTTCTTAGTTTCATACGATTTCTAGAATAGTTTTTTCTAGGTCTGTGAAAAAAGGTGTTGGCAGCTTGATAGAAATAGTGTTGAACCTATTGCTTTGGGCTGTTATTATGACTTTTTGACTTTTTTTTGAGATGATATTAACCCTCTGGTCTAGTGCGAAAAATACCTTGCCACTTGAAAAGATTAGACAGTGTCTTGATACATTTAATAAAGAATGGTCCTGCAGAATCCTAAAATAGATTAGACAGTGTCTTGATACATTTAATAAAGACTCATCCTGCAGAATCCTAATATGGGGTGAAAGTGAAACCTCATACACTTCAAAAAATTAAAAGCATAACACAAGTCTGTTGTATCTTTTTTTTTTTATGATAGAAGGCATAGTGTCTACTGCTATTTTCATTTTATTTTATTTTATTTTACTTTATTTTTGAGACAGAGTCTCACTCTGTCGCCAGGCTGGAGTGCAGTGGCACGATCTCGGCTAACTGCAACCCCCGACTCCCTGGTTCAAGCGATTCTCGTGCCTCAGCCTCCTGAGTAGCTGGGATTACAGGCATGCCCAGCTAATTTTTGTATTTTTAGTAGAGATGGGGTTTCACCATGTTGTCCAGAGTGGTCTCGATCTCCCGACCTAGTGATCTGCCCGTCTCTGCCTCCCAAAGTGCTGAGATTACAGGTGTGAGCCACCACACCCGGCCTATTTTCATTTTAAATGGAAGTTTAACTACGTTTAGATAACCAAACTCATCAAACTTCCCTTTCTTGATTTTTTTTTTTTTTTTTTTCTGGACTCTCATTTTTAGATACAGAGGCTGGGAGCCAATTCTGGTGTTACAAATGTATTACAGGTCATATTGGGTAAATACATTCAGAGTTTAGTTGATATGTTTAGCACATGAAATGGCCCAATCATATTCATTTCAAAAAGAAAAACTCCTTTCTCTTCCCCTCCCTCTCTCCTCCTTATTCTCCCCTTACTCCAAATTATGGGAATAGGTTTAGTATATATTTGCCCTTATGTCAATAAACCTTACACTCACAATGGGATTTTTTCTTTCAATTTTTCTATAAATGTATACTGAAAAAGAATTCCCACCTAATGTGGCTCCCAATTTCATTGCATGATTTGTTGTTTGATTTTATTAGATTTACAAATGTGTTCATGATTTACTTGCAATTATATTGGCTCCGTAATTCACTGGTGCTCAGTGGACACATTACTATTTCTCATGGTTGGCTGAAGTAGAGTTTTTAGTATACGATTATGTTTTTTTCATCTTTGCTGGTGCAGGAGTTCAGGTAAGATGATGGATTAGAAGTATACAGTCTTTGCTTTATTTGCTATCATATAATGTCCTTGCTGACACAAGGCAAGTTTATTCATTTAGTAATAAAATTCTCCATTCATTGCCCAAATAGGCTAGGAAAAAATAATATTTAAAAAAATAGTGTTGATAAGAAAAAGGCTGAATATGTGGAAATTATTTTTACTCGAGGACATGTTGGGTAAAATTGAGTGAAGAAAATGAATTAAGAAAAACTGGTCCGGAACCTGCTTAAAAACTGGGTGCCATTATTGTATTTTCCCAAGTTAATGCTCATTGAAGGGTAAATGTGACTGTAAAGAGACTCACAAAAAGGCAATACACATTTTCATTCCTGTTGGTAAAAGTTTCTCAAACTCCAGAAGACTACCTGAAAGGTTCTTAGAATGAATTTTGCAAGATAATTTCCATTTTATTCTGGAAAATAAAGGGAATTGTCCATCCTAGAAAAGATGATGATGTTATGGAATATTGTTTACCTAATGAAGCAGAAATATTTCAATAAATGTTTCAAATATTTTTATTCAACTGCACATATTTAAAGGGTACAATTTTAAAAATGTTAAATATATAATTCCTGTACCAGTTATGATTGGCAAATATTTTCTCTTGTGGCTTGTCTTTTCCTTTTAATAATGTCTTTCAAAGAGAATATATTTTAATTTTGATGCAGTCTAATTTATCAATTTTTCTCTTATGGCTTACACTTTTGGTGTTGTATCTAAGAATTCTTTGCTTAGGTCAAGGCTAGGTAACAAAGCGGTTTCTCCTATGTTTTCTTACAGATTTTAAAAAGTAATTGTTGGCTCTACATTTTCATACATAATTCATTTTGAGGGTATTTTTATAAGGTGTGAGATATAAATTCAACTATTTGTTGAATAAACTGCCTTTACTGATTTGTCTTTGCAACTTTGTTGAAAATCAGTTGTTTATATAGCTGCATCTCTGGACTCTTCAGTTTCATTGTTATTTTTCTATCTTTACAAGAAAACTGCACTGTCTTGACTACATCAAGTTGATTAGAACCCTTGAAATCAGGTAGTGTTAGTCCTCTAACTTTGCACTTCTTTCCCAAGTTGTTTTACTATTCTAGGTCCTTTGCAGTTCCATGTAGGTTTTAGGATCAGTTTGTCAATTTCTACCTAAAAGCCCACTGAGATTTCGATTGAGATTTTATTAAACGTATAGATCAATTTGAGAGAATTGTTATCTTAACAATATTGAGTCCTCTGACTCACGAACATGGTGTATCTATTTTTTAGTCTTTTAAATTCTCTCTGTCCTATTTGTTAGTATTTAGATCTTTCTTACACATATTTTGTCAGTTTTTTTTTTGCCTATGCCATGTTTTTGTGATTATTGTAAATGGTATTTTAAAATAAAATTTTAATTTCCAATTGTTTGTTGCTAATATATAGAAGTAAAATTAATTTTTGCATATTAATTTTCTATCCTGCATCCTTCCAATACATTTTAAAAGTAGATTACTTTGAGTTTTCTCTGTATTTCAATAATTTTATACGAATAGTTTCATCTTTGATATGCTTGATGTTTAGGGGCCATGAACCCTTAGTTGCTTTGTCTAAGGTTGCTTGTGAAGAATTTAACAATTTTATAACAATTAACATTTAGATCTCTAACAAAAGAAGCATGGTTGTAAAGAATGATGGCTGGAACCCAAATGCAGTTAGGAATTTAAAAGATCATATTTGGCCAGAAACCATGACTAACTTGAAATTTAAAACAGTTTTCTATATATTGTTAATGTTCAACAAATATTAAGTATTAGTACAGTTAAGTGGGTTAAAACTCTTCTTCCCAACATTGATTTACCTTCATAAAACATTTATCTTGTAAAGAAATAGAATAATGCATTGAGAGAATCACAATGTCTCTTTCTTAGATCATTATTTTCTGTTTGTCCTTTGGAATTTTATAAAAGGTTTTAATTAGGATTAGCAACAGTATTCTGCCTTTATCAAAGTGCATTTAATAAAGGTTTTTGTGTTATCTTCTCCTGAATAATTTCAAGTATTAAAACTTTATTCTTTTAGGATGTTTACAGAGGACGAATCACAGCTAATAAATCATTTTCAGAAGAAATCTGTTAAAAGACAGACTTATATTGACAGCATTCTTTTGCCTTGCCTACTTAAAGACAAAGGAAGGCAAAATAGCTAACTCTAACTGGCATAGACATTTTCAGGTAAATAGTTTCTTTTGATCTCTTTTAGGGAACCAACTTTATAATAGAAAAGCTTTTTATTTCAATTATTAGACAATTAGATAAGGATTTCTTTTGAGAACACAATTCTTATCCCATAAGTCTGGATTAGACAGCCATCCTGGATACAGGAAAGTTCTGTTTTTCTCTTATGGTGCAGCTCATTCTGGGTTGGCACTGCCTGTTCACATGTTGGTAATCTCTCCGGACTGTCAGCATTGTGTGGTCAAAGGCCTCAACCTCTCCTTCTTGTTGACTAGCACAGTCTAGAAGACAGAAGACATTTGAAAATGCTACTAATTCATGCTTTCAACATGATTGCATAAATAATCAGGTTCTATGGACAGTGTCAAGTCAGTAAGTCATTTAGAATTGTAGTGACCTGATTTTTAGGCATATAAATATTATATAAGCAAATTATAGTATTAATGGGTAAACCAAATAGAATCATGTTTTTAAAATATTTAAGACAATTTTTCTGTGCAGGAAATTAAATGTATTCAACATGTGACACTAATTCTCAAAACCCAACGTCAGTTAGGAATGCTTTGTTCTCCTAAATCACCATGTTTTTTCCTCTCATACCTTACCATGCAAATATCAATCATAAATGCATTTTCAAAAGGAAAGTAGATAAACTTGCAGCTCGCTGTATTTATTTGTATTTCAACTTAAGAATAATAAAAATGAAGTTTGAAATGATTATAATGTGATTTATTCTTATTTGTAGATATTGTTTATTCATGCAACCCTTCTCCCTTATTACAGAGCTCAAGGTAGTGAGGAACAAAGAGGAAATTCCCTTCTCCTTGGATTATCTAATATTTTGGCCATCTAATTCTGCTTCAATTATTAATGACTTCTGAGCTTTCCAAAGTAAATTGTTTACCCTTTAGAAAAACATTTTACCTTTTTTTTTTTAAAAAAGGAGAAAACCCTTCATTTGTATGACACAAGGTCATCTATAACTCTAAGTCTTAAGCAGGGTGTGTATATTTGAATATTTGAATTTATTTGATCCTGAGTTGTCAAAGTAGCAATATTATAAATCACAAAGGCTTGTGACAAAACAGTCTACCAGAAAATTTGGGGTTATCACTTGAGGTTAAGTTCCATATTGTAGAACAATATGGGGGAAAGCGCTTAAAGAGAGATTGTATAGATATTTGTATGTATGTCCTAGTTTGGGTTTCTTCAAAGCAGAACCTGAGACAAGGATTTTGGCAAAGAGAGATTATTTAGAAGATAACTCAAGAAGCAGGAGCCAGAGAGCAGAAAAGGTAAGACAAGGATGCAGAGAAAGCCCATGTTCAGGTATGTTATCAAAGTTGCTACAGTAAGTAATAAGCATGTGATTCCACTGGAACCTCTGGAGTGTACAGAATGCCTCTCAGAATTGATCAGTTGAAGGACAGGAGACAAAGCATTTATCTCCAGTCTGCAGAGACAAAGCATTATCTCTCTCTACTGGCTGAAGATTGCCTCAGGGGTCTTGACCACCCCCATACTGCCAAGCAGCACTTGTGGGCAGATGAACAGGCTCCTAAGAGGCAGTGACACTGAAAGCAGAGTGATACACAGCTTAGACTTCAGACTGGATGCCGGTGGTGTGATGTGAGACTGAGCTCAAATAGAACTCTCCACTAGCACTACAGCTAAAATCATAAGTGGAGTGATGTGAAGCACATAGCAGTACCTACTGTAAAATAAGAATATTTAGGCAACTGTAAGTTCTAACACGAAGAATTGATAGAGATGAGGTAGGATAGATGACAGAATGGAAGTGGAAACTAGATTTGCAGTTTTCAAGAAATAAATAAATGCTAAATCACTTCAAAGACGATCTTACCTTGTTTTTGTGGAATTTCTCTTTGCAGATTGAACAGATCACCACAGTTGGAATGGCTTACAGTGTGCCCATGAGCCTACTTAGTTTACATTAGAAAAATAGAAATTGGCTCTAAAAAGCATGTTGAAATAAACGAGAACATGTACTCTAACGGGGGAACAAAGGGAAAGGACACATGCTAGAGAAGCTGAAAAAGAAAGAAGACATTGAAAAGTAAGATTGGAGAGCTAAGGAAGGAAATTGATAATAAAGCCATTACAAAAATGAAAGCCATATTAGAAGCAAAAAAGTATATATGATGAAAAATGAGCCAGTGATAATTTATAATGCTAATAAAAGCTAATATTTACTTACTACTTACCAGGAACTCTTCTGAATGCCTTACTGTTACAGGCTCATTGAAATATATGCTCATCAAAATAATATTACACTATTATTTCAGTGTGCTAGAATACAGAAAAGGCTAAAAGTTTTGACATCAGAGAAAATTGTATCCTATAAAGAGTAAAACTAAGTAAAACAATAGCAAAAATCAAGGTGAAAACAGTGCATTTGTGATTTATTTATTTGTTTATTTATTTTTTAGACAGAGTTTTGCAGTCTTGGCTCACTGCAACCTCTGCCTCCTGGTTTCAAGCGATTCTCCTGTCTCTGCTTCCTGAGTAGCTGGCATTACACGCATGCACCACCACACCCGGCAAAGCTTTATATTTGTACTGGAGACAGGGTTTCACCATGTTGGCCAGGCTTGTCTCAAACTCCTAACCTAGGTGATCTGCCTGCCTTGGCTTCCCAAAGTGCTAGGATTACAGGCGTGAGCCATTAACCCTGGCCGTGATCTGACTTTATATGTTTTTTTGTTTTTTTTTCTTCCATTTTCACCATGTTGAGATATTACTCTATGATTTCGTATGCTACATTTTTTCCATTGCTTACATTTCAGTTATGATTCAACCATGGCTTGCTTGCTTCTTTCTAGATCACAGACATGTTTAGAAGAATAGAGGTCAGCTAACATAAGCTACCTCAAAGGGGTGGGAATTTTGAGAGAGAGCATGGAGGACAAGCAGGTTTTTAGTACATTATACTCATGCATACTTTTTACATGGAACATTAATTATTTTGTTATAAATTATTCATTTTTATGCTAATGAAAATTACTTTATTTCATTAATATGCAAGGAGATAAAATTGGTATTACTTTCATTTTTATTTTACAGTTGAGGAACTGAGGCTCAGAGAGTTTGGGCTTAGCCAGTCATGTGAGAGAGTATCTTAGTCCAGTTAGGCTGCTATAACAAAATATCACAGACTAGGAAATTTATAAACAATAGGAATATATTTCTCACAGTTCTGGAGATTGAGAGTCCAAGATGAAAGTATTGATAGTCTTGGTGTCTGGTATGGGACTGATTTCTGCTTCCAACATGGTACCTTGTGGCTGCATCTTCTGAAGTGTTCTCTGTGTCCTCACATGGCATAAGGGCAACAGAGTCAACCTACTCACTCAAGCCCTTTAATAACGGCCTTAAACCCATCCACGAGGGGTCTACCCTCATGAATTAATCACCTCTTAAAGGCTCCACCCTTAACACTATCACATTGGTGTTAAGTTTCAACATGTGAATTTTGAAGAGGATACCATTATTTAACCCAGAATAGAAAAGAAGCCAGGTGAGACAAATAGATAGAGATACTTAAAATAACCTCTTCAAACTAATATGCTGCAGGAATAATTTAATTGGTGAACATTGTCATCAGTAAAGTGTAGACTTGAATTTCAATTCCAGTGGCTTTTGGTTTTAAAGTTCAGTCTAAGTTGTGGTTAAGGGAAGCTTTAGAATTTGGTATAGTTTTCAGGACATCAGACGGGATGAGAAAGGAAAATGTTTAAAAATATCTCCTTTATTTATCTTCTTAGGTTTACTTTTGAGGGTATTTCCATCCAATGCTGAGGATACATAAAGCAGGGAAGAGACAGAGAGTTTTCTTCTCTATTCCTGAAGTTATGAAAGAAAGGAAAATGGCCATTATCCAAGACATCATTCTTTTCTGGCTAAACCAAAATCAAACAAAAAGCAGCAGTACAACTGTAGGTCTGAAGGTAGTGGATAGAGATGATGGAAATGGTGAAAAAAAAGTTGAAATTTTGTGGAGTATGACGACTTATAAATAAAAAATTCTGTTCTCTCTATTGATAGGGAGAATCCATGTACACTATTTAATTCATCTTCCATGCTGTAAAAGTTTAAATAGTGACTGGAATTTCAGAACAGAAAAGGTTTTATCCAAAAACAGGAATCAATATTTTTTTGTTTTTTTTGTTTTTTTTTTTTTTTGTTTGTTTGTTTTTGAGACAGAGTCTCACTCTGTCACCAGCCTGGAGTGGAGTGCAGTGGTACAATCTCCGCTCACTGCAACCTCTACCTCCCAGGTTCAAGTGATTCCCCTGCCTCAGCCTCCCGAGTAGCTGGGACTACAGGCACCCACCATCACACCTAGCTATTTGTGTGTGTGTGTGTGTGTGTGTGTGTGTGTTTTTAGTAGAGACGAGATTTCACCATGTTGGCCAGGATGGTCTTGATCTCTTGACCTTGTGATCCACCCGCCCCAGCATCCTACAGTGCTGGGATTACTGGCATCAAAATTTTAATTGCAGAAGTATGACTTGCTCATTCTAACGCATTTACAAAACAAGTTGTGGTATACATGCTTGAAATGGAAAAGTCACTACGTTTTGGCTACAAATTCCTTTTGTCCATTTGCTCTTATATTGTGTGCAAGAGAAACAATGTTTCTAGTCACAGAGTACATGCCTCATCCTTGAAGGAGAAAAGCCTATAGGAACAGTAATTTATCACCTGAGTGTAGTCTTAATGGTTTCCTATGGATGTGATTTTGTTCTAATCTGCCCTGAAAATTCTAGAAAGAAATACATTATCTGGTCTCCTGGGATCTGATTTTCTACCCTGTCAACATATTAGTCAATACGTATTAGTCAGTGGCCAGCTTAGACCATTGTGGTGATAGTATTACTAAATTCACTTACAGTGAATGACTGAGAGTAAAAAATTCATTCTCTTTTATAGTCAGGCATTTGATAATAGGCATTTAAAGACATCACTTTAATTACTGAGGTGGTGGATCAAGTCCATTTTACCCCGACCCCTGCTAGTGTAACGTCTGTTAAATTTATCACCTCTCCCCCAGTATGACTGTGCAGTGTTGATTAACTAAGCATGTGGTCCTTCCAATTTGGTGGCTCAAGAGAGCCCATATATCACTTAGCATATCAGAAAGCATGTTCAATTGCTTTTGCCTTCATTTATTACCCCACAGGACAGAAATGACTATTAGCTTTCCTGATTAAAACACTGTGACCATGCTTTAAGTTTAATTGTATACATTGCTAGTTAATAGAAAGCACTTCCCTTGGGCATAAACTTTTAAATCTCATTTAGATTGGCTCTGTATTATGATAGAGGTTCCAGCTTGGGGAAAAGAGAACAGTCACCATGTCTTTGGTCTTCAGCCATATATAAAGTATTCCAGAAATTTACCGAAAAAGCAAATGCAGGTAATTTTTAAAGATGTAATCCCAAGGCCGGCGCAGTGGCTCAAGCCTGTAATCCCAGCACTTTGGGAGGCCGAGACGGGCGGATCACGAGGTCAGGAGATCGAGACCATCCTGGCTAATACGGTGAAACCCTGTCTCTACTTAAAAATACAAAAAACTAGCCGGGCGACGAGGCGGGCGGCTGTAGTCCCAGCTACTCGGGAGGCTGAGGCAGGAGAATGGCATAAACCCGGGAGGCGGAGCTTGCAGTGAGCTGAGATCCGGCCACTGCACTCCAGCCTGGGCGGCAGAGCAAGACTCCGTCTCAAAAAAAAAAAAAAAAAAAAATGATGTAATCCCAAATAAATAATTCTTAGAAAATATTTAATTTAAATTAAAAATAGTATGGTTTTGATAACTGATGTAGAAATAAAACAGGTTTATTTATACGGAACATTTAGGCAACTAAGAACTAGAATAAATAATCCTGGAAAATAGGTGTGATCAATTGCAAACACTGGGATCTTTAAAACTGTTGACTCCCCTCAATAGATAGAAAAAAGACAGTGAGCACATACAAGTCTGGAGGAAAAAAATCTGAAATGTTAAATAAATTTAAGCCATTTTAGTTAAGCAATTAAAAAATTTTGAGCATTCTTAAATATTTTCTTCACTCTTCTTACCTCTTAATAATTTAAAAGAATGTTTTGGGTGTGGTGGTACTTGCCTGTAGTCGTAGCTACTTGAGAGGCTGAAGCAGGAGGATCACCTAAGCCCAGGAGTTTGAGGCTTCAGGGAGCTACGATTGTTCCAGTGCACTTCAGCCTGGGTGACAGAATGAGCTAGTATCTCAAAAGAAATGAAAAAAAATTATTAATAAATATTGAGAGATTAAATGGAGTTTTGGACACTTTTTTAAACAATCAAGAGTTTCTTAAGGAAATCTTTTTAAATTTTTATGAAAAAAATTTCCTTTGTTATAGAGAGAGGAGGCTCAAGGGAGAGGAAGTTCTGACAATCAAATCTGTACCATAAGCTAATATAAGGAGACTGGAGAATCTCAGGCATATGCCCAAGGAGTACATTTGCCATTAATCAATTAAGAGAACTATATGGAAATGGGGCAGGGGAATAAAATAAATATAAAGAAGTTGAATTTAAAATATAATGTAAGCAATTGCATATTGGGAATAAGTGGGCTGTACCCATATTGCAGATACAATAAACATACAGTAATCTATAAAAGAAACAATAATTTTTATTTGGACGAAATAGTTTTGATAGAATAGTAGTGGTGGATTAATGAATTGGGTTGCCAGTTTAAAATTTTGGCTCAGTGACGCTCCTTTTTTTGTGTAAGAGCTCTTTTTATATCTATTAATTTATTTTTAGAGTTACTTTGGGCCAGGTGCAGTGGCTCACATCTGTAATCCCAGCACCTTGGGTAGCTGAAGCGGTGGATTACGTGAGGTCAGGAATTCAAGACGAGTCTGGCCAACATGATGAAACCCCATCTCTACTAAAAATACAAAAAATTAGCTGGGCATGGTGGCATATGCCTGTAATCCCAGTTACTCAGGTGGCCAAGGGAGGAGAATAGCTTGAATCCAGGAGGCAAAGCTTGCAGTGAGCCGAGATTGAGCCACCGCACTCCAGCCTTGGCAAGAGAGTGAGACTCCATCTCATAAAGCAAACAAACAAACAAAAACACTTTGATCATTTTTACATTAGTATTGCTATATGTTTTACTGCTCCAATGGCAATTATAAATCAAGGCAAGATTGTGTTATGTTAGATGATAATTAATGTCCTCTAATATAGTCATTCATCTAAAATAGGTACCATTCTAGACACTGGGATATAGTGGTGGACTAAAGCAGCAATATCCCTGACCCCATGGAGTTTTCATTTTGGTGACGAGAACAGATATGCAAATGAACAAATACATATATAATATACCATGAAAATGAATGAAACAGCATAAGAAGATCTAGGATAGGGAATGTGTGCTCTTTTAGATAATGTCAACAATGAAGCCTCTATGAGCAGGGTCTGCATACACTTAGAGGTCATGTGAAAATTTGTGTGTGGGTGGGAACATAGTGGGAGTCACAGAAGAGCCTCTGAGTCACAATGACCAAAGAGCAAAGGCTGTAAGTTGAGAATATGCCTGGCATGTTAGGAAAGAACACAATAAAGACAGTAAAGACTGGAGAGAGAAATTGAGAAGAGTGGCAAGCTTAAGGTCAGGGACCAGAGCATAGTGTCAGGACGTCATGAGCCCTATAAGTCATAGTAAGAAAAATAGATTTGATTGTAAATACAGCTGGTGTGACTTTGAGCTGGAGAATACAATAATTAGATTTTCATTTTAAACACACGACTCTAGGTGCAGTATAGAAAAATAGATGTCTATGGAGCGATAGAACAGCTAAACCAGGTAGGAGAGTGTTGCTGTAACTAAGCGAAGCTGGTCATTGGAGCAGTGTGGTAGCATTGGTGAGAAGTGATTGGGTTTTGAGTTATATTTGGATGTATTTTGATTGTAGAGATGATAGAATTTGCTGGCAGATGAGGTGTTGGGTGCATAGATAAGGAAAAAGGGTTAATAATGACTTCCAAGTTTTGTAGAACAATAGAATGAATGTATGTTACTCTACAGTTTCTGAAATGAGGAAACTTCAGGGGCCAAGGGAGTGATTCAAGAGCTGTATTTTGGGCTTGCTAAGTTCGAGTTGGCCATTTGACCTATAAAGAGAGATATTCAGCATGCTTGCATGTATAAAATTTTTGTTCAAGAAAAAAGTCAAGGCTAGATGTCAACTTTGGTTCATCAATGTATAGAGGCTATATAAAGCCATGGAACCGCTGAGTTCAACTACAGTGTAATTTCAGAAAAGAAGAATAGAGAATGATGGGCAGAACCATTCTGAATTTGGGAAGGAAAGTAGAACTCATCAGTGGAGATCTAGGAATGGTCAGTGAAAACCAAGTTTAAGTAATTATAACCCGAAATCAAATGACTTCAGGTAGCTATCCTGAGATACATAGGAAGAGATGGTTTGCTCATAGGAACAGAAGGTACATTTTATGTCCCTGGAGTCTGTGTCCTGTGTTTTCAGGTTAATGGAAAGGTATGGAGAAGGCTAGTGTTTATGTCTCCAGTTTGCCATGAAAATAATGAATTCTTTTCTCTAAAGTTGTCTGAATCATTTATTGCAGTAATGTAAATAGTAGCATCAATACTATTCAATAGGAAGATACCCTACTTAAACTTTGGCTATTGTGTGTAAAGTAAAGTGTAGGGGCACCAAGCCTGGACTCAGGGAAGCCCATTAGGAGGCCTTTGCAGTGTTCCAGGTCAGATATGATGGTGGCTTAGGCTACAGTGATAGTGACATTCTGAAAGGACTAGAAGCCAGCTGGCTAGCCAACCTTGAACCAAGGTGCCTTATTCTAATGCTGATTGGGCTTAGTAGTTTAAGCACCTAAAGGAATTCTTTTAATGCAGGACTTAGTAAATATCATTATTTATTAAGAAGAGTTAAGTTACTCTTTAGACTAAATCACCCATAAATTACCAAAACGTTGTTTTACAAATATTTCCACACAGTGCAGTGTAATTGTATATTTTCTTTTTATTTTATTTATTTTTTTATGATACTTTAAGTTCTAGGGTACATGGGCACAACATGCAGGTTTGTTATATATGTATACATGTGCCATGTTGATGTGTGACACCCATTCACTCGTCATTTATATTAGGTATATCTCCTAATGCTATCCCTCCCCCTCCCCTCCCCCCTCCCCACATAGGCCCCAGTGTGTAATGTTCCCCTTCCCGAGTCCAAGTGATCTCATTGTTCAGTTCCCACCTATGAGTGAGAACATGTGGTGTTTTGTTTTCTGTTCTTGTGATAGTTTGCTGAGAATGATGGTTTCCAGCTGCATCCATGTCCCTACAAAGACACAAACTCATCCATTTTTATGGCTGCATAGTATTCCGTGGTGTGTATGTGCCACACTATCTTAATCCAGTCTGTCACTGATGGACATTTGAGTTGATTCCAAGTCTTTGCTATTGTGAATAGTACCTCAATAAGCATATGTGTGCATGTGTCTTTATAGCAGCATGACTTACAATCCTTTAGGTATATACCCAGTAATGGGATGGCTGGGTCAAATGGTATTTCTAGTTCTAGATCCTGGAGGAATTGCCACACTGTTTTCCACAATGGTTGAACTAGTTTACAGTCCCACCAACAGTGTAAAAGTGTTCCTATTTTTCCACATCCTTTCCAGCACCTGTTGTTTCCTGACTTTTTAATGATTGCCTTTCTAACTGGTGTGAGATGGTATCTCATTGTGGTTTTGATTTGCATTTCTCTGATGGCCAGTGATGATGAGCATTTTTTCATGTGTCTGTTGGCTGTATGAATGTCTTCTTTTGAGAAATGTCTGTTCATATCCTTTGCCCACTTTTTGATGGGGTTGTTTGTTTTTTTCTTGTAAACTTGTTTGAGTCCTTTGTAGGTTCTGGATATTAGCCCTTTGTCAGATGAGTAGATTGCAAAAATTTTCTCTCATTCTGTAGGTTGCCTGTTCACTCTGATGGTAGTTTCTTTTGCTATGCAGAGCTCTTTAGTTACATTAGATCCCATTTGTCAATTTTGGCTCTTGTTGCCATTGCTTTTGGTTTTTAGACATGAAGTCCTTGCCCATGCCTATGTTCTGAATGGTATTACCTAGGTTTTCTTCTAGGATTTTTATGGTTTTAGATCTAACATTTAAGTCTCTAATCCATCTTGAATTAATTTTCATATAAGGAGTAAGGAAAGGATCCAGTTTCAGCTTTCTACTTATGGCTAGTCAATTTTCCCAGCACCATTTATTAAATAGGAAATCTTTCCCCATTTCTTGTTTATGTCAGGTTTGTCAAAGATCAGATAGCTGTAGATGTGTGGTATTATTTCTGAGGGCTCTGTTCTGTTCCATTGGTCTATATCTGTGTTTTGGTACCAGTACCATGCTGTTTTGGTTACTGTAGCCTTGTAGTATAGTTTGAAGTCAGGTAGTGTGATGCCTCCAGCTTTGTTCTTTTGACTTAGGATTGTTTTGGCAATGCGGGCTCTTTTTTGGTTCCATATGAACTTTAAAGCAGTTTTTTCCAGTTCTGTGAAGAAACTCATTGGTAGCTTAATGGGGATGGCATTGAATCTATAAATTACCTTGGGCAGTATGGCCATTTTCATGATATTGATTCTTCCTATCCATGAGCATGGTATGTTCTTCCATTTGTTTGTGTCCTTTTTTATTTCACTGAGCAGTGGTTTGTAGCTCTCCTTGAAGAGGTCCTTGACATCCCTTGCAAGGTGGATTCCTAGGTATTTTATTCTCTTTGAAGCAGTTGTGAATGGGAGTTCACTCATGATTTGGCTCTCTGTTTGTCTGTTATTGGTATATAGGAATGCTTGTGATTTTTGCACATTGATTTTGTATCCTGAGACTTTGCTGAAGTTGCTTATCAGCTTAAGGAGATTTTGGGCTGAGACAATGGGGTTTTCTAAATATACAATCATGTCATCTGCAAACAGGGACAATTTGACTGCTTCTTTTCCTAATTGAATACTCTTTATTTCTTTCTCTTGCCTGATTGCCTTAGCCAGAACTTGCAACACTATGTTGAATAGGAGTGGTGAGAGAGGGCATCCCTGTCTTGTGCCAGTTTTCAAAGGGAATGCTTCCAGTTTTTGCCCATTCAGTATGATATTGACTGTGGGTTTGTCACAAATAGCTCTTATTATTTTGAGATACATTCCATCAATACTGAATTTATTGAGAGTTTTTAGCATGAAGAGCTGTTGAATTTTGGTAAAGGTCTTTTCTGCATCTATTGAGATAATCATGTGGTTTTTGTCTTTGGTTCTGTTTATATGCTGGATTATGTTTATTGATTTTCATATGTTGAACCAGCCTTGCAACCCAGGGATGAAGCCCGCTTGATCATGGTGGATATGCTTTTTGCTGTGCTGCTGGATTCGGTTTGCCAGTATTTAATTAAGGATTTTTGCATCGATGTTCATCAGGGATATTGGTCTAAAATTCTCTTTTTTTTGTTGTGTCTCTGCCAGGCTTTGGTATCAGGATGATGTTGGCCTCGTAAAATGAGTTAGGGAGGATTCCCTCTTTTTCTATTGATTGGAATAGTTTCAGAAGGAATGGTACCAGCTCCTCCTTGTACCTCTGGTAGAATTCAGCTGTGAATCCATCTGGTCCTGGATTTTTTTTGGTTGGTAGGCTATTAATTATTGCCTCAATTTCAGAGCCTGCTATTGGTCTATTCAGGGATTCAACTTCTTCCTGGTTTAGTCTTGGGAGGGTGTATGTGTCCAGGAATTTATCCATTTCTTCTAGGTTTTCTAATTTATTTGCATAGAGGTGTTTATAGTATTCTCTGATGGTAGTTTGTATTTCTTTGGGGTCGGTGGTGTGTCCCCTTTATCATTTTTTACTGCGTCTATTTGATTCTTCTCTCTTTTCTTCTTTATTAGTCTTGCTAGCGGTCTATCTATGTTGCTGATCTTTTCAAAAAACCAGCTCCTGGATTCATAGATTTTTTGAAGGGTTTTTCGTGTCTCTATTTCCTTCAGTTCTGCTCTGATCTTAATTATTTCTTGCCTTTTGCTAGCTTTTGAATGTGTTTGCTCTTGCTTCTCTAGTTCTTTTAATTGTGATGTTAGGGGGGTCAATTTTAGGTCTTTCCTGCTTTCTCTTGTGGGCATTTAGTGCTATAAATTTCCCTCCACACACTGCTTTAAATGTGTCCCAGAGATTCTGGTATGTTGTATCTTTGTTCTCATTGGTTTCAAAGAACATCTTTATTTCTGCCTTCATTCATTATGTACCCAGTAGTCATTCAAGAGCAGGTTGTTCAGTTTCCATGTAGTTGAGCAGTTTTGATTGAGTTTGTTAGTCCTGAGTTCTAGTTTGATTATACTGTTGTCTGAGAGACAGCTTGTTATAATTTCTGTTCTTTTACATTTGCTGAGGAGTGCTTTACTTCCAACTATGTGGTCAATTTTGGAATAAGTGTGACATAGTGCTGAGAAGAATGTTTATTCTGTTGATTTGGGGTGGAAAGTTCTGTAGATGTCTATTAGGTCTGCTTGGTGCAGAGTTGAGTTCAATTCCTGGATATCCTTGTTAACTTTCTCTCTCATGGATCTGTCTAACATTGACAGTGAGGTGTTAAATTTAAGTCTCCCATTTTTATTGTATGGGAGTCTAAGTCTCTTTGTAATCTCTAAAGACTTGCTTTATGAATCTGGGTGCTCCTGTATTGGGTGCATATATATTTAGGATAGTTAGCTCTTTCTGTTGAACTGATCCCTTTACCATTATGTAATGGCCTTCTTGGTCTCTTTTGATCTTTGTTGGTTTAAAGTCTGTTTTATCAGAGACTAGGGTTGCAACCCCTGCCTTTTTTTGTTTTCCATTTGCTTGGTAGATCTTCCTCCATCCCTTTATTTTGAGCCTATGTGTGTCTCTGCATGTGAGATGGGTCTGCTGAATACAGCAAACTGATGGGTCTTGACTCTTTATCCAATTTGCTAGTCTGTGTCTTTTAATTGGACCATTTAGTCCATTTACATTTAAGGTTAATATTGTTATATGTGAACTTGATCCTGTCATTATGATATTAGCTGGTTGTTTTGCTCATTAGTTGATACAATTTATTCCTAGCACTGATGGTCTTTACATTTTGGCATGTTTTGCAGTGGCTGGTACCTGTTGTTCTTTTCCATGTTTAGTGCTTCCTTCAGGACCTCTTGTAAGGCAGACCTGATGTTGACAAAATCTCTAAGCATTTGCTTGTCTGTAAAGGATTTTATTTCTCCTTCACTTATGAAACTTAGTTTTGTTGGATATGAAATTCTGAGATGAAAATTCTTTTCTTTAAGAATGTTGAATTTTGACCCCCACACTCTTCTGGCTTGTAGAGTTTCTGCCGAGAGATCTGCTGTTAGTCTGATGGGCTTCCCTTTGTGGGTAACCCGACCTTTCTGTCTGGTTGCCCTTAACATTTTTTCCTTCCTTTCAACTTTGGTGAATCTGACGATTATGTGTTTTGGAGTTGCTCTTCTTGAGGAGTATCTTTTTGGCATTTTCTCTATTTCCTCAATTTGAATGTTGGCTTGTCTTGCTAGGTTGGGGAAGTTCTCCTGGATAATATCCTGCAGAATGTTTTCCAACTTGGTTCCATTCTCCCTGTCACTTTCATGTACACCAATCAGATGTAGATTTGGTCTTTTCACGTAATCCCATATTTGTTGGAGGCTTTGTTCATTTCTTTTTACTCTTTTTTCTCTAAACTTCCCTTCTCACTTCATTTCATTCATTTGATCTGCAATCACTGATACCCTTTCTTGCAGTTGATCAAGTCGGTTACTGAAGCTTCTGCATTTGTCACGTAGTTCTCATATCATGGTTTTCATCTCTATCAGTTTGCTTATGGACTTCTCTGCATTGATTATTCTGTTTATCTATTCTTCCATTCTTTTTTCAAGGCTTTTAGTTTCTTTGTGTTGGGTATGTAGTTCCTCCTTTAGCTCTGAGAAGTTTGATCAACTGAAGCCTTCTTCTCTCAACTTGTCAAAGTTGTTCTCCGTCCAGCTTTGTTCCGTTGCTGGTGATGAGCTGCGTTCCTATGGGGGGGAGATGCGCTCTGAATTTTTGAATTTCCAACTTTTCTCCACTGCTTTTTCCCCATCTTTGTGGTTTTATCTGCCTTTGGTCTTTAATGATGGGTGACGTACTGATGGTGTTTTGGTGTGGGTGTCCTTTCTGTTTGTTAGTTTTCCTTCTTACAGTCAGGACCCTCAGCTGCAGGCCTGTTGGAGTTTGCCTGAGGTCCACTCCAGACCCTGTTTGCCTGGGTATCAGCAGCAGAGTCTGCAGAAGATAGAATATTGCTGAACAGCAAGTGTTGCTGTCTGGTTCTTGCTCTGGAAGCTTTGTCTCAGAGGTGTACCCAGCCGTGTGAGGTGTGAGGTGTCAGTCTGCACCTAGTGGGGAATATCTCCCAGTTAGACTACTCAGGGGTCAGGGACCCACTTAAGCAGGCTGCCTGTCCACTCTCAGATCTCAACCTCTGTGCTAGGAGAACCACTGCTCTCTTCAAAGCTGTCAGACAGGGACAGACATTTACATCTGCAGAGGTTTCTGCTGCTTTTCATTTAGCTATGCTCTATCCCCAGAGGTGGAGTCTACAGAGGCAGGCAGGCCTCCTTGAGCTGTGGTGGAATCTACCCAGTTGGAGCTTCTAGGCGGCTTTGTTTACCTACTTAAGCCTCAGCAATGTTGGGCGCCCCTCCTCCAGCCTCACTATTGCCTTGCAGTTAGATCTCAGACTTTTGTGCTAGCAATGAGAGAGGGTCCATGGGCGTGGGACCCTCCAGGCCAGGTGTGGGATATAATCACCTGGTGTGCTGTTTGCTAAGACCCTTGGTAAAGCACAGTATTAGGGTGGGAGTTACCCAATTTTCCAGGTGTTGTGTGTCTCAGTTTCCCTTCCTAGGAAAAGGAAGTCCCTTCCCCCTTGCACTTCCCAAGTGAGGTGATGCCTTGCCCTGCTTCAGCTCTTGCTGGTTGGGCTTCACCCACTGACCAGCATGGACTGTCTGACATGCCCCAGTGAGATGAACCTGGTACCTCAGTTGAAAATGCAGAAATCACCTGTCTTCTGTGTCACTCACACTGGGAGCTGGTGGCTGGAGCTGTTCCTATTCAGCCATCTTCATAATTGTATATTTTGTAGTTATGGCTCCAGTTTAGCCCTATTCCTTTTCCCTAGGAAACTAGGGATATCCTTTTATTCAAGAGAGGCTCTTGGAAGATTCACTTTGGTACTTGGTACTGGTCTAGGCATCCTCTTCTGATTTCATTCTGTATCTTTCTCCAGGTTGCTTTAGTAACCCATGGCTGTCATTGTTGCATTGATTCATGTCTCATGTACTTCTTTACATCATGATGGATATAAAGAGTTCTTCAGGTTGGGTGCAGTGGCTCACTTCTGTAATTCCAGCACTTTGGGAGGCTGAGATGGGAGAATCCCTTTAGCCCAGAAGTTTGAGACCAGCCTGGGCAACACAGCTGGACCTCATCTCTACTAAAAATAATTTTAAAACGTTAACAAGAAATGGTGGTGCAAGCCTCTAGTCTCAGCTACTAGAGAGGTAGGGGCAGGTGTATTGCTTGAGCCCAGGAGTTTGAGGATGTTGTGAGCCACTACTGTACTCCAGCTTGGGTTACAGCAAGATCCTATCTCAAAAAAACAAAAACAAGGTTTAGTCTTTTGAAGATTTTAACTAAATTTATGTTACTGTAGTTATTTCTCTTATTTACTATTATGCAATGGTGAAACTCACTAAAACTCACTAAAAAGTCTGTGCGTTTTATAAAAATTTATAAAAATGCCTATCAGAGGTGAGAGGAATTATAGATGAGTGTATTAGAGTTCTCCATAGGGACAGAAGTAATAGGATATATATATATATATATATATATATAGATATATATATATATATATATATGAAAGAGAGTTATTAAGAAATATTGGTTTACATGATCACAAGGTCAAGTCCCCTGATAGGCCATCTGCAAGCTGAGGAACAAGGAAGCCAGTAGTGGCTCAGTCTAAGTCCAAAAGCCTTAAAAGCAGGGAAGAAGGGAAGAATGGTGCAGCCTTTAGTCTTTGGCCGAAGGTTGAGAGCCCATGGCAAACCACTGGTGTAAGTCCAAGAGTCCAAAGGTGGAAGAACCTGGAAGCTGATGTTCAAGGGCAGGAAGCATCCAGCATAGGAGAAAGAGGAAAGCTGGAAGAGTCAACAAGCCAGCCTCTTTCACCTTCTGCTGCCTGCTTTTCTAGTTGCTCTGGCAACTAGAATTTGTGGGCGGGCCAATTGGATGGTGCCCACCCACATTGAGGGTGGGTCTTCCTCTCCCAGTCTACTGGCTCAAATGTTAATATCCACTGGCAATACCCTCACAGACACACCCAGAAACAATACTTTGCATCCTTTCATCCAATGAAATTGACACTTAAAATTAATTATCACAGTGAGAAAGAATAGCTTTGTGATTGGCTGACTGATTGATCTATCTATGTATCTATTGTCAATGTGTTTGACATATATTTACGTATATAAAGTGTGTGTGTATATAAAACTCTGTATACTACCTGGCACAAAATCAACTATCAAAAATATTACCTATATAGCTGATAAAGTGCAATTGAATTCACCATCCCAGTGTGAAGTGATAAACACCTCTTCTTTTTTCACCTAGCATAGTTTCACAGTAAATTATTCAGTAGCCAGATAGGTAATGTAAAATCATAAAATGACTTTAACACCTTTACTCTTTTATGTACATGCCTTTACCTATATCTTTGTTTCTCTTTGTTAGTCCCAGATATATAGGAGGCCAAGTCAATAGGTAGGTGGAATATAAACCAAAATGTTAGACTGTTTTTACTTGTTATCTTCTGGTAAATTCTTCACTTTTAGAGGAAATACCAGGTGTACCTACTGACTTGTTTAGTAACAAATATATGAAAATTGTCAAAACTCAATTCATGGAAATCTGGTTTCAGGCCTAGAATAAAAGCATGTAGATAAAACCAAGGACTTGGATATAACTTGAATATATTATGCATTAGGGTATTTGTTTAACAATATATAAAACCAGTTAGGAACCACAGCAATTTTGCTCAATAAAAATGAGGAATCAAAAAAATGGAGAAATAGATGTATAACAAATGTTCCACCACACTAGAAATCAGACAAACCTTAAATAGTAATGAAAAATCAAATAAAAATTTTATCAAAATGACTAAAATTAAAAAACCCAGGTTTTGAGGATATGAGAAAATGATTATTAATTTTTCTTGAGAACAAGTTGGTAATATTAATTAAAACCCCTTGAGAACATGTGTCTTTTTTAATCTGATAATTTGACTTACAGGAAATGTGTTAATTATAATTAAAACAAGCCATCTATTAATGCCTACCATATGCTATGGGTTTTAAAATCCCTCTCACAAACTCAAAGTAGAAGGTGGTACAGGTATTAAAATGATGTCAGACGATATCTAAATATATGTAAAAGTATGCCCAATACACTATAGGAGGTATGACTGTGTGTGCATAATTGTGCATGTGAGAATGTGTGTGAGCAAGAAAGAGAGAAAGGAGAGCATGAGCTAGTGGTTGAGAGTTTTGGCCTTGAAGCCAGACTGCTTAGATTAATATTCTAGTTCCATCATTTTCTAGCTGTATCTGAGGCAAGTTATTTAATATCCCTGTGCCTCAATTTCCTCATTCATATCATGGGAAAAAATAATACCTTTTTCATCAGATGTTTGGGAGGATTAAGTAAGTTTATGCATATAAAGCATTTAAAAGAATGACTGACTGTATAAATTTAAGTAGTGATACATGTTAGAGTTTAAGAAATGGCAGGGTAAAAAGGAGAAAGGGTGGTGGTAAAGGTGTTTCTTAAGAGGGAATTATCAGGAAGGACCTCACTGAGGAGGAGATGTTTGAGCAGAGACCTGAACAAAGTATAAGTATCTGGGTAAATAACAATTCAAGTCAAGGGAACAGCCAGGAATGCCCTGTGGTGGGAATGTACTTGGCGTGCTGGAGAAATTGCTTCTGGGTTCTGGGCTGGAGTGGGATGAGCCAGGGGAAGGAGTGGTGGGAAATTAGTGAGAGTGAGCGAGCCTGGGACAAGGTCATTTAGACTATGTAGGCATGGAGAGTCATTTAGACTTCGTTTTAGGTATGCCAAAGAGCGATTAGAGGGTGGTGAACAGATTAACAAGTTTAAAAGATCACATTAATTGCTTTGTACAAAATGGACTATCCTGTGGCAAAAATAGTGGGACAATGGATTATTTAAATGATTCTCTTTTTGTTCATCTATATTTTCCAAAACACTTACAATGGTCAGGTATTCCTTTATAAGACTTTAACAATTAGACACATGGGATAATTACTATTTTCACCATTTTCCACAACTTCCAAAAGGGATTGACTTCTGTATAGCTATATACATATTTCTGTTTTTTTTTTTTTTCTAACCAACTCTTAAAAGTTATTTTTAGTGATTTATCCTTTGTGAGACATAGAAAGCAGTTCACTGTTTTATTTTTGTTTTTGGAGACATCAGTCTGTCATTATACAAGGGCATCTTTACATCCACGGCAAAAAGCATATTACTTTTTATACCCTTCTCTGTTGGTTTTGTTTTCAAGACCCTAACACAAGAAGTGCTATTGTTGTCAAAAATACCTTTCCTCCATTGTGCACTTAATGCTTCATTCAATGCAAGCAAGTCATTGTTGATTTTCTAGACCAATAGAAACTATGATAGTTACTGCTGAAAATAACACGTTTGAGCTAGTATATTATTACTGAATGACTTTGGCAAAAAAAAAAATCTTTCATGTTGGCAATGAAACATGGCATGTCACAAAGAGGGGACTCCTCTTACTTTCCGCCACATTGGCTGTAAGAAGGACGGATAGCTGTGCTTGATCGCTACTTGAAGCGTGCGGTTCATGAGGGATAATGTGAGCCCTTAGGCATTTACTACCGTGGAGAGTGTGTCTTTTGCATTGTCATTTTTTTTGAACAGTGACTTTATATCTGACACTGATGCCATTAGCCAGAATTCTTAGGAACAACTAAAACATACTCAGTTTGGAAAAAAGTCTCAAGTATGGCCTCCTGTCCTGTATATGTTTAAAAATAAAAAATGTAAATGAAGAAAAAGAAAATGGAATGTTATGATCTCAGACACTTTATATGACATGTTTTAAGTATATATAACAGTATTAAGCTGAAATATTTTTAAAGTAATGATAGAGCGTGGTTAGGAGTTTAAATTCAGGTGAATATAAGAGCACATTTGGGAACAATTATCTGTTTACTATTTTTTACATAACAAATATGGCCAGGAGCTGTGGCTTACACCTGTAATCCCAGAACTTTGGGAGGTAGAGGTGGGAGGATCACTTGAGCCCAGGATTTCCAGACCATCCTTGGCAACATAGCGAGATCCTATCTCTAATTTAAAAAATAAGAAACAAATACGTATGCAGTAGTTGCCCTATCAAAGTCAACCCCATATGATGACATTATTTATAACTTTTATAGAACTCAGATTACACAGGTAGGATTTATTGAAATGCTTCTGAAAAACTATGTGACTCAAATCAGCTACATAATTTTTCTTCATCAAACAAGATATTCCTGAAGGTGCATACTTCCATCATTGGTTTCTTGTAAAGAAAGATCTATTATAAGTGCTATGCTTGCCTTCAATCAAACACTTTGCATAATATTTAGAGTATCTCAGCCACTCTGAATGGAGCTATAGCATCTTCCTTAAGATTCATTTTTGTTCTTTCCTTGAAGAGACTGAGTAAGCTGCTATTATTTTCTCAGTGGTTTAGAAACCCAGCTAGGCCTACAACCACACGTTCTCTCAATATACCCTAAATACACAATGGTCCATTAGACTCATGTATTATGTTCAGATAGATAATTAGAGTAATCAACATCTACTCACAGCCTCTGCAGAATCATTTTTGACTGAAGGTATTAGCAACTGAATGTTTCTATTTAGACCGAGAGAGAGCATGAACTTATCACTAGTGGCAGTTCTTGCTACAAAGAAAGTCTTTGCTCTTGTGCATACTTAAAATTTATCACATGTCAGGGAAGAGCTGCTGCTGTATAAGCCATGCTAATAACTATTTGGGAAATTTGGTAATCCATTTGAAGGGAGCAACCTTGTTCTTACTAATTTCTAAATTTATTTTAACTTCTATTGACTCAGATTAAAATAGGAATCTTGCTGTCTATTGATTTTGTCAGTAGTAAATTATTTTCTCTTTAGAATTCTTTTTTTTTTTTTTTGAGATGGAGTCTCACTGTGTGGCCCAGGCTGGAGTGCAGTGGCGCGATCACAGCTCACTGCAACCTCCGCCTCCTGGGTTCAAGTGAGTCTCCTGCCTCAGCCTCCCGAGTAGCTGGGACTATAGGCATGTGCCACCATGCTGTTAATTTTTGTATTTTTAGTAAATATGGGGTTTTGCCATTTTGGCCAGACTGGTGTTGATCTCTTGACCTCATGATCCGCACAGCTCAGCCTCCCAAAGTGCTGAGATTACAGGCATGAGCCACTGCTCCTGGCCTAGAATTCATTTTTAAAGACTTTATTTTTATTAAAATAAATACTGCTGGTTAACTAAAGTCTCTTAGATTTTATAGACTCAGGAGAGTAGGATCTAACATAAATTAATCATGACTTAATTGACTGAACTAATTCAAGTTCCCTCCAGTCCACTGCACAACAATATTCTTGTCCTCCCAATGAAGGCTAAATGGTACATTGCTCTAGGAGTATCAAGTTCTATATCTCTAGCACTGCATTTTTTTCCTGAGATTCTGTTTTAATATCCTTAAAATTATATACAAATGTCCACAGAGTTAGGAATACTAAATTAATTGACCTTACATGTAATCTACATTACAGCTGGCCAATTCCTTTCTATTATTTATTCCATGCATGGACTAATATTTTAATTTGGTAGTACTGTTAAACACATACACATCAATAAGAACAAAATTTATTTGATTGTAACTTTCATCTGTTTTCTCAAAGAGAATTTTAAACGTGCATTGAATTCCTAATGCTTCCACTATATTTGCTGTTAGAAAACAAAAATTATTTAGCAAAATTAACTAAGTTATCAATTATTATATTTTTTTCAAATCATGATTAGGTAGAAAGCAAATATGATAAAGTTGGTGAAGTAATTGTCAAAAAACTGTTTGCTGGTCTTAGTTTTCTAAGTATCATATTCAAGAAGGAAACGTAGTAGAAGGTAAAAATAAATATCAAGATTTTTATATTTTTAACTTTTATATATTTTTCTTAAAAATTACCTGCTAAAATTTACAACAACTGTAAAGCTAAAAAATTATTCAGTTTCACTGGTGGAAGAGAACTATGTAAAGACAAAAATTATATTTGATATTATCTTTTTTCTCCAAATCAGTACTTTCATTCATTAAAAACGCATGAGGGACAAAAAAGTGCCGAAGAATAATTATTTACTAGAGATTGGCATAGCTGTGCAAAAGCTGGATTTCATCAACAATTTTTTTGTCTTGTTTATTTTTGTTTTGTCTTACTATATTCTCATTGTATTTATTTATTGGTTTGTTTGTTAGTTTGATTGGTTCTGTTTTGTCACCCAGAGTCCGATCTCAACAACACAAGTTCGTTCTCTTTTAGAGCTGAAATACAGCTACGAGTCACTTGATATTGTGACTTCAGAATGTCATTTATTCCTCAGTGTCTGTGATTATAACCATCAAATAGTAACAGGAATTGACTGCTGTCAAGTTCCCAAAAGTCAAGGACTAAATGATAGCATCATAATTTGCAGAAAATGCAAAAAATGTTTAAGATTTAGTAGGATCTCTTTGTATATTTCGTAATGTTTAGTAATCTTGTTAAAATAGTCTGCAGTATTAAAGAGAGATATGTAATCAGATAATAAGAATTTGAATTTTATTTCTGCTACTTGCTATGTCAGCTTGGACAAACCTAATCCATTAAAGCCTGCCTTTCATCAATAGTAAAGTGAGATTTTATGTACCTTATGTTAGTAATGGTAAAATGAAATAACATGTAAAAGCACTTTAGAAACAGAAAAATATTATTTATTTGTGAAGACTTTTTTTTGCCTTTGACATGGTAACTGACATTTAATTTCACATATGCACTAGTAATACGATTACCCTCTTTGAGATTTGTCTCATTTAATTTTAGTGAACAAAAAGTAAACTTGACATTTGTGAATTAGCATGTTTCTTATGAATTTTCCTTCAAGGATTTTCTGAATGTGTGTGATAAGTAAAAGGCAGGTAAGACCTGCCACCTAAATTATTGGAGTCATGATTCTTAGCACATACAGGAATTTGTGGAGGTAGCATTATTAAATATGTCCCCAACTTCTCCTTTCTGCCTAGCTTTAAATATTGGATTTGTGAGACTTCTCTATTTAAGATGTGCAAATATTAAAGAAGAAAGATCAGACTGAAGCTGCTGACCCTTTACTGATTTTTGTTGAACCACAATTGCTACTCTTATTGAAGCATAACTTCTTTCAATTTCCCAAGACCATAGATGGAAAGACCTTTCTATCCTGGGGAATGATAGAAGACACGGTCAGGCAGTGGGATGGTGGATTCTTAACCAGTTCCTTGATACTGAGGACTTACTGAGCAGCAGTTTTAAAATAGTTATGTTTTCCCACAGTTGTATTTCCTCTAAGTTAAATTTCTAAGTAGTCAGATAATATTAAGCTTATATTAAAAAGCCAGTGTGGTTTTTTTTTTTTTTTTTTTTTTTTTTTTTTTTTTTTTGAGGCAGAGTCTGGCTCTGTCGCCCAGGCTGGAGTGCAGTGGCGCGATCTCGGCTCACTGCAAGCTCCGCCTCCCGGGTTCACGCCATTCTCCTGCCTCAGCCTCCTGAGTAGCTGGGACTACAGGCGCCCGCCACCGCGCCCGGCTAATTTTTTGTATTTTTGGTAGAGACGGGGTTTCACCATGGTCTCGATCTCCTGACCTTGTGATCCGCCCGCCTCGGCCTCCCAAAGTGCTGGGATTACAGGCGTGAGCCACCGCGCCCGGCCGCCAGTGTGGTTTTGATTTACATTTACCTGATGATTAGTGATGTTCTGAATTTTTCATATACTCTTTGGCTGTTTGTACGTCTTTTTTTTGAGGAATGTCTACTCGTGTCCTTTGTTCATTTTTTAAGGGGAGTATTATTTTTTATTTTTATTTTCTATTTTTGCTAAGTTCCCTGTGTATTCTGGATATTAGTCCTTGAATGAATAGTTTGCTAATATTTTCTCCCATTCGACAGGTTGTCTCCTTATTCTGTTGTTTCCTTTGCTGTGCAGAAGCTTTTTGGTTTAATGCAGTCACATTTGTGTATTTTTGTTTTGGTTGCCTGTGCTTTTGACGTCTTAGCCATAAAATATTTGTCTAGATTAATGTCCTGACACATTTTCCATATGTTTTTGTCCAGTAGAAGTTTTATAGTTTTGGGTCTTGTATTGAAGTCTTTAATCCATTTTTAGTAAATTTTTGTGTATGATAAGAGACGGGTTTCGTTTCCTTCTTCTGTTGTTGATACACAGTTTCTTCAGAACCATTTAAAGACTTTTCCCCAATGTATGTCCTTGGCACCTTTGTTGAAAATCAGTTGGCTGTAAATATGTGGATTTATTTCTGGGTTCTGTATTATGTTCTTTTGGTCTATGTACCTATTTTTATACCAATACCATGCTGTTTTCGTTACTTTAAATGTCGTCTCACCTCATTTAGAATGGCTGTAATAGAAAAGACAAAAAAATAGCAAATGCTGGCAAGGATGCAGAGAAAAGGGAACTCTTACATGTGGTTAGCGGGAATGTAAATTATCAGAGCCATTATGGATAACAGTATAAATGTTTTTCAAAAAACTGAAAATAGAACTGCCATATGATCCAACTATCCCTCCACCTGGTATTCACCCAAAGGAAAGGAAAGGAAATCTGTGTATCAAAGAGATACTTGCACCCACATGTTTATTGAGGCACTGTTCACAATAGCCAAGATGTGGAAGCAACTTAAGTATCCATAAAAACATGAATGGATAAAGAACATATGGAATAGATAGGATAAAAAGCATAAGATAATACTAGTTAGCCATAAAAAAGAATACAATTTTGTTATTTGCAGCAACATAGATGGAACTGGAGATCATTAAGTTAAATAAGCCAGGCACAGAAAGACAAATAACACATGTTCTCATTCTGATATGGGAGCTAAAAATGTTGGTCTCATGGAGGTGTAGATTAGAATGATAGTTACTAGAGGCTGGCAAGAGTGTGTGTGGGGAGGGGAGGGAGTGAAGAGAGTTTGGTTAATGGGTATAAACATAGCTAAAAGGAATAAGTTATATTGCTTGATAGCACAGTAGGGTAACTATAGTTAATTTATTGTAGATTTCAAAATATTTACAGGAAAAATTTGAACTGTTTGCAACACAAAGAAATGATATTTGAGGTAATAGATGCCCTAAATACCCTGACTTAATCACTATACCTTGTGGCATGTATCAAAATATCACAGTACCCCATAAATATGTATGATTATTACATATGGATAAAAATTAAAATGAAGACAAGATTAGAGGAGAGAGGTACCTAGAAAAAAAGCCAATGTGGTACATAATAGATGATTATTTAATGTGAAGTTTCTCAGGTAGCACATGAAAACTTTTAATGAAATGGTTAGGTGAAGTGGAAAAATGCTCTTTAAAATAAAACAAAAATTTTAATCTGTTATAAACCATGGTTTCTTAGATAATAATGGAACCAAAATAGAATGTTTAACTTCTTCATCTTAGAATAAAAATTATTCAGTTTTCTTTCTTCTACATGATTCCCTAAAATTGAATTGATCATTTTCAAGGTTAGATGCATGTATAACTTCAGACTTTTTAAAAGCTTGAGTTACTTACAAAATTTAGATTCCATCCAGTTCTTGACAACTGGAAAATTAAGTCCTTGTGAGTATCTCAAACACATAAAAAACTGATCAATATATTTGCTGCGCTCTTGCTGTCATATAGTAAGCTGAATCATATAAAAATAAATTTGTAATTAAAAACATGACCAATCTCAGCAATTTCGTATGTTTAAACCTATTCTCTTTGTTTCTCCTTTCTAATCTTGTTTTGCGAAGGGCATCGTCTTTCTTCAGATGTGGTACAAAGAACATTAGACAATATGTGTCATTAATATCCTTAGATCTATGAATATTTTTTCAGTTGTTTTTACTTGGGTTCTTAAAAGTATATTGTATAAAAGGGGGT
Organism: Trachypithecus francoisi; assembly: GCF_009764315.1. Taxonomy (NCBI): domain Eukaryota; kingdom Metazoa; phylum Chordata; class Mammalia; order Primates; family Cercopithecidae; genus Trachypithecus; species Trachypithecus francoisi. The sequence goes on from NW_022681468.1 coordinate 56,560,025, forward strand.
TTCTATCAATGACAATTAGAGATAATTCAATTTTGCTGTCTTCTAGTGTTTTGAATATATGAAACATTATTGGTTAAATATATTTAAGGTACATTGTTTCCAACACTCAATATAATACCCAATACTTAGCATTAGTGAAATCTTATTTTAGGATTCTGTATAATATACAATTCAATGTATAGTATAATATTGTATATAAACAGCTTGATTCTATTTGCTTTTTTTGTTTTTACTAAAAGACAATCAAATAGAGTGAAACTACTTCTCTGGAAGCTTTTTAGAGGAAATATAAATGTATGTGCCACAGTAACCACCTAATTAAATAATAACTTCAATAAGCTTGAAGTACATTTACCTAATATTGTTCCTAGGAATATTTCATTACAAGGTTTAATTCTTTTATATGTCCATTTTTGTTACAAGTCATTAATTGCTGATAGGGATTATTTTATTTTATAATTTGGTAAGATTTCATTTCCTAAGAACACTCACTCTTTTTACTAAAACAATATGACATACTTGACAAACTGAAGTATTCTATACATAACTTGAAAGCAGATATAAATGCTGAAGTGTGCTTTAATGCAGTCACATGTAATGAAATGTGAAACTTAATTTTAGCTTAATAAAATATTTTTTAAATTGAAATGTCTTTTCCTTTCAATTGGGAATATTTTCATTTTAATTATATTTCATTAAAGAGAAGAAAAAATATATTCTGACAGCTAAATGACAACTTTAAATGTTTTCTACCAAATATTTCAAGAATGTTTTGATAAAATAGAGTAATCTGAAATTGGTCAATTTTAATTTAGATTTTTATGTTTATAAATTGACTCTGTGCCAAATCATGAGACATCAATACAATTTTAGTATGACTAAAAGGTTTTTGAGAAACTGTTACAATGTTTACATTAGATATGGAGGGAAAAATTCAAATGATTTCTAAATTGATATTACTTTGTATTTCACCATGAATTAAGTTGTAGATTAGAAAAACAGTATCTCAAGTTTTGAAATGCATGTTAGAAGTAATAGCACTTATTATTGTTGATAAATTCCAGAGAAGATAAAAAGGATAAGAAAAAGAAAATAAATTCAGACAAATACAAGCTGGGTTTTGGTTTAGGAGCACCCTTTTCTGGGTTTGCATTCACAAATTTAGAAATTTATTGAGTATTTGGTTTTAGACATGCTGTGCTTAAGATACTTGGTATTAGGTCAGGCGCGGTGGCTCATGCCTGTAATCCCAGCACTTTGGGAGGCCGAGACGGATGGATCATGAGGCCAGGAGTTCGAGACCAACTTGGTCAACATGGTGAAACCCCGTCTCTACTAAAAATATAAAAATTAGCCAGGCATGGTGGTGTGTGCCTATAATCCTAGCTACTCAGGAGGCTGAGGCAGGATAATTGCTTGAACCTGGGAGGCAGAGGTTGCTGTGAGCCAAGATTGCGCCACTGCACTGGAGCCTGGGTGACAGAGCGAGACTCCATCTCAAACAAACAAACAAAAAGATGTTTGGTTCTAGATATTCAGACAGCCAAGTAGCAATGTAGAATAAGCAGTTGGATATAGTAACATAATAATAATAATAGGTCATAATAATAAAAACATTTACTTGACATTTCCTTTCAACTGTGGATCTTAAAACTTTGAGTCACCTCAACAGTATTTATGAGGTTGGTACTATTATTATCCCCATTTTACAGATGAAGAGACTGAGACACAGAGAGCAGCTTGTTCGTAGTCACACTGAGCTGGGATTTGAACCATGTCAGTTGGACTCCATAGCCTACACTATTTTTGGGGGTGGGGTGTGGGGGACGGAGTCTTGCTCCGTCACCAGTCTGGAGTGCAGTGGCATGATCTTGGCTCATGGCAACCTCCACCTCCCAGGTTCTAGCAATTCCTCTGCCTCAGCCTCCCCAGTAGCTGGGACTACAGGCGTGTACCACCACGCCTGGCTAATTTTTTGTATTTTAGTAGAGACAGGGTTTCACCATGTTGGCTAGGATGGTCTCCATCTCCTGACCTCATGATTCACCCACCTTGGCCTCCTGAAGTGCTGGGGTTACAGGCGTGAGTCACCGTACCTGGCCTCGTCTACACTTTTAACCACCATATACAGACAGTTCTCACAGAGGAAGGAGGTTGAGATGAAGATATTTGTGAATATATCTTCACAAATGCTGTCTTCATCTGTACCCATGTACATTCTCTTCCTTCCTGTCAAAATCAAACTCTCCCCTGTGTCCATAGGAAGCCAATTTTTTTCTGCTTGGTTATTAGATACTTTGGTCAACTCAAGGATATGAAATTACAGCTTTGTTTGTCTCATAATCAATTTCATTTCTTCCATCTGACGATCACCACCAACATTAAAACAATGAGAATATCTTCCTCTTAAACATGATTCCTAGTCCCCAAATGTTCTTTTAGCTCTTAACCCTATTTCTCTGCTTGTCTGCAAACGTGCATTCTAGCACACTCTCTCTCCATTCTCTTTTCTATCCACTTCAGTTAAACTTTTGTTCATTAATCCATTGAAATTGCTTTTGTCAAAGTCACCAATATTTTCAATCTTGGTAAGTCCACTGGTAAATTCTTTTTTTTCAACTTTGAAATTCCCAGCAGGATTTACATAGTTGATTACTCTTTCTTCTTGAAATTACACTTCCTTTACTTGTCTCTTGGAAGAACATTTTTACTCACTTTTATCCTATTTCTTAATCTCTTCTGCTGAATTGTCCTTTTCCCAACCTTTAAACAACAAAATAATTCAAATTTTCATGTCCACACTGTCTCCTCATGTGATCTGACATAGTCCTGTGGCTTTTCATACCATCCTATATGCATGACTATCCAGTTTGGATATCTAATCCTAACCTCTCAGTTTTACAATGATGTACCTGACTCTCCTATCTTTTCACCAACTCCCTGTGGATATGCAGTAGGCATACTAAACCTAATTTATCCCAAGTGTGTCTCTCAGTTTTGGCTCCATCCTCCATCTCCTGTCATCCTGCTACTCTTCTGGCCTTTAACATCTCAGTAAATGATGCCATCATTGATCCAGTTACTAAAGAAAAATAGAAGTTACTGTTGACTTCCATTTTTCATATATCCAATTCATCAGCAATTCTTGTGAACCCTACCTACAGTATATTTCTCAAACTTTGTTACTTTTTACCTTCTCTATGACTACTACCTTCCTGATTACTAGTCTTTTAAATGGTCCCTTTGTCTCTAACCTTTCCCCTAGACCAATTGGCTATTTTATTGCTTGTAATCTTCTAATAATTTTCCATTATGATAAAATCCAAATTATGTTCCACAACCTATGAAGTCATAAATGATATGGCCCCTGCCAACTCTCATCTCTTATTGTGCTATTCTCTACCCAGTTTCCTTTCTCTGCCCACTTTAGCTTTTCTATTTTTTTCTCTGACAATCCATACTTATTCACATCTTGGACATTTATATTTGCTGTTATTTTGGAAGTCTCCTTTTGTTTTCGTTGCATTGTAATGCTGAGTTGTTTTCATCTTTCAACTCTCGGTTGAAATTATTTCTTAGTAGAGCCAACACTGACTAAAATAACTCATTCACTCCACGTTGTTATCCATTTCTTACCTTCTAGACACTTAATCATTGTCTTGTGTTTTTATTGATTCATTTATTCAATTATTGCTTATTTCTCTACTTCTATTTTATTGGCTCTGACAGTGCAGGTGCTTGGTCTTGGATTTAATAAATGGTCAATAAACATTTGCAGGGAATTATTTCATTAATATTTTACAATTCACAAAGGGGTTTTATGCCTGTAAACTCATTATCCAATTAACAAGTATTAGTAAGGAAGGCAATATGTAAATGCAGTTTAAAAGATCATCTATTTCAACTCTCATTGCTGTTATGAAAACTTGAGCTTAGAGATATTTGACTTGCACCAATCATAAGGAAGCATTGAGATGGAGTTTACCCCTAAACTATCTAACATTAAATTATTCAATGCCTTCCTTATATTTCTCTTTTGACAGTTTAAAGTGTGACACATTTTAGAAAATGTGACAATAGTATCCAAAAATTATTTCAAGTTAAATACATTCAGTATGAAAATTGGCAGAATTAAGCTTTTGGAGAAGTAATTCACTTGTGATAATAGATCAACTTAGGACCCTTCAGAATATGATGGTCCTCAGTCTCCGCATCTGAAGAGAGAAAAAGGTCAAAATTAATCCAAGGGTACCAGGATATCTTCATTCACTCATTGAGGTGATCAGATTGTGTATAGATCCAGATCTAACCAATTTTTATGTGCTGGTATTGTGCTGGTTACTTTTGCCCTTGTTATCTAATTTAATGCTCACAATCATTTGTTTAAGTTTTATAATTTTCATTTGAGAGAAAGTCTTCTGCAGTGAGCTTTATAAGAGTTGTACCAATTCTCTGGACTCATAATTAATAGATTTGTACATTGTACTTTTGTTTGTTTGTTTGTTTGAGATGGAGTCTCACTCTGTCACCCAGGCTGGAGTGCAATGGCATGATCTCAGCACACTGCAACCTCCACCTCCTGGGTTCAAGTGATTCTCCTGCCTCAGCCTCCCACGTAGCTGGGATTACAGGTGCCCACCACCATGCCCAGCTAATTTTTGTATTTTTAGTACAGACGGGGTTTCACCATGTTGGTCAGGCTAGTCTCGAACTCCTGACTTTAGGTGATCCACCCACATCAGCCTCCCAAAGTGCCTAAGCATGAGCACCGGGCCTAGCCTGTACATTGCACTTTAATGTCTATGTATTGTCAGGAAAATTTCTGTGCAATATACTTAGTGGAAATAAATTTGGCGTCTTGATAACTGTATTGCAATGTGTCATAACGTTGTTCCAATATTCCTCTCCTCAAGACCCAAACCGTGGATTTATCCTTTATTTATGATCCTTTATTTCTCCCCAGCACTCACATTTAATTCATCAATAAATCATGATTGTTCTGCCTCTAAATTATGTCTTTAATTGACTCACTTCTCACCATTTTCACTGTCATTGTGCTAGTTCAAACCCATATTTATCTTTAAACTGAATTGGCATCTTTAACCCTACTCTTACCACCTTACAAGTCATTCTTTGCAAATACATTCTGAAGGGCTAGTATTACTTTGTGATAAAACTGGACAAGGACAGTAAGAAAAATAAAAATGATAAGTTATTAATTATGCAAAGAATGGCTTGTAAAGCAGTGAGAATACGAACAAAGATGCCAACAAGTAATAACAAAAACTGTGTAGTAAGTTGCTACTGTGTTCAGGATCAAAACAAACCTTGGCCTACAAGACATGATGTGATCTGACTCGCATCTACTCCATCATCTTCAGGCCCCCTCTTCTTCCCTGGGTTCCTGCTCTTACTCAAACATGCCAAACTCTTTGGTCTTTGTATTCATTATATGCTTTTCTTTCAATTATATTCCCAGTTGTTTCTTTCTCTTTCTTTCTTTCTCCTCTCTCCACTCCCTTCCCCTCCCTCCCCTCTTTCCACAGAGTCTCACTCTGTGGCCTAGGGCTGGAGTTCAGTGGCATGATCTTGACTCACTGCAATCTCTGCCTCCCAGGTTCAAGCAATTCTCATGTCTCAGCCTCCCGAGTAGCTGAGATTACAGGCACAGGCCACCATGCCCAGCTAATTTTTTATATTTTTAGTAGAGATATGGCTTTGCCATGTTGCCCAGGCTAGTCTTGAGCTAAGGCAATCCACCTGCCTTGGCCTCTCAAAGGGCTAGAATTCGTGAGCCACTGTGCCTGGCCAGTAATTTATTTTCTCATGACTCGTTCATTTTCATAATTTTGGTAATCAGAAATATATTTTTCAGAGATACCTTTGATAACACTTCAGATAGTATGTTCCCTCCCCTCTATTTGGCATTGTCTTTATTTCTTTGCTTGTCTATTTTCGAACTTTCCTCATGAAAGAATGTAAGCTCTGGGAATCAGGATCTTCCTGTTGTTATTTACGAGTGTGTTGTGATGTCCCAGAAAAGTGCTGAATATTTATTTCTGGAATGAGTCAATAAAGATGAGACGAACACAACTGAAATAAAAAAATGACAGAACATAAAAATATGTTAGTTTGCCTCCTTCACTTATTCAACTCAAGACATAAGATTGAGTACCTGTTATTAATATATGACAGACAATGAAGAGGAAAGAAGATATTGATTCCTAAGGAATAATTTTGGTACTTAAGACAGAAATAGGCCTTAATTGAAGAATAACAATCATCCATCTAGCCATGCTTGCAAAAAATCTCTTAAAAAATCTTTCTTTTATATTAATTCAAAAATCTTATGATTGATCCTCCCTACCAAGAGTGAATTTTATTTGAAAATTACTCATATTGGTATCTTCTATTGTATATAAATTGTATTTAATTGTATATAAATTGTATCTTCTATTGTATATAAATTGATGATATAATTTCAGATCACTTTGAATTTAATTTTATTCACCTGAAAAATATATTTTTCACAAAGAGATAGTAGCTAAGATAAACTAAACCTGGAGTTGACGATTTGAAAAGATAAATTAACCATCACCTAGCAAGAATGATTAAGAGATGAAAAAACAGTATTCATTATAAAAAGAGGACATAGATTATGTTACATTTTACTTGTCCACATTATCAGCAAAATGAGCAAATTTATACCAATAAAGCTGAAAGATTAGATAAAAAATGTTCTGAAAACACTTAAAGTATCAAAATAGCCTCAGAGAAGTAAAAACCAGATGAAACCTACAACTACTGAATAAATGGTATCTTTGTTCCACATCCTGTGCCCACCTTTCAAAATCCTGGGTTTAGAAGGGATTACAAGGGCACTTTGCAAAACCTTAAAGAAAGGATAATACCAATGTAATATAAACTACTCTATAGATTAAAGAGCAATAGGTCTTCCAAATTCTTCTGAAGGGCTAGTATTACTTTGCCATAAAACTGCACAAGGACAGTAAGAAAAATAAAAATTATAGGTTATGAACATAGAGGTAAAAATACTATGAAATTATTTACAAAATCTATCAAATAATACGTAGATAAAATGCATCAGAGGAAATTAGGATTTAACATCAATATGCAAGAATTTGTTGAATATTTAAAAATATATTTATTTTAATTGCTATAAACCCCCAAATAACCATAATAATTAAGGCACAAATATTAGAAACATTTAATGTCAAGAAAAAGAAAGGATACTAGTTACAATGGCTTCTATTCAATATTTAACTTGAGGTGTCCAATAAAGCAACATTTTTAAAAGAGGAGATACTATTATAAAAAAGGAAAAATAAAATTTTATTTGCTGATAAAATGATGGCTGAATTGAAAAAAATCCAATAGTATCAACATAAAAAATAGTACTGAGAGCAATTCTCTGCACACTAAAAAACCAATTGGGAAAGTATATTTAAAAAAATACTTTTCACAGTAGCATTTAAGTATAAAACCTACAAAGTGTAAGACCCACATGGTGGAATATATACATAGTATGCTACGTGTATAGGCATTAGTTATATATATATATACACACACACAGACCCATATATATCTACATATTATATAAATACTAAATAAAACTATGCTTATGTATGGGGAGATGCAGTGTTATTAGAATGAAAATTCCTCTCATAAAAATGTATATATTCTGATAATTTTCATTGAAAATTCCAAGAATATTTGTTGGAATTACATAAGGAAGACTAAAGAGGTTAAAAAGTACCAAAAAATGTTTTTAATATTTTTATGAAAGTATAACATACAAAAATATATACAAATTGTTATGGTAAAGCTCAATGCATTGTCGCTAAATAAACTAAGGAAGTCACTACACAGACTAAGTGACAAATGTTATCAGCACATCATCAGCTACCCTCACATTCTCCTCCTCCACTGGAAGTTCTTTTTTTTTTTCACATTTGGTGTTATTAGAAACAACACTACTAAAATGATTTTGTACATATTTTGGGTACACACATGCAAACACACACTTAACACTTCTTTTGGGGATATATCTAGAAATAGAATAGGATTTTGAGGTCATCAGAACATGTATGTTCAACTTCAATTTGTATTGCCTGACACATTCCCAGAATTGCTTTGCTAAGTTATAGCCACTTTTGCAAAGTTTCTATTGTTCATGGACACACCAACACTTCATACTGTCGATTGCTTTAATCATAGCCAGTTTGGCAGGGATGTAGTTGCGTATCATTATGATATTACTTTATGCTTCCTAATGAGTAGTGGAGTTGACATTTTCTTACTGATGATTTATGTCTGCTATTTTGTAGAGTATCTTCCTAGATATTTTCATCCATTTTTTGTTAAGGTGTCTTTTTTTTTCTTATTGATTTATGTATGTTTTTCTGGGCAAAAGTACTTTGTTAGTTCTATATACTGTAAGTATCTTCTCCATTGCTTGCCTCCATTTACATTGTCTTAATGATGTCTTTTGATGAACATTCTTCCTTTTAATAAAATCTAACTTATTAACATTTTTATTTCGGATAGGTGTTTTCTGGTGACATATTTTGACAATCTCTATTTACTCTATATGTATTTGTTTCCTGCATCTGCTAGAACACATTCTCAAATATTTGGTAGCTTAAAAAACAGGATTTTTTTCTCTCACAGTTCTGAAGCCAAAAAGCCCAAAATTAGTGTCACAGGGTGGAAATCAAAGAATTGGTAGAGCCACATACTCTCTAGAAGTTTCAAGGGAGAATCCCTTCCTTTCTTCCTCCAGCTTCTGATGGCTGCTGTTGTTCTGTGACTTGTGGCTGCATCACTATGCTCACCACCTCTTCACATTGCCTTCACCTCTTCTGTCTTTTTGGTCAACATCTCCCTCAGCCTTCCTTTCATAAGAATACGTGTGATTGCATTTAGTGTGCACTCAGATTACCCTGGACAATTTCTCCATCTAAAAATCCTTAATTACATCTGAAACATTGCTTTTTCCAAATAAGGTAACATTTGCAGATTCCAAGGATTAGGAGGTCATTATTCAGCCTAGTACACAGAGTTAATGAAGATAGTTTCCTGATATTTTCCAGAATGATTGTTGTTTCAAGTTTTTACTTGCAAACTATCTAGAACTGAGGTTGTGTGTGTGTGTGTGTGTGTGTGTTTGGTACAGGGTAGGATACAATACTTTTTAAATTTCAATGTTTACTAAAGTGTAAGTGCCATCTCTGTCATAAATTATTCATATTTGTCTGGTTGTTTCTAAACTCTCCTTGGCTTCTTCTGGTTGTTTATCTTTGCATCAATAGGATGCCATCTGGATTACTGTAGTGCTAACATAAGTCTTTATATCTGGATGCATACATCCTCCAACTATGTTCCTCTTCTCCAAGACTGTCTTTGATATTTTTGATACAATCAATTTATCGGTCTCCCTTGCTATACCTTCTAACTTCCCCACTCTGCACCAAACCTGCTGAGATTTACATTGTGATTATATTGCGTTGAGATTTGAGAAAAATTTGGTGAAGAACTCTCAATTTCATGATAATGAATCTTCAAATTATTAAATGTGATAATTTCTTCCATTTATTTTGGTCTTTGATTTCTCTTGATATTTCAGTTTCAATGAAGATGTCTTACATGTCTTTCATTAGATTTTTGCCGAGATACATGTTTTCTGATAGATCATAAAAGGCTTGTTGAATTTGAAATATAGTTTCCCATTTTTCAGTTTTTGCTATATTTAAATACAATTGTTTTGCATATGTTGATCTTGTATCCATGGAACTCATTAAATAGTAATTATTTATAAACAATCAATAATTTTGATTGTCTATGAACAAGTCATTTCTAATGATGTGTTTTGTTTTCTTCCCTGGAGCTTTCTTAAGCGTCTTTGATGTGCTCTTCTTATTATTCTGGATTTGGATACTAGTACAGTATTAAAAGAAGTGTTGATCGTATGACATTCTTATCTTGCTTTGAGTTTCAGGAGAAATCTTTTGATATTTCATCATTATGTATAGAGTTGAAAGTATTTTGCAGATAATCTTTATCAAATTAAGAAAGTTTGTTTTTAATACTACTTTAAGAGGTTTTAAAATTTTAATTATGAATGGAAGTTGAATTATGTTTTAATTACTTTTTAGAGGATGTGAAGAAAGGGAGTTCTTTATAATTTTTTTCCTTTCTACTTTTGTATTTATTTATTTATTTAGAGACAAAATCTCACTCTGTCACCCAGGCTGGAGTGCAGTGGCATGGCCATGGCTTACTGCAGCCTCAAATGCTTGGGCTTAAGCTATCCTCCCACCTCAGCCTTCTGAGTAACTAGGACCACAGGTGTGCTCCACCACACCTGTATCGGGGGAACCTGTTCCCGATGTTTAACGTGGGTTCCTTTCTTTTCCTAAGTGTCTCGGCTGGGTTGAGAAATAAAGGGAAAGAGCACAAGAGAGAGAAATTTAAAGTTGGGTGTCCGGGGGAGACATCACATGTTGGCAGGATCCGTGATGTTCCCCAAGCCGTAAAACTAGCAAGTTTTTATTAGCGATTTTCAAAAGGGGAGGGAGTGCAAGAATAGGGTGTAGGTCAGAGATCACATACTTCACAAGGTAATAAAATATCACAAAGCAAATGGAGGCAGGGTGAGATCACAGGACCACCAGATAAGGAGAAATTAAAATTGCTAATGAAGTTTCAGGCACGATTGTCATTGATAACATCTGAAACATTGCTTTTTCCAAATAAGGTAACATTTGCAGATTCCAAGGATTAGGAGGTCATTATTCAGCCTAGTACACAGGGTTTGAGAGCAGGTAACCTGTCTGACCACAATTAGGTGGGAATTGTCCATCTGATAAGCCTGGGAGCACTATAGGAGACCAGGGCTTATTTCATTCCTTCGGCTTGGACCACAAAAGACAGGACGCCTTAAAAAGGGGCCGTCTATAGGCCTACCTTCAGGGCGCATTCCCTTTCTCAGGGATGTTCCTTGCTGAGAAAAAGAATTCAGTGATATTTCTCCTATTTGCTTATGAAGGAGGAGGAATATAGCCCTGTTTCGTCTGGCTCACCTGTGTCCAGTTCAAAGTTACCTTTCTTGTTCCCTGAACATCACTGTTATCCTGTTCTTTTTTTTAAGATGCCCAGATTTCATATTCAAACACACATGCTCTACAAACAATTTGTGCATTTGACACAATCACATGGTCCTGAGGCGACATTCATCCTCAGTTTACAAAGAAGATGATGGGATTAAGAGATTAAAGACAGGCATAGGAAATCACAAGGATATTCATTGGGGAAGTGATAAGTGTCCATGAAATCTTCCCAATTTATGTTCAGAGATGACAGTAAAGACAGGTGTAAGAAATTATAAAAGTATTAATTTGGGGGAACTAATAAATGTCCATGAAATCTTCACAATTTATGTTCTTCTGCCACAGCTTCAGCCGGTCCCTCTGTTCAGGGTCCCTGACCTCCCGCTGTTATGCCCAGACCCTTTGTTCCCCGAAGAAGACCACCAGAGTCCAGAGTCAAAGCCAAGCGGCAAGGATCTTTAATGCAAGTTCGAACTTGGTCCCTCCGTTCCACAACATACAAGAGGGCCTCGAATGATGCATGTGCCCGCTTTTTATAACCCGATGCATACAGGATATGTAAGGTTACAGAGGTACAAAGGAATTCTTTTGGTTGCAGCATCACAACTGGTAATTTGGTTAATACAATTAACAGTTTCTATTTGTTCCCGTGCATTTAGTAAAACTACAAACGGTTGTGACCTTATCAGGGGCTCTCTAGGTGGTGGTTCTGAGATGTGTGGGGAGGGGGATGTATTTGCGTTGGGCTCAGGAAGTTGGGACAAAATAGAGGATTGTTTGTACTGGGCCCAGGACTAAGATATGTGGCAGACACTGGTAATTAGAGCAGGACAGAGACTTTCACAACGTTTGTCCTTACAATGTCTGGAGTCTATAGATAACCTTAATTGGTTAGGTCCGGGGTCGATCTTTAACTAGGCTCAGGGCGCCGCCCAGGCTGTTTGCCTGTGGCCTTTATTTCTGCCTTTTAGTCTCTTCATTTGATCTCTTTCACCGCAACACACCTGGCTAATTTTTATTTTATTTTTTGTAGGAACCTGGTCTCACTATTGCTCAGGCTGGTCTGGAACTCCTAGGTTCAAGTGATCCTCCCACTTTGGCATCCCAAATTGCTGGAATTAGAAGTTTGAGCCACTGCATCTGGCCTTCTACTTTTATTTCAGATTTAGGAGATACATATGCAGGTTTGTTACATGGGTAAATTTTATGTTATGAGGCTTGGTGTCCAAAATGATCCTGTCACTTGGGTAGTGAGCACAGTACATGATAAGTAGCCTTCCAAATTATAACCCCTTCCCATCCTCCTCCATCAAGCAGGTGCTTTTGTCTACTCTGCCCCAGTTTGTGTCCATGTGTACTCAATATTTAGTTCCCAATTACAAGTGAGAACATGCAGTCTTTTTCTTTATCCCCTCCATTATTGTTGGGCATTTCCATTGATTCCATGTCTTTACATGGACTATCTATAAAGGGCTTAAACTCTTATTTTTAGATATGTGATAATTTATGATATTACAAATACATCTTAAAATCACAGGTGCTAATTGCTGATGCTATGTGGACTTTTTTGTAAATTAATCTTATAGACAAACAAAATTTCTGACAAAAAGTAACTTAATGTATCCCTTTGTACATTTTAAATGCAAAATTATTTAGACTAGTGACTTAATTTTTTTTGTCTACTTAGTTAGCTAAATAGTGTATCAAGTGGAGTAAAAGTTATGGTAAAGATCATTCATACAATGTTGCTGATAATAAGACATTATTTACAATACTTTATCATTGAATATAATACATGCTGAGTTTTTTTAAACTATAATTTATTGTATTGAAGATTTCCTTATCTATTCATAGTTCGTTGAGTTTGTCATGAATGAGTGCTTTTTAGCCTCCTACTAGAGTGATCAAATTATTTTTCATTTATTCTGTTAATATGGTGAATTACATAGATTGATTTTTAATGTTAAAAAATCATCCCTAGAATTAACACAACTTGGTTGTGGTGTATTAGCCATATGATACATTGCTAGATAAAACACACTTAAATTTTGTACAAACTGTTTGTTTGTATCTACATTCTTGAGAGAATTTGCCCTTTAATTTTAATTTATGTTTATGTTCTTATTAATTAAAAGAGGATACTCTAGGCTAATAAAGATCTTTGAGAATTGCTCTCTTTTCCTGTATTATCTGAAAGAGTACATGTAAAATTGTTTCATTAAATTTTTGAAAACAAAAAAATTGAAGCAATTTTGGATTTTTAGGAATGCTTTTTTTAAATACACATTTTATTTTGGAGTAATTATAAAAGTTGCAAAGATAATATAGTTTCTTCGTAACTTTATTCATCTTCTCATTTTAACATACTAACAGCACATTTTTCAAAACTAAAAAAGTAATATCAGTGCAACATTATTAAATTAAATAGAGACTTTATTCAGATTTCACCAGCTTTTCCACTAATATCCTTTTCTCTTCCAGGATCCAGTATGGGATGTCACATAGCATTTAGTTATCATGTTTCCTTAATTTGTTGGTCTGTGATAGTTTCTCACTCTTTGCTTGTTTTTCAAGACAGTGATTTTTAAAAAAATATTTTTCAGGTATTTTTAGAATGTCCCTTTATTTGAGTTTGTGTGATGTTTTCTCATGGTTGTACTGGGGTTGTGGATTTTGAGGATGAATACCACAGAGGGCAAGGTACCCTTCTCATTGCATCACATGATAGCAGCATAACTTATGGGTGATGATAACCTCACTTGCTTTGTTGAGGTGAAGCTACCAGACTTCTCCACTGTACAGTCACTCTTCTTGCCTTTCCATACTTTTTAAAAATTAATTCCTATATGTAAATACCTTGCAGTGTGATTGCTAAGACTATAGTATAAGTCTACTATAGTATCAACATATTACAATTCCAAGTATCATACAGATACCTTATCATCATTTACATTTCTTTATCCATTTCTTTTTATAATTCTCTGAAATATTACCTATACATATATTAAGAACAAAAGTCATATTATAATTTTAGCTTCTGACTGTCAAACACAACCTTAAAATCTCCAGAGGAGAACACTCTGTTATATTTATTTACATGTTTATCCTTTCCATTATTCTTTCTTCATTCTTGATATTTTATATTCTTTCATTACAGTTTGTTTTCTGTTTGCTCCTCCCCAGCAGATCTTGTGTGTGTAACTCACACCTCCATTCCTTTCACTATTGAGAAGACAACCTCCCCCACCCACATTTGAACCAAGACCAACAGAAATGAGCCAGGAAATGCATCCTGTATCTAAGCAAGTTAGCTACCTACTAAAATAAAAGATTTGTAAAGAAACCATCATCTTATAGCATAATACACAGAATGTTCAGGGAAAAGTCTATACTTGCTTGTAACTCTAAGAATCAGGTATATCAGTCAAGGTTTCATGAGAAAAGCAGAACTTGTAGGAGATGTATATTATGAGGTTTATTGCAAGAAATTGACTTACCTTATTGTGGAGACTAGACAAATTTAAATTCATATGACACTTTTCAAGAAGAGCAGGTTGGAGCTATTGTACATGGACTAAAGCCATTGTCCAGAGACTTTTCTGTTGTAGGCAAGCTTCACCTATGTTTTTATGGCCCTCCAACTGATTAAATCAGGTTCACTTAGGTTATTTTAAATCGTCTTCTTTCCTCTTGGTCAATTGATTGTGAACTTTAATCACATTTACAAAATACATTCATGACAACACACAAATTAGTGTTTTATTGAATAGCTGGGGACCTAGTCAAAAGAACACCTCAATATCACTGTTATATATAAATAAAACCTCTCAAATGGAAAGAGAAAATATAGTTAATGAACACTAACACTAAGATGACATAGGTGGTGAAATTATTGGCAAGAGTTTCAAAATAGCTATCATAAAAACACTCTAAAATGCAATTACAAACACTTTAGAAACAAATTTAAAATATCAACAATCTCAGCAAATAAATGGATGATAAAAAGAACCAAATGAAATTTTAGGATTTAAAAATACAATAATCAAGGCCAGGCTCGGTAGCACAAACCTGTAACCCCAACATATTGGGAAGCTAATGTGGGTTGCTAGAGTTTAGGAGTTTGAAATCAGCCTTGGAAACATAGCAAAACCCCATCTCTACAAAAAATACAAATATTGGTGGAGTGTGGTGGTGCACACCTGTAGTCCCAGCTACCCAGGAGCCTGGGATGTCAAGGTTGCAGTGAACCATCATTGTGCCACTGCACTCCAGCCGGGGTGACAGAATGAGACCCTGCCTAAAATAAATAAATAGATAAGCAAACAATAATGAAAATTAAAAAGAAAACCTCATTGAATGCTCAATAGCAGAATGTAGATGACAGAGGAATCAATGAAGCTGAAGAGAGAACAATGGAAATTATTCAATCTGAACAACAAAGAGGAAATATATTGAAAAAATAAATTGAGTGTCTAGGAGTTGTGTGACAATAACAAAAAATATTTAAAATAATTATTCATTGGAGTCCCAGTAAAAGAAGAAAAGATATTTTGGAGCTGAAAAAAATATTTGAAGAAAAAATGCCTAAAAACTACCCAAATTAGGTGAAAAGCAGAACACAAACTACAAATTCAATAATTGAGCAAAGTACAAATAAGATAACATTAAAGAAACCTGTGCCTAGATATTTCTTGATGAAATTTTTAAAAACTGAAGAGAAAATATCTTGAAATCAGACAGAAACTATGAATTACCCTTGCAAACAATTCTAATGACAGCAAGTTTCTCATCAGAAATCATAAAGACCATAAGGCAGTGTACAAGCTTTCTCTGCTGAAAGAAAGGAATTCTCCACTCAGAATTCTAAATCTAGTGAAAATATCCCTTAGAAATAAAATAATTTCCAGATGGACGAAAGCTAAAAGAACTTGTCATATGCAGATCTGTTCTAGAGAATATCTAAATGATGCTTTTCAAACTTCAAACTTTTGCCAGTGATTGTATCTTGGAATTAGAAGGGCTAGAGAGAGAATTAAAGCATGTATATTGCTTAGCAACTTTTAAATGTATGTATTCTTCTATAATTAACACTTTAATAAGATAAATATCATGTTATGAAACATGACTATTCATTTTGAAAGGATCTAAAACAAGTATAAGAAAAAAGTATGACTATTCCCAATATATCTTTAAAGTAAATTTCATTTTACAAATTGATAACTAAAAGAGAAAGACTGCAGTAAAAATATGTGCAAAGAATATTGTCCAGAGCTGTGAGGTTTGGAAATTGCTGCAGCCTCTGTTGCTTAAACTCCACATTGTAAGACAAGATGGCGCACTTCCTGGTTCTTCATCATCAACCCTTCCCGCGCGCGAACTTTTCCCGCCCACGGGTAGATTACCTCCCGCGTCCGGATATGACTAAGTCTACCGAGCATGCGTCCGGTGACGTCTCTCATTATTCCCCTCCCCTCCTGCTCTGAGCCCTTCCTCTTACCTGGCAGCATATATAAGGCATTACACCACCGCCATTAAATGAGACTTGATCAGGATACTGTCTTGTCTCCATTTCTTGTGTCTCTTGTCTCTCATAATTCCCACCCCCTCCTTCAAGGTCTGTGTTAATGATCCCGCTGGTCGGGACACGTGGCGCCCAAACGCGGGGCTTGGATACGAGGGAACTGCGTGAGGAAGAGGGCGCATAGAAAGGCCGGCGACTAAAGTGAAAGAAAAGTTCTGACCGTCGTGGGAGCCTGCTGCGTTGGGATAGAGGGTAAGTTACGCGCCCGAAATGGGACAAGAATTAAGCCAACATCAAATCTACGTAGGACAATTAAAAGAGGCTTTAAAGACACGGGGAGTAAAGGTTAAAAGTGGTGACTTATTTAGATTTTTTGATTTCGTGAAAGATACCTGCCCTTGGTTCCCACAGGAAGGAACCATTGATATAAAAAGATGGCGGAGGGTGGGAGACGCCTTTCAAGATTATTATAATACCTTTGGTCCGGAAAAAGTTCCTGTAACCGCCTTTTCTTACTGGAATTTAATCAAAGATCTTATAGACATAAAAGGGGGGCGATCCACGAGTAATGGCTGCAGTCACCCAGACTGAGGAGATTTTAAAGGTCAGCTCTCAGACTGACCTCGGGAGCCCCCCACCAGACAAAGAAGTAGATCTTATTTCCCTTGAAAGTGATGACGAGGGGGCCAAGGCTCCTTCTGTAAAAGACAAAGTGATGCTAGGCAAGAAAAGGCCCAAAAAATACCCAATTTTGCAAACCGCACAAAAAGACAAAAGTAACGACAATCCTGACATTTCAGATGTAAATTGGGACGAATTAGAGGAAGAGGCAGCTAAATATCATAATCCTAACTGGCCTCCCTTTTTCTCGCGCCCACCTCCCTATAATGGGACACGTGGAACTTCTGCGCCCAACGTAATGGCAGTAGTTAATCCAAAAGAGGAACTCAAAGAAAAAATCGCTCAGCTAGAAGAACAAATTAAGCTAGAAGAGTTACATCAGTCATTAATTACTAGGTTACAAAAATTAAAAACAGGAAATGAGAGCGTAACCAATACAGAGAATATGGGAGGCTTCCCTCGCCTACCTCAGCGGCCCGGACAACATGTCCCAAAAGGAAGATTTTCTACTAGCCGAGATAGAGAAGAATCCTCCCCTAAAGATATCTTCCCGGTAACTGAAACAATAGATGGACAGGGCCAGGCCTGGAGACATCATAATGGATTTGATTTCACTGTCATAAAAGAATTAAAAACTGCTGTTTCTCAATATGGGGCTACTGCTCCATATACTCTTGCTATAGTAGAATCTGTGGCCGATAATTGGCTCACTCCAACAGATTGGAACACACTGGTCAGAGCCGTCCTCTCAGGAGGAGATCACTTGATATGGAAATCGGAATTTTGAAAATTGCAGAGATACAGCCAAAAGAAATCAACAAGCAGGGAATGGTTGGGACTTTGATATGTTAACTGGCTCGGGTAATTATACCGACACTGACGCTCAGATGCAATACGACCCCGGATTATTTTCACAAATCCAGGCGGCCGCTACAAAAGCCTGGAGGAAACTCCCTGTTAAGGGAGACCCAGGAGCTTCGCTCACTGGAGTCAAGCAGGGACCTGATGAGCCGTTTGCACATTTTGTACACAGGCTCATGACAACAGCAGGAAGGATTTTTGGTAATGCCGAGGCGGGTGTAGATTATGTTAAACAATTGGCTTATGAAAATGCCAATCCAGCCTGTCAAGCGGCAATTCGACCTTAGCTGGATATATCCGTCTATGCTCAGACATTGGGCCCTCTTATCAACAGGGTTTAGCAATGGCCGCAGCTTTCAGTGGACAAACTGTAAAAGACTTCCTTAACAATAAGAACAAAGAAAAAGGGGGGTGTTTTAAGTGTGGCAGAAGGGGACATTTCGCAAAAGATTGCCGCGGAGATTCAAATAAATACCTCGAAGTAAAGGTCCCAGGCCTTTGCCCAAGGTGCAAAAGAGGAAAACATTGGGCTAATGAGTGCAAATCTAAAACTGACAGTCAGGGAAATCCTTTAACACCCCAACAGGGAAACGGAATGAGGGGCCAGCCCCAGGCCCCGAAACAAGCTTATGGGGCGGTCAGTTTTGTTCCGGCCAGCAACAACAATCCATTTCAAAGCTTAGTAGAGCAACCCCAGGAAGTGCGGGACTGGACCTCTGTTCCACCTCCCACACAGTATTAACGCCTGAGATGGGGGCACAAGCTTTAAGCACTGGGATATATGGGCCTTTGCCTCCTGATACCTTTGGATTAGTATTGGGAAGGAGTAGTGTCACTATGAAAGGTCTACAAGTTTTTCCAGGGATAATCGATAACGACCATACTGGAGAAATTAAAATAATGGCCAGGGCTGTTGATAATATTATTACTGTCCCTCAAGGGGATAGAATAGCTCAGTTAGTCCTACTACCTCTAATTAAAACAACTAATAAAGTCCAGCATTTTAACAGAGGAAAGGGAGGTTTTGGATCTTGGAACATATATTGGGTACAGCCAATCACCAATCAAAAGCCCTCCCTGACCTTGTGGCTAGATGGTAAGCCGTTTACAGGTTTAATAGATACGGGGGCTGATGGAACCATCATCAAACAAGAAGACTGGCCCTCTCACTGGCCTACCACAGAAACTTTAACTTAAGAGGAATTGGACAAAGCAATAATCCCAGACAAAGCTCCAAGTACCTTACTTGGAAAGACAAAGAAAATAATTCAGGCCTCATTAAACCGTTTGTTATCCCCAAATTACCTGTTAATCTTTGGGGCCGAGACCTACTCTCCCAGATGAAAATCATAATGTGCAGCCCTAACGATATAGTTACTGCACAAATGCTAGCCCAAGGGTATAGCCCCGGAAAAGGACTAGGGAAAAGAGAAAATGGTATTCTACAGCCTATTTCAACTCGAGGACAATCTGACACAAAGGGGTTTGGAAATTGTTAGCGTTGGCCACTGACATGCCTGCACCCCAAAGGTGCGCTGACCCCATAACATGGAAGTCAGATGAGCCCATTTGGGTTGATCAGTGGCCATTAACCCATGAGAAACTTGCTGCCGCCCAGCAGTTAGTGCAGGAACAATTAGAGGCAGGGCACATTACAGAAAGTAACTCTCCCTGGAACACACCCATATTTGTCATAAAAAAGAAGTCGGAAGATGGAGACTCTTACAAGATTTAAGAGCTGTAAATGCTACTATGGTCCTTATGGGAGCTTTACAGCCCGGACTACCCTCCCCGGTAGCAATCCCTCAAGGATATTTTAAAATTATCATAGATCTTAAAGATTGCTTTTTTACAATTCCCCTTCATCCTGCTGACCAAAAACAATTTGCCTTTAGCTTGCCATCTATAAATTTTAAAGAACCAATGAAGCGATATCAATGGAAGGTGTTACCTCAAGGCATGGCCAACAGTCCCACCTTGTGCCAAAAATATGTAGCTACAGCCCTACACTTAGTCAGAAAGACATGGAAACAAATATATATTATACATTATATGGATGACATCCTCATAGCAGGAAAGATAGGAGAGCAAGTATTACAGCGTTTTGCTCAACTTAAACAAGAACTAAATACGGCAGGGTTACAAATAGCTCCAGAAAAGGTACAACTACAAGACCCCTATACACATTTGGGTTTCCAAATGTACGGGCCAAGAATTAATAATCAAAAGACAGTTATCCGTAAAGATAAATTACAAACCCTTAATGATTTTCAAAAACTCCTCGGGGATATAAATTGGCTTAGACCATACTTAAAACTCACCACGGGAGACTTAAAACCTTTATTTGACACCCTAAGGGGAGACCCAAACCCTAATTCTCTTAGGTTTTTATCAAAAGAAGCTCTTTTATCACTTAATAAGGTAGAGACAGCCATTGCAGAACAATTTGTTACTTGCATAGACTATTCACAGCCATTAACCTTTTTAATATTTAACACAACACTGACACCTACTGGCTTGTTTTGGCAAAATGACCCTATTATGTGGGTCCACTTGCCTTCATCTCCCAAAAAGGTATTGCTACCCTATTATGATGCCATAGCCGATCTAATTATCTTGGGTAAAGACAATAGCAAAAAATATTTTGGAATTGAACCTTTCACAATCATACAACCTTATTCTAAGCCACAAATACATTGGTTAATGCAAAATACGGAAACATGGCCGATTGCTTGTGCCTCTTATGCTGGTAATTTAGATAACCATTACCCGCCAAATAAGCTTATTCAATTTTGTAAACTACATGCTTTTATCTTTCCTCGTGTTATTAGTAAAACACCTTTAGATAATGCCTTATTAATATTCACTGATGGGTCATCCACAGGAACAGCTGCATATACCTTTGCCGATACCACCGTTAAATTCAATACCAACCAAACTTCAGCTCAACTAGTAGAATTACAAGCTCTAATTGCAGTACTGTCAAACTTCCCTAATCAGGCTCTTAATATTTACACCGACAGTGACTACTTAGCTCACTCAATACCCTTGCTTGAGACCGCAGCACAAATCAAACATGTGTCAGACACAGCCAACTTATTTTTACAATGCCAACAATTAATATGTAGCAGATCAACCCCTTTCTTTCTTGGACATATTAGAGCTCACTCTGGACTGCCAGGACCCCTATCCCAAGGCAACCAAATGGCTGACTTGGCAACCAAAACAGTAGCTGTAACTACAAATACAAACCTAGATCAGGCACTGACTGCTCACGCCCTACACCATCTTAATGCTCGAACTCTAAGATTAATGTTTAAAATAACTAGAGAACAAGCTAGACAAATAGTTAAGCAATGCCAGACATGTATAACCTACCTACCAGTCCCTCACTTAGGAGTAAACCCCAGAGGACTAGTTCCTAATATGATCTGGCAAATGGATGTCACCCATTATTCAGAATTTGGCAATTTAAAATATATTCATGTATGTATAGATACGTTTAGTGGATTTATACTAGCCACCCTACAAACAGGTGAAGCTACCAAACATGTCATAGCTCATCTACTACACTGTTTCTCTATAATTGGAAAGCCTAAACAACTAAAAACAGACAATGGCCCTGGCTGTACATCCAAAGCCTTCCAAGACTTTTGTCTTAAATTACTGATAAAACACACTACTGGTATCCCATATAATCCTCAAGGACAAGAAATAGTTGAAAGAGCTCACCTATCCTTAAAAACTACCATTGATAAGATAAAAAAGGGGGAATGGTACCCTACTAAGGGCACCCCTAGAAATATTCTTAATCACTCACTCTTTATTTTGAATTTTTTAAATTTAGACGATTTAAACAAATCAGCAGCTGATCGATTTTGGCATTCTGACTCCAAAAAACAATTTGCCATGGTCAAATGGAGAGACCCATTAGACAACACATGGCATGGTCCTGACCCAGTGTTAATCTGGGGCAGAGGCTCAGTGTGTGTTTTTTCCCAAGCTCATGATGCAGCCAGATGGCTACCGGAACGACTGGTAAGACAGGTACCTAACAATAGTCAATCCAGGGAGTAATTTTCTCCCTGAGAATACTCTTTTCCTCTATTACAGAGATGAACTCCAACTACAGATTCCTCTGGACCTTAGTGCTGACCTACAAGGCATTCCAGGTTCATGCCGGCTTCGGCGATCCACGTGAAGCCCTCACAGTAATACAACAACGGCATGGTAAGCCCTGTGATTGTGCTGGGGGATATTTCGCCAGCCCACCTAATTCTTATATAACAACAGTATCTTGCTCCTCTTACACAGCATACCTACCGCTTAACTCCCTTAAGTGGAGGTGTGTATCTACCCCAAGAATATCTAGTGGAGGGGACAACATAACCTGCCCTTGCACTACATTTATAGATTCTATACACAGCTCCTGCTTCACCACTTATCAAAAATGTACCTCTGGTGGTAAAACATACTATACGGCTATCTTAACCAGAACTAGAACCCCTGCTATAGGGGCCAGCAATGTCCCTACAGTTTTAGGAAATACCAATAACCTTATATCGGCTGGCTGTACTGGAACTATAGGACAGCCTGTCTGTTGGAATGTTCACCCCCCTCTTCATATCTCTGATGGAGGAGGACCACAAGACAAGGCCCGAGAAATTACGGTACACAAAAAACTTGAGGAGTTACAAAGGTATCTGTACCCGGAAATTCACTACCACCCCTTGGCCCTGCCCAAAACTCATGGGAAAGAAAAAATCGATGCCCAGACCTTTGACCTCCTCACTGTTACACATAGTCTACTCAATAATTCCAACTCTGGTCTAGCCAGTGATTGCTGGCTATGCTTACCATTAGGGGATCCTGTTCCTCTTGCCATACCCAGTAATGACTCAAGATATATATCCAATACTTCCTGTACAATCATTCCCCCCTTCGAGTACAGCCCCTCGAATTCTCTAACTCCTCGTGCATCTACTCTCCGTTTCTCAATAATTCCTACGACATTGACGTAGGCATAGCTGAGTTCACTAATTGCTCTATTATCACTAATGTTTTCCACTCGCTGTGTGCCCCAAACAGTTCAGTTTTCATATGTGGCAACAATAGAGCATATACATATTTGCCCACAAATTGGACAGGACTTTGTATCCTAGTCGCCCTTCTGCCAGATACAGACATTATTCCTGGAGATGAGCCTATACCTATTCTGGCCATAGATCATTTTTTAGGAAGAAACAAGAGGGCAATACAATTTATCCCCCTACTTGTAGGATTGGGCATAACCACTGCTGTAACAACGGGGGCTGCTAGTCTAGGGGTTTCTGTTACTCAGTACACCAAATTATCTCGCCAATTAATCTCAGATATACAGGCTGTCTCAAGCACTATACAGGATCTACAAGATCAAGTAGACTCCCTGGCCGAAGTAGTACTCCAGAATAGGAGAGGCCTAGATTTATTAACCGCAGAACGGGAAGTATCTGTTTAGCTTTATAGGAAAAGTGCTGTTTTTACGCCAACAAGTCCGGGATCGTCAGAGACAAAATCAAACGACTACAAGAAGACTTAGAAAAACGACGAAAAGAGATGATTGATAACCCACTCTGGCGCGAACTTTTCCCGCCCGCGGGTAGATTACCTCCCGTGTCCGGATATGACTAAGTCTACCGAGCATGCGTCCGGTGACGTCTCTCATTATTCCCCTCCCCTCCTGCTCTGAGCCCTTCCTCTTACCTGGCAGCATATATAAGGCATTACACCGCCGCCATTAAATGAGACTTGATCAGAATACTGTCTTGTCTCCATTTCTTGTGTCTCTTGTCTCTCATAATTCCCACCCCCTCCTTCAAGGTCTGTGTTAACGATCCCGCTGGTCGGGACAGAATATAAATGTATGATTTACAGAAAAGCAAATCTAAATAAATGAAATGTTACAAAATATATCTAAACATTCTCAATTTACCAAGTAGTCAGAAAAACAAAAAAAATTAAAAAGAAACTATTCCTATCACTAGTGCCAGTGAAGGCAGACAGAGGATATACGCTCTTACGTACTGGTGGATATAAAGAAGCTTATATTTACTTTATATATCCATAAATAT
Source organism: Trachypithecus francoisi (assembly GCF_009764315.1). Taxonomy (NCBI): domain Eukaryota; kingdom Metazoa; phylum Chordata; class Mammalia; order Primates; family Cercopithecidae; genus Trachypithecus; species Trachypithecus francoisi. Next base: position 56,584,267 of record NW_022681468.1, read on the forward strand.
ATAATGGGTATGCTTTTGGAGGAAGCAATATTAGAATACTTGTTAAAATGTCCATACCCTCTGACCTTAAGATCTACTCCTAGTAATCCATTTAATTGCATGAGTACCTAGACATAAAGATGGTTATAGAAGAGAAAATACTATAAACAAAGTAAATCTCTCAATAAGTGGAGGGTTGTCTAAACCATTATTCACCAATAGAACACTATACTGATATTAACAACTATAGAAGATGTAAAAACTATGTAAGTAAGACTTACAGATATATGAAATACCAAAAATCAATAAAGCAAGGTGGAGAGAAGTGTGTATACTACAGACCCATTTTTGAAAAACAGAAAACCAAAATACATAGGTGTATAATTAAATGTATGCGTGTGTGTGAATGCATTTGTATATAGTTAAGGGACCATGTAGTACATTGTGCAAGGATACACATCAGAGTGTTAACATTTGTGGCCTATAGCAATTGGCAGGAGGATTGGGGGCCAGCAGGAGACAGTAATAGAAAGGAGTGTATGTTAAATAAAATGACTCAATATATTTTGATAAAATCATTGATTTTGTAAAAAACTATGAATTCAGAAATAAAGGTCTTGAAACAAGAAGAATACATCTAAGCACAAATTGGGAAAAAATTATTCAGTGTAGAATACAATGTGAAAGTTCCAAATCTGTTGTCAGACTCAATATCTCAGTCATACTTCACAGTACCTTTCAGAACATGGGTTCAAGATAATTAACCATTCCTTACATACAAGCATTTTAAAATTAAGTTATGAATACATTTTTATTGTACATATTACTTTGTGTAGGAATATATGTCATGAAATATATGGGATTTTTACTTAAAATAATAAAAATTTTAAAAAGTTACAAGGAAACATTTGTATTAGGTACTTAGCAAATTTACACATTTGAATGCAATTAATTTATAAGTGGTGTAGAGGGAATGCAGCAAAACAATGTAAAATTCTCCCACAAAAGCATCATGTTACTTTTCTTCTGAAATTGTCAAGCTTTCAGACTTGCCAGAAATATACTTAGTTTAAATTATTTCACAGGGTTTTACACATGAATATAACAAATCAACTTTCAAATAAAAATTGTATGTTGAAACCCATGTAACCAAAGATAAATCTATATGAAAGATAATTGCTCTCCTAAATATGTTGAGTCACTCGGGATTTCAGTCGGTTCTTAGTTGATAGAATTAAAACATCTGAAGTATTGATACAAAATTAAATGAAATCTGAGACTTGTTTTCTGCAGATTATAAAAAATACAATCTTACTGCTCAAAAAATGAAGAGTTCTAATCTTAATAACAAAAATAAAGGCATATCTGTGTTACTAAAAAGAACATTTGAAAGGCTTCCATTATCATTGTTGCCATGCAAAATAAGTAACAATTAAATGTAGTGTGGGGATAAGTGAAAACATTTATCCTGAATGGTATCAGCTTTGAATAAAATTTCTTTTCATCAGATATAAGATGACATCATAAAATTCAAATCTCTTCTTCCACAGATGTAAACTTTTAAAAATTTTTTATTAAATAAAAGTTCCTATGCTGTGGGTTATAAAAGTATTTATATATTAAATTTACATTTGCTTTATAGAGGACGATGTGAATCATCATAGTATAAATTGAATAGGACACATAATGCATTTTAAGCACTTTCTCAGTAAAAACACAATTGTGATACTGAGTCTATAACTTGAGGATATACATAGGATATTAAGGGCAATATTAATGAAGAGTGTTTATTTGACAAATATAAATACAGCTTGATTTTTAAAAATTTTTACAAATTTTTACGACTTACATTCCAAAATTAATTAGATAAGCTACAGATTCAAAACTTTACATGGAAAGGAGGATGACAAATTCTACCTGAGATTTTATGTAGACATTCTCAATCTTCTGGACTCATAAGTTACTCACTATAATAAATGTTTGGAAAGTTAATTATGAAACTCACAAAACCTTGTTTTCTACATATTCCAAGTGACTCTTCCTCTGGGAGAGACTAGACTTATACTGGCAGGCTCCTTCCCAAGGAGCTGGAGCAGCAATGAAAACTGCAAATCCAGAGCTAGTTCAATTTGTATGAAGAACTGAGGAATCCATGGAACAGAACAGAGTTAAGTGATTAGAAAAAAATTGACCAACATGTTCACAGTCACAAGGAAGACAGAAGAACTAGAATAAAAACAGTTCAAGAAGAAAAGACAACATCAGATTGGCAGGCTAAATGGAAGACTGATGTGGGACATAATGAAAAAAAAACTGTTGCCCATAAACTTCCCTGTGGGTGAAATATTTAATCAGTACATTCCTGAAAAAACAAACTATAATGAATATCTTTAAAATACCACCTTCCAGCAGGGCGCGGTGGCTCAAACCTGTAATCCCAGCACTTTGGGAGGCCGAGACGGGTGGATCACGAGGTCAGGAGATGGAGACTTTTCTGGCTAACACAGTGAAACCCCGTCTCTACTAAAAATACAAAAAATTAGCCTAGTGCAGTGGCGGGTGCCTGTAGTCCCAGCTACTCGGGAGGCTGAGGCAGGAGAATGGCCTAAACCTGGGAGGCGGAGCTTGCAGTGAGCTGAGATCGCGCCACTGCACTCTAGCCTGGGCTACAGAGCGAGACTCCGTCTCAAAAAAAAAAAAAAAAAAGAAAAAAAAAAAAAACCACCTTCCTTAATTACAGAGGTAGTAATACTAATGGTACCTTTTTGAAAGGTGAAATTTCAAGTAATGTTAAGAGGAATCAATTATCTGGTTTTTTGTTTGTTTGTTTGTTTAAGATGGGAAAGACAGAATGCCAAGACAGCAAGATATATCAATGGGAGAAACAAATACTTATGTGATGGGGTTTTGATGTTTCAGTTATAAAATAAAATTTTAACTTATATTCATTCATGAAATAGCTATTTCTTGAATGTTTATTACATGGATTACCTGTTGGCTGGCACAGTGCAAGACCAGTTAAATGGCAGTTATAACAAACGATCTCTAAACATCAAAAATGCATATTAGCATGACACATCACAATTCCATTGCCAGAAATATATCATAAAAGCAAAAAATTGGGGAATATCATATTGGGAGTAGATTAAATCCTTTTCTGCCACAGTGGCAGAATACTTTTTTCATAAACAAGCAAAAAAAAAAAAAAAAGATGATACTTAGATTAAAATTAATCTTTGTATTTATTTCACTTCTAGTGCCAAAACTTGAACTCTGGTAAAAATGCTTCAAGCAATTAAAAACCTTACCTTCTTTTTAACTTCCAACTTTAAATAAATAGGTCTCTTTTCACTAAAATCAATAACACCAAAGTACAAAAACTCAATAGGCTATGATTAGCCTATTTTACACCACAGTTTTACAAGAGAAGTGAGATTGGCTTTATAAAGAATGTGACAGTGTATACTGCTCACTAAGTGGCAGGTGGATTTTAAAATACTCTGAAAGATTTTAAATATACAAAAGTTTCATTTTGTTGAGAATAGCACCCAAATAAAATAACTCAACAGAAAACAAGCCAATATAAAATGACAAAACAGCTTAAAGGAAAAACACTTTGGGATAAATTTTTAATACATCGACTTTTCCTGATGACAATAAAGTAAAAATCACAAAGCAGAATAATACAAACAATACTGAGTAATAAAAGAAATTTGATGTATGCTACTTTCAAATATTGGTATATATGAAATACTTCTATCATTTATTCAATATAATATGAGATTGAAACTATACCAGAAATTCCTAAAACACCACTAGGAAAATATTTGGTGTCGTATACAAAATTTGGCAGGTAGCTGGCATTCTCTCCTTCACATATAAAAATAACTACCAGTTCCTTATGGGTGGTATATGACCTTTTATTCTTTGTTCTCAAGATAAGTCTCAGTGATTCCTCCTCAGAACGTTACAACCAATTCAATAGGGACCCGATAATTTTACTTGAATGAGGGTTATGTTCTGTGAAGTTCGGGATAAAATAATGTAAAAAGCTAATAAAATAATTGGCAAATTAAAATAATTAGGTACATTTTCAATATCATTTCACACGTGTCATGTATTTGAATTTATACAATACTGAAAGTGAACCTAAAATTGTACAACTCAGAATTACCATATTAATTACACCCAAAGTCAACACTCAACACAAGTTTATTCTTAGTATCAATTATATGTTTCATTAATTGTGAAACTAGAATTAATTCTGAAACTAGAATTAATTCCCAGATACTCCATGATTACACACTAAAATGTTCACAGGGACGTGGCAGATAACAAATATTTGAATTGGGGTGAGTGGAAGAAATGAGAAGAGTGATCCCAGCTCTTTTCAAAATCTTGGCACATGCAGAATTCTAGTATGTATAAGCCATTTTGGGAAAAGCAGTGGGTTGGCGCTCCAAAATGGGAAAATGGGATGCAAGAGTCCACCTGAAGGTTCACCCTTCCATCGCTGTGCAATTACTTCCTGGCTGAGTGGGTCAGTATGTCAGCCAATAGCTTCAATCTGTTTGCAACACTTATAAGAATTACATAAAACGTATTACTTATCCCTCATTACTATGAGGATTGTAGCCATAACTAGAGAGTACAAGCTCAAACTAAGGTAGTCCAGTTCACTGTTTATAAGAATTTTAATAATTTTAATGTTCCATAATTTCCATTTTGATAGTGTTTTTCTTTTCTTTCTTTTTTTTTTTTTTAAGTGGCTAATACTTTTATGAGAGATGAGATCCTGAAGACGGTGATAGTGTTTTTCAACCAGTTTTTAGCTAACAACGTTAGGTTGGATTTATAAATTGAGTTGTGAAACTTTTATTGTACGTGTTCTTTGAAACACCTAATATAAATGGGGGAAATGCTTGAAGGTTTGTTTAATGTGAAACTACCTATTCTGGTGTCTTTTTGAGGGATATTTTGAAACCCAATTTACTATTTTATGGCTTCACTTTAATTCAGGTATTTTCTTTAATGTTTTGCAAGTTTATATATTTTTAGGACATTTTGTTTCAATGTATTTCAAAATATTTGGTATAAAATATCTTATGGTGTCTCATAATTTTTTCTTGTGCTATTGCATGTGGAAATTGGTCCCTTCTTAAAATCTTCATATTGTTTATCTGCATCTCATTTCCTTTGTCCTGGAACAATATTTACAGAGATTTATCTATTTTACTAGTCTTTTCATGTCTGTTTTTCTATTTTTAACTTCTTAAATTTAATACCAAACACTAGTCCATATTATGTCTATCAATCCCCAAATCTTGGTGAAGTAAACATAAAAAATTATTTTTGTTAATGTTGCACATTCCATGTTGATTGACAGAGTTTCTGCTCATATTGATCATATTATGACATAATAAGAAATATACATTTAATCTTCATTTTTGGTTCCTGGCACAGAGCTCTTAAAATGCTTGTAACTTCCTGAGTGATACAAGTGATAGAAAAATCTTTTGTAATAATACTTAGTCCTAGTACCCACTTTCCTTTTTTTTTTTTTTTTTGAGACGGAGTCTCACACTGTCGGCTCACTGCAAGCTCCGTCTCCTGGGTTCATGTCATTCTCCTGCCTCAGCCTCCTGAGTAGCTGGGCCTAGTACCCGCTTTCTAAAGAGCTTCTAAGACCCTTGGAATCTCTGAAGTGATAAATGTGCCTTTTTGTATGCTAATGTGATGACTAGTGGCTGGGACCCTTGGATAAATAGGATAGCAGCTCTTCAACAGAAAGACCAAAACATGATTAGAGGGTTAGAACTTTTGGTCCAGCCCTCTGACCTCTGGGGAGGGAATAGGGACTGGAGATTGGGTTAATTATCAATGTTAATGATTTAATCAATCATGCATGGAGCCTTCATTAAAAACTCTGGATAAGGTGGTTCAGACAGCATCTTGGTTGGTGAACATATCAAGGTATTGGAAGGGCAGCATGCAGGAGAGTGCATGGAAGAGTCACATGCACCCTTCCTCTCCCATACCTCGCCCTATACATAGCTTCCATTTGGCTGTTCCTGAGTTGTATCATTTATAATAAACTGGCAAGAGTAAACAAAGTGGCCTCCTGAGTTCTGTGAGCCATTCTAGTAAATTACTGAACCCAAGGAGGGAATCATGGAAACCTCAGATTTATAGCCAATCTGTCAGAAGTACAGGAACCCCAGGACTTGTAATTGCCATCTGAAGTGGAGATAGTCTTGTGAGCCTGAGCCCTTTACAAGTGTAGGATATGATACTAACTTCAGGTAGTGTCAAAACTGAATTGAACTGTAGGACACCTAGCTGGTGTTGAAGAATTGGTTGGTGTGGGGAAAAAGCCTACACGTTTGGTGTCAACAGTGTTGTTTACACTTATTTAAAAACCAACCTGAGAAATGTCTTGTCTTGGCACACATATCCACAATCACTGCAGCAGTAGAAAAACAAATATTATAGTATCTCAGAAACTGGCACTTGGAATTTCTCCCCAAACATTACACACTGAATTTTGACTCTCAAAATTCATCAGCCTAAAAAGTTACATACTGCTACCTAATTTCAAGAAGCAAGGAAATAAAATCCTATCATGTGTGCAGAAGAGGGTAAGTGCCAGAAATATTTGACAAGAAGCACTAATGATCACTCAACTTAAACCTTCTTATTTTTTTTTTTAAACATGCACTACAATTTATTTTACAGATATCGTTTTAGATATTACCCATTAGTTTTTATTTATAGTGGCATTGTTGCCATTCAGTTCCAAACATTGTCATGATCATTTCCTCTTTCACCTTTTAAGAGGATGGCTCATCCTGCTTAATTATCTTGTCTTGTTTTAATTTTCAAAAATATAAAAAAATCTGACTTTTTGTAATTGGTTTCTAATTTTATCACATTTTGGCCAGAGGCTATATATATTTCATGGAATCTTGATTTTCTTATACTCGTGTATATTTTCTTTGGGGTCAAGTAAAAGATCTGATTTTGTATAAACCCTTTGTGAGCTAGAAAAAAGTTTTTACTATTGCAATGCAGAGTTTTAAATAAGTATATTAATTGCATTGCTAGTTTATCTTATCCTTGTTAATATTTGATTGTATTATCTAATTTTTTCATAAAATGAAATTAAATTTTACTACATAATTTTGAACACAGCCATTTCTATTAATTTTTACTTTTTATTTTTATTCCATATTAATATAAAAATAATTATTCTTATAGCTTCTTAAATTTTAATTTTGTCATTCAGTAATTGGTGATTAATTTTGATTTTTGTCTTAAAATACAGGTACACTTGTTAGATATAACTGCTAACTGTAATTTCATGAAAATTTTCTTATGTTATTTTCTATCTCTTTCAACTTTCTAAGTTATTAAACCAAATTTTTTAACCACACTGAAGGAATACATAGTAAAAGATAAATTAGCAAAATAAGATAAAGAATATTTTTAATCCAACATGAAAGCATCTGTTTGTCTTCAGGAAAGTGTAATCTGTTTAACATTTTGTGGGTGTTTATAAACATGGATATATATTTAATATTTTTAAATTATTTCTATTATACTTTAAGTTCTAGGGTACATGTGCACAATGTGCAGGTTTATTACATATGTATACATGTGCTTTTGGTGTTTTAGACATGAAGTCCTTGCCCATGCCTATGTCCTGAAAGGTATTGCCTAGGTTTTCTTCTAGGGTTTTTATGGTTTTAGGTCTAACATTTAAGTCTTTAATCCATCTTGAATTAATTTTTATATAAGGTGTAAGGAAGGGATCTAGTTTCAACTTTCTACATATGGCTAGCCAGTTTTCCCAGCACCATTTATTAAATAGGGAATCCTTTCCCCATTTCTTGTTTTTGTCAGGTTTATCAAAGATCAGATGGTTGTAGATGTGTGGTATTATTTCTGAGGGCTCTGTTCTGTTCCATTGGTCTATATCTCTGTTTTGGTACCAGTACCATGCTGTTTTGGTTACTGTATTTATCTGGTGTTTTCCATTGATCATGCAATTCATATCTTCTTTTAAAAACATTAATTATATTTATTGATTTTTCTTCCCTTTTTTACTTTTACTTTTTACTTCTTCAGAAGTTATATTCTATTTTGATCATTTTACAGATAACTATAGCTAAAATAAATTATAGGCAGATTTATTAAAACAAAATTTATCAAAATTTTATTTACATCTTGCTGTATGTAATCAGCTATTTTACTTATTATAATATTTACATATTTCTTAGGTCATTTTTCTTGCTCTTTACATCTCCATCTCTCTTACAGAAGTATGTTCTTTGGTTGGTCTTTCAGTGAGTGTATAGGAGTAGGAAATTGTCTTGGTCTGTAGGTTTGTTTCATAATGTTTGTATTTTTCCATGATGTTTCAATGATAGCTTAGCAGGGTATAGAATTGTTTAAGGTTGGCCGGGCACAGTGGCTCACTCCTGTAATCCCAGCACATTGGGAGGCTAAGGCAGGCGGATCACGAGGTCAAGAGTTCGAGACCAGCTTGGCCAACATAGTGAAACCCCCGTCTCTACTAAAAATACAAAAATTAGCTGTGGATGGTGGTGGGCACCTGTAGTCTCAGCTACTCAGGAGACTGAGGGAGGAAAACTGCTTGAACTCAGGAGGCGGAAGTTGTAGTGAGCCAAGATCTCTTCACTGCACTCCAGCCTGTGCAACAGAGCAAGCCTCCATCTCAAAGAAATAAAAGAATTATTTAATGTTGAACAGATATATCCTCCCTTGTGCTTCAGTGATATTAATCTATTGTCTGTGGACGTTCATTATTTTTGATGAGCTATTGTAAGAAATATTTGTTCACTTTATCCAGTCTTTTTCTTATGCAGCTTTTAAGATTTCTCTCCACTTTTCATAATCTATAATAGTTTCAGAATGGTGTATCTGGACCCAGATTTGTATTTCTGTTGTCTAAGACTATTTGAGAAGTCAGAATTATTTTTTTAGTCTGGTTATTTTTTCAGCAAATACTATTTCAAATGTAGCTTCTCTTCCTTTTCTCCATTGTATACTGCCAAACATACAAGGAGAGCTTCTATCCTTCTCATGTTACCCCCAATCTTTCTTAATGGCTGTTTAGTGTTTTACATTTCTTCATCCCTCTTATATTCTTGGTTATTTGCTCAAATTTGTCAGTTATGTTACCAATTTTCTCTTTAAGTAAACCTATTTTTTGTTTAAAATGTTTATTAAATTTTAAATTTAATAACTATACTCCAAAAGTATATATTGCTATTTTTAAATCTATTGCTATTTTTACGTATTTGTCAATCTTTAATAATTTTCTTTCCTTTACATATTTTCCTTGCTGATTCCACAGAATAGAGGGTGAACTGTTGTTAGCTCTCTGTTTCAATGGTAGGAGTTTCTCTTCATAGGACTCTAGTTTGTATGAGGAGCGTTATGCTGTCTTTGTGGTTACGATGATATGGATGCTAAACTCCAGCGATTAACCTCTGTGGCCTGATTCCCTTACGGATACCTTCTGTTCTTAGTTGGTCATGTAAAAAATACTTCAGATTTCTTTGATGGGATAAGCATCTGCTATCAGTATCCATATAGATTTACCTTATTACTTAATGTTGAGCATATATAATACAAATAAATATATTTGTATGTTTTTCTAATCTTCTTATGCATAGAGTACCTATATTAGATATATTGTCTTTAAAATCCACTCTGTACCTGTAGAAAAGTGTGTAGAATTGAAGATTATAAGCCAGAGTTCAAAACAAGGCATTTTTCCTTGGAAAGGATAAGGGCATCCAATTCTAAGATAGAACAGCTTGAAAGAATATAGAATGGAAAAAACCATCTACCTCTAATCCTATAGCCAACAAAAATATCTTTCATAAAAGAAGGTGAAATGAAGAGCCTTAAATGCATATGAAATTGAAAAAAGTATGTATTTTCAGAAGATACATACTACAAAATTAAAGGAAATCCTTCAGGTAGAAAGAAAAGGATTTCAGATGGAAATACGGATCTTCACAAAGGAATAAAGAGAACTGGCAGTGGTAAGTAAGAGGGTAAGTTTATTATTTTTATTATTTAAATAGGTAAATTTATATGTAAACAGATAATTGACATTTAAGCAAAGTGGTATCAATGTAGTGTTGGTTTGATTATATCTGTAGAAGTAAAATGTATGACAATAGCACTACGGTCATGAGGGGAAAACAGAAGTAAACTATTGTATGATTCTCATAAAGTGATATTATTATATGGTAGAACTGATAAGTTAAATATATGTACTATAATTCATAAAGCAATCACTAAAATAACAAACATACACACAAACTTTATAACTAATACATCAATAATGGGGATAAAATAAAAGCATTGTTTAAAATTCAAAAGAAAGAAGAAGTGAAGAATAGGACGAAGGATAGGACAAATAACAAAGAGAAAGATAATAGATTAAAACACAAACATAATAGTAATCACATTAAACTTAAATTGCCTAAACACCTTAATTAGAAGGAAAATATTTTACTATATGCTATCCACAAGCAAAGAGCAAATCAATAAGCCAGAATTCAAAATATAAGATCAAAAATAAAAGAATGAAAAAAGATATATCGTGCAAACAATAATCAAATAATCTTGATTTTTTTCCCAAGACTGAGATATATTATTCACATCCCTCTGCCCAAGACTGGTTATGAGTCTGTAGTATTAACGCTTATTTCATGTTATAAAGTTTTTACTAATGCTTATCACAAAATCAATTCTTTAATATCGTTCTTTCCTCCGAGGCTATGAACTCCTTGACAATGTAGCCCCCAGCTCTGTTGTTCATTGTAATTCCAGTACTTAATGTAGATGAAAGAATGAGAAAAAAAATGGTAAACTCCAAATTAACTAATCCTACTATCTACATGTACATCTTTTGGTTAGGGCATATTACACATGGCTGAATAAACAGAACTCTGAAATGAATTGCTGAATTTACTGTGATAATGTAGTTAATGATGAAAGAGTGGGCTCTTTCTGAGCTCTCACAGGGAAAACTTCTCTTGGCTATCAATCTTAGCTATAGATGTTCTCTTTCTGAATTACTGAGCTTCTATCATAAGGACTTTAAAGCTGATCATGTTTATTATCACATAAAGCTTACTATGGTTTCCTCTTTGTTTTGGTTAATTTAAAGCATAAAAATAAAATGTTGAGCTACCAATGAAAAAATGTACTTTTTTCTGGTGTGTATTTTGGTACTAACCTTATTCCCAGCTTCATCTTAACTATTCTTGTTAATTTATCATGCTTTCTAGATTTCTGTACCCACTTATTTTAGTTTTTGATATATGTGTAGATTTATAAGCCATTTCTGAATTAGTGTTATAGAATTAGTCTTTCTACCTAAGAATAAATAAAAAAGAAAATCAGTAACAAAATGATCATACAAAGGTCTCTTTTGTAATGCCTTAAAATTTTGTTGTAAGGATGTTGATGATGAAACATTAACAAGAAGAATAGACGATGAGAACAATCATTAACCCTACCCAGAAGAGGTCAGTATCGCACCCCCATTCTTTTAAAACTGCTATTAAAGACTAAACATAGATAACTATTGAAGAGAAAATTCAGAGAGATCTACTTTAATTTAGTTTACAGAGCTGACACAGAGACACAAAGCTATGACTTATAGGAAAAAAAATTAAATGAATGGGCACAGGGTAATGTTATTATTATTTTTTTTTTAGTTCACGTATTTTAAGATGTAGGCCAACGATGTTGAAGCAAGTCTACTATTTTTTCCAATAAGTAATCTTTCCCAGTAACAATATTTTCAGATAAAACAGTAGTCTGAAAAAAATACTGAGATGATGAAAATTTTTTAATGAATTTTGAATAAATCAAGGAAGCTTTAGACTCTGTCTATCCTTATAAAAACATAGTGCAAGTTATCAAGGTGTCATTGCTAAAAGCTGAAATACAAATTGACTTCATGACACTTCTTTTCTACAGCAGAAACTATCCCATGACGTTATTAATCATTTATTTTTAATGGGTGAATTGTCTTATGTTTTTCATCACCTTTCTAACATTGCTACTATTTAACATCCTTCAAAATGTTGAAATTAAAGATTAGAATGGAATGCTCATTATTAACACTTAAGATAAAAACCAATAGCGTTAGACTGAAATTGCTTTTCCAAGCATGTTCTGATTTCTTCAGATTCACATTTTCTTTATTAAAAAGTCTCAGGCCGGGCACACTGGCTCAAGCCTATAATCCCACCAGCAGTTTGGGAGGATGAGGCAGGTGGATTGCCTGAGGTCAGTAATTTGAGACCAGCCTGGCCAACATAATGAAACTTCTTCTCTACTAAAAAAATACAAAAAATCAGCTGGGTATGGTGGCAGGTGCCTGTAATTCCCGCTACTTAGGAGGCTGAGGCAGAAGACGCTCTTGAACCCGGGAGGTGGAGTTTACAGTGAGCCGAGATCCTGCCATTGCACTCCAGTCTGGGCAACAAGAGCGAAACTCCGTCTCAAAAATAAATAAAATAAAATTAAAATAAAAATGAATAAAAGTCTCATATACAAAAAAAAAGTTCTTCACAAAGCTCAAAAATTCTTATTAATTATCTCATACTCAAATATTGTTGATAATCTAATAGTAAAAAGGAGCTGCTCTAAATCTTGGGTATAAGGAAGTGAACCAATCAAACCAAAATTTTCCTGTCTTCACAAATTTACCTTTTACTGAATCTACCTTTTGTACACAGTTAAAAAAAAAAAAAAAAAAAAACCATAGGTAAATAATGTTATTTAGGCCGGGCGCGGTGGCTCAAGCCTGTAATCCCAGCACTTTGGGAGGCCGAGACGGGCGGATCATGAGGTCAGGAGATCGAGACTATCCTGGCTAATACGGTGAAACCCCGTCTCTACTAAAAAATACAAAAAACTAGCTGGGCGAGGAGGCGGGCGCCTGTAGTCCCAGCTACTCGGGAGGCTGAGACAGGAGAATGGCGTGAACCCGGGAGGCGGAGCTTGCAGTGAGCTGAGATCCGGCCACTGCACTCCAGCCTGGGCGGCAGAGCAAGACTCCGTCTCAAAAAAAAAAAAAAGGCCGGGCGCGGTGGCTCAAGCCTGTAATCCCAGCACTTTGGGAGGCCGAGACGGGCGGATCACGAGGTCAGGAGATCGAGACCATCCTGGCTAATACGGTGAAACCCCGTCTCTACTAAAAATACAAAAACTAGCCGGGCGAGGTGGCGGGCGCCTGTAGTCCCAGCTACTCGGGAGGCTGAGGCAGGAGAATGGCGGAAACCCGGAGGCGGAGCTTGCAGTGAGCTGAGATCCGGCCACTGCACTCCAGTCCGGGCGACAGAGCGAGACTCCGCCTCAGGAAAAAAAAAAAAAAAAAAAAAAAAAAAAAAAAAAAAAAAAAAAAAAATGTTATTTAATATCTTGACAATTGCCAGAGAGAAAAGTAAAGTGGGGAAGTAGCATAAGACACCTATCCTTGAGGGGCAAGTGGTGAATTGGAGGTGAAAGGCTTCCCTGTGAAGTGGACATCTGAGCAGAAACTTGAGTGAGAGAATCCTATGGATATCTGGGAGAAAAGCGTTTCAGTAAAGACCCCAAGACAGGACTAGGCCTGCTTTCTTTGACTAACAGCTAAAGGCAAATGTGGTTTGGAGTAGAGTGAGCTAAGGGGAAAGTCATTTAGATATGATGAGATTGGTTAGAATTATGCCTGTCATATTCCATCACATGATTATGTTGTAATTGGAGTTTTTATTTGAACAAATTGGGATTTTATCAAGACACACTGAGTTGTTCATATTTGTCTATACCAGCCTTATCCAGAAACATACAATTATTTAAGGCCTAATTTTCTAGTATTGAATATTGATGTCAGAATGAATCTCTTTAAAGAAATAATGTCTTTAAAAGTTAACGCTTTGAGTAGAAGATACCAACATGGCTCATTCTAATGATTATATGAATTCTCTAGATAATGCTGAATGTTAATCATTAAGGATTTGGAGAACCTGGGGACTGGGAGAGCAGAATGTTGAAAAAATACTCCAGATCCTAGGCAGGGTAACCTGTGGTTGAGCCTAAGAGTTCAGTGTAACAAACTGAGTAATAAGTAACATTTACTTCATTGGAATGTTAGTCCTAAGAGTTAAACCATAATTCTATAGGACTAGAATAGCTTAGCTGCATTCACCATAACCTTTGTAGAGACTATTGCCTAACAAAAAAAGGCAACATTGAAGAGTATATATGTGCGATTTATCAAAAATATACTTAATACCAATTAAGCATATTTTATTGACTTATTCAGTGGTGCTTTTTCCAACATGCATTTTATTTTCTATATCTTTGACATGATGATTAAATGAATAAGACCGAATTATGCAATGATTGCAACTAGAAACATAACATCTCCCTTTTCTTAAATAATGCTAATAAACCTTACAAACAAAACACACTGGTTAAATAGTTACTTTATCTATTGGTAGGGGAGATATGTTTTTCTATTTATTTATTGGCCTCTAGAGGATATGTTATCACAAACAAAATAACATGAAATCGTATTTGAAAAATGTATATATATTTTATCCTCTAGAATTTTGCTAATATGGAGGTGGAAATAGAAAGTAACAAATAGATAAGATCATTTATTATTAGTGAAATATTATCCGAAGTATTTAATAGAGGCAGAATATATATCCTATTATAATCCCCAAGAACCTTTGCTACAGCAGGTTGATTTTGAACCTGGTTTGAGATATGAAAGGATTTGAAAATAATACTTAAAAAGGTAAAGAATATTGATCATTCAATGATAAATTAAATGAAAAACTAAGAACCATACCAAAAGACCATACACACATTTTTGGGCTGAGTGTGTCCTGCAGAATTAGAGGATCTATTAACTTACTATCTTTCATTAAGTGATTATACTTTTGGTAGCCTAATTACTACTGAGGCATGTGAGTAGTGACTGGTTGTTTAAAAAGTTAAATTTAATTTCAGTTGATTCAAGTCTATCTTTCCAGTTTTTCTTTTTTCTTTTCTTCTTCTTCTTTTCTTTTTTTTTTCCTGATACAAAATCTCACTATCATCCAGGCTGGAGTGCAGTGGTGCGATCATGGCTCACTACAGCCTCGACCTCCCTGGCTCAAGTGATTCTCCAATCTCAGCCTCTCAAGTACCTGGGACTACAGGCATGATCCACCACATCTGGCTAATTTTTAGATTTTATGTAGAGAAAGGTTCTCACTATGTTGCCCAAGCTAGTCTCGAACTCCTGGGCTCAAGCGAATCTCCCATCTTGGCATCCCAAAGTGCTGGGATTATACCCATGAGCCACCGTGTTTGGCCTTTCCAGATTTTTTAGCATGTTTCTTTTCAAACATAAAGCATATGCATGTAAGACTAGCACATCACCATTTGTCTTTATTGTTTTGAACTATCTGGTGCTGGATAGGTTATTTCTAAATTGTTATATTTGTTCTGCCCATGATGTGCACTTTGTGTTAGTTCTTCCTTTGGTTTGGCCATTTTGGTCCTCAACCACAGCGAAAATCTGCCAGTTTAAAACACACTTTACTGTGTGTATAAGAAAAGTATATAATTCCTTTAACTCGTTCACAGCAAAATAAGAAAATATTGCCTGAAATTGGCAAGTGCAGGATAATCCTAACATTAATGAAAACAAGGAAGCTGATAGTTGCTATCCAAGAAATGTCCTGCTTTTAAAGGTAAGTGAGCCCTATAGAATAATTGCCGCCAATTGTGAAATCTCCAAAATTAAGCTGCAGATTGAGTCTGTGAATTCAAAGTTGGTATTTATTAAGCTAATGGAGCTGAGGCAAGAAAGCCAAGATCTGAGAAGCAATAATTTCTTATGATAAAAATGTATAGGAGTTATGAGTTAGAAGATTATCATAAGAATCTGTTACTTTCTAAACTAGGAACAGATGACCTTTTGGTTACATTCAATATCTCTAATTGCTAAAGTAAGCTGTTAATGGTCCACATTTTTTACTGAAATCTCAAAATCAGTTAAATTGAGTTTTTATAAGATTCATTTCAGCCTAATAAAGATGCAAAGAATATCAAATCACTTCAGTCTCTCTCCTAATTAAGGATCAATAGTCTACATAACCTGACTGTCTTCCTCTCTCTGGGGATGTAAGTGACACCTCTTGCTGAACTTCAGAAGCAACAGTTATGGGAAGCTTGTTTTTCTTTTTAACAGTGGATCCATTCATTTTCCAAAGCCCTTAGTGAGCACATAACAGAGGATGTGTATGCAGCAAAAATGAAAAAAACTCAAAATTTCCAGCATATACTCTGGGCTACTCTCCATTTCAGATAACTTACATTATCTACAATTCTTACAAGAAAGATTTATGTATATATTCTCACTCTCAGTGTATAGATGGGAAAAGAAGTGAGTTTATGCCTACATACTCGGTAAATAAAAAAGCTTGGATCCAAGTAAGTGCTCTTTTTCGACACAATAGTGCCCCTTCTCTCCACAACCAGTATGATGGTCAATTGATTTGACTGGGCTAAGGCATATCCAGATAACTGGTAAAACATTATTTATAAAATAAAACAGAAGGAAATCACTCAAAATTCCAACACCCTGCTGTGAGATTATTGGTGCCACAATAAAATACTACCAGTATCTACTGAAGCTGAGTATATGTATATGCTCTGATCCTGCAATACGTATTTGGTTATATATCCCAAAGAAATGAGTGCTTATTCACCAAAGACATGTGTAAGTGTGCCCACAGAAGTTTTATTCATAATAACTGTAATTAGAAAAATAAAAAAGAAATCTACCTTAATAAAAGAGTGGATAAAAAACTGTGCTATATTAACATAACAGAATTCTATGCATCACTGGGAATGAGCCATCTACAACTACATGCAGAAAATAGATGATTCTCAGAAACATAATTTTGAACTTAAAAAGTCAGACACAGAGAAAGTATATGCTCATTAGCATATTAATATAGAAAACCAAAACAGGCAAAACTAACTGTTAGAAATTAGAAAAGATGCAGAGAGTTGCAGTTACTGGATGGGAGCCTGAGATGTGTTATTTTGGGGGCTGGTATTGCTTGGCTTCGTGATGAGAACATGTTACATGAATGGATTGTGAAAATTTATAAATCACTTATGATACAGAAACTCTACTGTATGTATATTATTGTTTAGTAAAATATTTAAAACTATCAACTATGATCTAAAATCTGAATAACACTAGCATGGCAGATTCAGACCGTAAAAAGATTAGGTGAGAACAAGTACAGATGCTTATCCTGTTTGAGAGGAATCCATAATAAAGTCAAGATCCTGATAGGAATAAGTAAACATAGATGCATATTTTTAAATTAAGGGTAAACAATACAAGAATGCAAATAGAAATTTTATCTTTTAAATATAACACAAGAAAATTGTATTTATCCAATCGAAATCACAAGTAAAGAATGAAAAAGAAAAAAGATTCTATTTATGTATTAACTTTTAACCTCCAATCTTAGTATATTTAAATGTTAAATCTTGTAGTTTAAAAAATATTTTTGGTTGATCATTAAAGTTTTTTACAGACATTATGTAGTCTTCAAGTATATACAACTGGACATTCTTTCTAGTATATTTATAATTTTTGCTTGTTTTGTTTACTTAATAAGCTGGGATCTTCAGTACAATGTTGATAGAGGTAGTTAAAGTGTACATTCCTATCTTGTCCCAATCGTTGGGAGAAATTAGTCAGTCCTTTACCATGAGATATATATTTACATATAGCTAGCTGGTTTTTGAACATCATCAGTTTGAGGAA
This sequence comes from Trachypithecus francoisi, assembly GCF_009764315.1. Lineage (NCBI taxonomy): Eukaryota > Metazoa > Chordata > Mammalia > Primates > Cercopithecidae > Trachypithecus > Trachypithecus francoisi. The sequence goes on from NW_022681468.1 coordinate 56,602,133, forward strand.
GTTTTCTTCCATTCTTACTTTGTTGAATGTTTTTATTATGAAAGGGTATTGTGTTCCTCTTTTATTCTATTATGGTGATTATTATATAGATTTATTTTCAAATGTTAAGCTAATCCTGCATTCATAGGATAAACTCCACTTGGTTGTGATATATTAATGTTTTTATATGTCATTACTTGCTGTTATTTTGTTGAAGATATTTACATCTATGTCATGAAAAACGTACGTTCACATTTTTTCTTCAATAAAGGTTGTGAGATTTGTGGTATGATGGTCATGCATGTCTCATAAAATCTAATTAGAAGCATGCATTTCACCTTTCTTTAAAAATGAATAAATGTTTGGTAAAGTTCCTGTCTTAAAGATTTATAGAATTTGCTGTCAAAACTGTCTAAAACCAGAGTTTTCTTCATTAAATATATTCTTTTTAATTTACTGAGTTAGTTTGGTCAGTTATTTTTTTATAAGGGATGTATTCATTTAATCTCAGTTATATTTCATGTAGTAAAGTTATTCAAAATACTCCATTTGTAGCCTTCAAAATTTGTATTTCTTCCTTTTCATAATATCCCTCTTTCTTTCCTGATATTTTTGCTTTTATTTTTCTTTTATTGTGTTAAGAGCGTTAGACATATTATTAATATTTTCAAAGAATAAACCTCTGGCCTTTTTACTGTTGTCTATGTTTGTTACATTGATTTATAGTTTAATCTTCACTGTTTTCATGCTCATACTTATTTTGAACTTAATTTGTTCTTTTTCTAGCTTCTTAATGTGATAATTTAAGTGATTTATTTTAACCATTTCTTCTTTTATAATGTAGGCTTTTAGACTGTGAATTTTTTCTTTAAACACTGTCAGCAGTGTCCCACAAAAATTGATAAGCTGTGTTTCCATTATCTTTCAGTTGAATATTTTATTTCCTTTGTGATTTTGTTTTTGAGTTATTTAATAGTGTAGTTAATTTCTAAATATTTAAGAATTTTCTGAATGTCTTCACTTTTTGATTTGCAATTTACTTTTGGTGCACACACACAGAAAACATACTCTAAGATTTTAGTCTTTTAAGATACACAAAATATATTTTATATATTTTGATGAATGTTTCATATGCATTTGAGGGAATATGAATTTTCAATCATTGGATTGGGTGTAATATTTTTAAAATATCATTGAGGTTCAATGGTAGATCTATATTATACTTGATTTTTTGTCCATTGTTTTATCTGAGAGAAGGTAGTTAAAATGAGAGGGAGGATCTCCAATTATGTTCTCAGATTGTCTGTTTTTTTTTTTTTTGAGACAGAGTCTCGCTCTATCGCCCAGGCTGGAGTGCAGTGGCCGGATCTCAGCTCACTGCAAGCTCCGCCTCCCGGGTTCACGCCATTCTCCTGCCTCAGCCTCCCGAGTAGCTGGGACTATAGGCGCCCGCCACCACGCCCGGCTAGTTTTTTTGTATTTTTTTAGTAGAGACGGGGTTTCACTGTGTTAGCCAGGATGGTCTCGATCTCCTGACCTCGTGATCCGCCCGTCTCGGCCTCCCAAAGTGCTGGGATTACAGGCTTGAGCCGCCGCGCCCGGCCTGTTTTTTTAATTCAATTCTATCAATTTGTGCTTTATGAATTTTGAAATTCTTATTAGAGGTAGGCATATTAATATTGAAATACCTTTATAACGAATTACTCCAACTAGCATTACTTTTACATTTTTGGTCATGAAATCTATTTTGTCTGATACTAATATTGCCATACCAGTGTGAGTCACCATGGTGAATAATTCCTCCAGCTTTTAAATAAAAAGAAAATATCTTTACTTGAGCCAAATTTTTCAGTGATACTTTTGCTGAATATAATGTTTCAACTTTCAGCAAATTGAATATATCTTTTTATCATCTTCTGCTTTGTTTCTGGTAAGAAATTAATATTTCTTATTTGTACTTTTATTCCTTTATATTTATTTTCTGGCGTCTTTTGAGTTTTTGTGTTTTTTTCTTTTGCTTTATGGTATCACTTTGTATATTCTGCTTTGAGTGTCCTGCACTTCTAGTATATATGTTAATGTTTTTCATTAAATTTGAGGAATTTTTAGCCTGTTTTGGGCCTCATTCTCACTCACCCTTCTTAACTTTCAATTTCATGTATGCTGGACCATTTGATATTATTCTACAACTATCTGGGATTCTTTTCCTTCAATCTTTGTTCTTTCTGTTCTTCAGATTGGAAAATTTCTGTTGATCTGTCCTCCTGTTCACTGACTTTCTTTCCCTATCTTCAATTGGATGTTAAGGTCATCTTGGAATTTATATGTATTTTGTTTGTTTGTTTATTTATTTAGAGACAGTGTCTCGCTCTCTTGCCCAGGCTGGAGTGCAGTGGCAGGATCTCAATTAACTATAACCTCCACCTCCTGGAGGTTCAAGCTATTGTCCTGCCTCAGCCTCCCAAGTAGCTGGGACTACAGGCACAGGTCACCATGCCTGGCTAATTTTTATATTTTTAGTAGAGACAGGGTTTCACCATGTTGGCCATGCTAGTCTCGAACTCCTGGCCTCAAGTGATAGGCCCACCTCAGCCTCCCAAAGTGTGGAATTACATGTGTGAGCCACTGCACCTGGCCAGGTATTTATTTTTCATTGTTGTAGTTTTCAATTTTAGAAACTCCATTTTTTGTAGTTTTTATTTATCTTGTGAAAAATCTGTATCTGTTCACTAATTAAGCTCATGTTTTTCTTTCATCCTTGAAAATTGCCTTTTAATTCTTTACTAAACACCAGTTTAATGTCTGTGGCTGCAAAATCCATAAATGTATGGTTTCTATTGATTGTCTTTTCCCTGACTATTCACATTTTCTTGTTTCTTTGCACGTCTAGAAAATTTTTATCATATGCTGATCATTCTGAAACATATTTCTGAGATGCTAGATATTGCTAGTATTCTGAAATATTTATTTTTGTTATTATGGGCAATTCAATTATTGGATAGCCTTGAACTTGTGTAAAACTAACTTTATACCTGTTGTAGTAGACCTGAGAAAAGTTCAAATTGTTTCCTGAGTTCCTCTAAGTTACTAGAACTCATACAAACTCTCAATTCTGTCACTTCTGAGGATCTCATTAGGATTTAATTCAGGTTTGTTCGGGTGGGTCAACCGTTGCCCTTAATTTAGAGTGAGATAATTTCTTCTAAGGTTCAGGCTATGTAGTTTAAGCTGGATGCCAGCGTTGTTATTGAGGTGTTACCAAAGCCTCTCTATTCTGGCTGGTCCAGAGCTCCAATTACCACTAGCAATGCTTGACTTCTAGTGTATCTGCCCTTCTCTCATATCCATGGTGGCCAATCTCTGTTGGCTGACCAACCCACAACCAAAAACTCATGGGGATCCCTGACACTAACTTCTGTCCCATTCAGTACACAATTCTCTGATTTCTAGTGTCCCACACTACTAATTCCAGTGACTTTAGATAATTTGGAGAGTGAAAACAAGTCCGCACACTCAAGTAGCCCAGAAGTCCCATTCACTAATATTTATCCTAGAGATACTTTTGCACATGCCAAACTAGGATAAGGTCCAGAATATTCATTGCAACAGTATTTGTTAGGGTGAGATAATAGAGACCACATAGATGCCCCGTCACTGAGGGATTCTGAATGAGTGAAAGGTAAAGGGGGCATAATAGGAAATATTATAAATCAATCATAATGTATTAAACAATTTTACACACAGAAATTTACATAGATCATTCAAAAATAAGGCAAAACATCACAGGAGTTTTTATGGTCTAATAATATGCCATAAACAGAGGAAAATAGTCTCTGGCATTAGTAAAATCCATTGAGACAAAACAAAAGGTACTATAGGGCCCCTTAATTTAACTACAGCAATTTTCCAAAAGTTACTTTGCGCTTTTTACTTTGTCATCAACCTTCAGCAGGCTATGAATGTGATGGAGGATTCTGGATGACAACTATATGGTTTATATGTATTTATGAACTGGGATATTTATATGAAAGGTCAGCTAGGTTATGCCATGCTAACAACAACAACAAAAAATCCTCAAACTGCAGTTCCTTTAAAAATCAAAGGCTTATTTCACCTGTGGCATTCATGATACATAATTCAAATGGGTTGACAAGAGGAATGCAGATAGTCTAAAAGGGGAAATACTGGACAAATAGCACCACAGATTACCACATTATTTTCTGTTCTGGATGTATGTTTAAGTGGCTTACTTAATATAACTATGTTAAATCTACAAAAGGGTTCTTCAGGGACCACTTCTAGGAAAGATATGTAAAAGTTCTATTAGAGCAGTATTTTCTAAGTTGGACTATGCTCCAGAATTACTTAGCTTCACAGAAATAAGACTTACGGATTCTCTGAAACATAGCCACTTCGGTGTGGGCCTGGGAGTTGGTTTTTTAATTAACATGTTCTATTATTAAATACTAGGGATGCTCATTAGAGAACTCTACACTTGGGTACCTGGAACCTGGCTTCTTGAATAAAGCCTTAGTCATGAAGTGTCGTCCTTCTTAAAAAATACCGAAACAAACAAACAAACAAACAAACAAACAAACAGATTTTGATAATAGCAGGAGAAGTTATAAGAAACTTTCTCTATGCCAGAATTTTGGATAGAAAATAACCAGTTGAGTCTTTTTCTGAACCTGGCTGAACAGAAGATGCCATCTTGTAAGTCAACATCTACCACAAGGACAGAAAGGTTCCACGCAAGGAGCCCAAGAGCCAAGACATCTACCTAAGGCTGTTGGTCAGGCTATACAGGTTTATGGCCAGAGAAACCAACTCCACATTTAACAAAGTTGTGCTGAAGAGGCTGTTTATGGGTTGCACCAACTGGCTACCTGTATTGCTTTCCTGGATGATCCAGCAGATGAAACTTTCTGGCTGGGAAAACTACTGTGGTTGTGGAGACCATAACAGATGATGTGTAGGTTCAGGAGGTGCCCAAATTGCAGGTGTGTGTGCTCTGCAGTTGAGTAGCTGGGTCACAACTACATCCTGAAGGCTTGGGGCAAGACACTCATCTTGGTGAGCTGGATTCTCAAGGGCCGTCGCACCGTTCTGCTCCCTGATTGTTGCAAGTACCAAGCACACCTGCATTTCTACAGGGCCTGGATAACACTTCATAGCCACACCAAACCTAACCCTGCTCCAAGGGCCAGAAGTTCTAACACTCCAGAGGTCCAGGGGCTAGCCTCAGCTACAAAAACTAACCCTAGATCCTACTCTCTATCAAAAAGATTTTGGATTGTGAAAAAAAAATTAAAATATTTTAAAACTCAGTCTTACATCAGGAACAGTGAGTGGTGTCAAAATAATATTACTCATTTGGTTTCGATAACCTCAAAATGAGAAACTATTAACAAAATATAGGAGGACAAAAGTATGAGACTAATTATGAATTGAAAAAATGCATGAGAAATTATCAGTAACAAATGTCATACCACCTTATAGAGATGATTCCATAGCATAGGGCCAAAGTGAGTCTCAGTGAAAATTAGCCCACTTAAGATAAGCTCATAGTCAAAGATTACAAACAGGTGAGGGGGAAAAAACATCCTGAGGGAATACACCAAATAGAATGACTTTCACCCCGGGAACTATAAACAATAGAACAATGTGAAAGAGAATTTTAAAATGGCTACCCAAGTAGACCAAATTTTACACAATAAAGGATGGAATAGAGATAATACCAATGAAGTATCTGTAACAATGGCTATAATCTGAAAATCTGGCAATACCAAATGTGTGATAAAATACAGAACAACAAGATTCTCCTTCATTGTTCAGAGATAGGAGCTGGTCCTTATCACACTACCTAACAATTGCATGGAATGTTTGCTATCTACATTACACATAGGAAAAAAAATCACCAATAATCCTTCCTATAATAGGCAAAGGCCATAAACCAGGCAACAAGCCCAAGCCTATCAACACTGAGCAAGCATTTCTAGAATTTTAATTTATTCTACAGCTTTATCAGGCTCAGATTTTGTATTAGTCCATTCTCGTGCTGCTATGAAGAAACACCTGAGACTGCAAAATTTATAAAGAAAAGAGGTTTAATTGACTCACAGTTTTGCATGGCTGGGGAGGCCTCAGGAAACTTACAATCATGGCGGAACTCACCTCTTCACAGGCTGGCAGGAGAAAGAATGAGAGCTGAGTGAAGCAGGAAGCCCCTTACAAAACCATTAGATCTTTTGAGTACTTACTATCAATTACCTCCACCTGGTCCTGCCCTTGACATGTGGGGATTGTTACAATTCAATGTGAGATTTGGATGGAGACACAGAGCCAAACCGTGTCAGATTTCTAAAAAAAGCAACTAAACTTCACTTTCCAAGTTTTGTTTCTTTTATTAATCTTTTAGGGAAAACTAAAATTCAACACAGATAAGCACCCTGCAGTCTTACTGGTTTGGAAGACCAGGACAGGTACTTGAGATAACACAACAGCTAGAAAGTAAGATAAAAAATTCTAGAAAAGAGAGTAGGGGAGGGGGACCACAAATTCTGTGGGTGAACTGCCATATCTCTACCTGGCCCCTGGGGCAAGCAGCCCATCAAAAGTAAAAAATAGTCTCTGTAAAATTAGTAGTAAAAATTAGTGGTAGTCCTCCTTAGGTAAAACAAGCTAAAATAAACAAAACAGAGAACACTAAACTAAACACTCTCCACAGAAATATTTTTAAAACAATAGCAAAATTACTACAAATACAAAGAAACAGAAAAATGCAACCTGTTGCCAATAGAAAATGTCAATGGAGTAGGTGGACCTGAGAAAAAGGAAATGTTGCAATGCCACAGAAGAATTTTAAAATATGTATTTTAACTGTGCTCAAGAAAATAAAGGTAAAAATATTTATTGAATGAACAAATAGAAAATATCAGCTGAATAAGGAAAAACATACAAAAAATAGAAATTCTATAATTTAAAAATATATTATGTAAATTAAAAATTGCACGAGGTAGACACACAAAATTATGGGAACTAATAACTATGCTGTTATAATACTGAAGTTGCTGGGTAGGCTGTGTCTATGATTTGGGTAGGAGAGAGGTAAAACATCTTTTTGTGAGGAAGCGGGTAGAGAGATGAGTTGGAGGGATTAGTATGTTGTAGGAAGGAAACAATTTGTCTTACTGAAGGAAATAGCATTCTTCCCACTAATAAAAGGAGAGTCAGATATAACTAATTAGGAAAGCAGGGGAAGTGATGGTTATGATTAATAGGATAAAAAGAAAAATATAAAATAACATCTAAATGAATAAAAAAGAAATAAATGACAACTGTATCAAACCCACAAAGTAAAAGAAAAAACACTGAAATAAGTAATACACATAGAAAAAGATATTGGGAATAAAAAAATTATCAGTCTAAATGGACTTAACTTATTTGAAGCCAGAGTCTGTTAGATTTGGTAAAAGATTAAAAATAATTTTGTGAACTATGAACTATCATAAGCTTGTATGATGAAGATGCCACAAGCAATTGCAACAGGAACAGGAATTGACAAAGGGATCTAATTTATTTAAAGAGCTTCTGCACAGCAAAATAAATTATCAACAGAGTAAACAGACAACCTACAGAATGGGAGAAAATTTTTGCAAACTATTCATTTGACAAAGTTCTAATATCCAGCATCTATAAGAAACGTAAACAAATTTAAAGAAACAACCCCATTAAAAAGTGTGTAAAGTACATGAAGAGACACTTTTCAGAACATACATGCAAGCAACAAGCATATGAAAAAAAGCTCAACATCATGATCATTAGAGAAATGCAAATCAAAACTGCAATGGGATCCCATCTCACATCAGTCAGAATGGTCAAAAATAACAGATACTAGTGAGGTTGTGGAGAAAACGGAATGGTGATACACTGTTGGTTGGATTTTAAATCAGTCCAATCATTGTGGAAGAGAGTGTGGCTATTTCTCTAGAGACCTAGAGACAGAAATATCATTTGACCCAGCAGTCCCATTACTGGGTATGTACCCAAAGGAATAGATATTTTTCCATTATAAAGACACATGCATATGTAGATTTACTACAGCACTATTCACAACAGTAAAGACAGGAAATCAATCTAAATGCCCATCAATAATAGATTGGATCAAGAAAATGTGGTACACGTTGATTTGTTTTTCTAAGACCAGTCCAGCGAGCACAAAAGAACCAGCGAGTAGGCAAGGCTAAAAGCAAAACTGCAAATTTATTCTTTGGCCATCTAGCTCCAGAGAAAAAGGTATGGGGGTGAAGTCTGTTGGCCTCCGGCAAAGGAGGCCGAGAGAGAGTCACCCAGTAGAGCTCTCGGGCAGAGTTCCTAATGCAGTCCCGACAAAGGTAGGGGCTGAGGAAGCCCGCCCCGTGCATCTGCCGGGAGTGGCTTTTCTAGGAGTGGAAGGGCAATAGGCGGGGCACGGACGTGTCAGGGGAGGGCGGGGGGGGGAAGACGCCGCAGGTGCCACCAGGTAAATCTTGATCTCTTCGGATTGACATCACCTGGCGCATGCCTGGTTGGTCTGCACCTTCCCGGGCGCCAGCTGCATCCTCGCGCACACGGGGAAAAGTTGGTGATGAAAAACCCGGAAATGCACCATCTTGCCTCCGTTCGTCAAAACATTCCAACCTTTTATTGGTAATAGTGATAAGGGGCGCCGTGGTCTGTCTGGCTACTTCCTGCTGTTAAGGGGCGTCGTCAAGGTCGGGGCCCATGGTTGGCATTTGGACGTACGGATGAAGAATAAAATAAGGCACAGTATTAGTATAGGAATGAGGAATGGAAGCATTTGTTGGAATAGGGGCAAAACCCAGAAGGAAGGTCCCAGCAAGGTTGAGGAGTATGAGATAGTTAAGAAAATTTAGTAAGTTTGAGGCAAGTGGGGGAAAGCCAAACTGATTTCCACTGATTGCTTTCGGTAGGGGCCCTTTTTAGCTGGGAATGAGGAACGAGTGCGCAGAGTAGTTGTTGGCCAGGCAGCAATTAAGGAGTGGAGTTTTTTTGTGGAGTGGATGGCTTTCCACTTACTCCTACTACAGAGATATTGGATGGAAGGCTAGGTCCAGAGAAGGACGGCAAAACAGAATAGGTAGCCTTGCTGTTGATTAAAAAATTGATTGTCTTACCCGCTACCAGGAGAGTTACCCGCGGCTCGGCGAGGGTGATGGGGGTCCCCGAGTCTCGGCACCTTCAGTTGCCGCCGTCGTCCAGATGTAGGAGCTGGAAGGAGCTCCCAGGATCCTGGGAAAGGGGGTCACGTAGAGACGCAGCACCTGTTCTCAGGGTGGGGCAATCAGACTTCCAGTGTCTTCCCTGCTGGCAAGCAGGGCAGGGGGCTGCTGGTGGACGAGGGTTAGGACATTCACTGACCCAATGTCCTGATGCATTGCACTTATAGCAAGGCTACGTTGGGGCTCGGGGACCTTGCGGACACCTGTTGGCATAGTGTCCTGCCTTGCCACACTTATAGCAGGCTCCTTTCATAGCCTTGGAGTCTGCGGGTGTGTGCTCTGGTCTGGGGTTACAACTGGGCTGTAAAGCCGCTGCTAGGAGCTGTAACTTCTGTTCAAGGCGAGCTTGCTGTCTCCTCTCTGGAGTTATAGACCTTAAAGGCTAATTTAACCAGGTCTTGTATTGGTGCCTGAGGACCATCCTCTACCTTTTGAAGTTTCTTACGAATGTCAGGAGCTGATTGAGAAATGAAATAAGACGCCAAAATGGTGGCCCCTGTTGGGGAGGCCGGATCTAACCGGGTATACTGGGTTAGAACCTCAGTCAGTTTAGGGTGGAGGTTAGGATAACCTGGAGGTCATGCCAAGTTAAGTCATAGGCCTGACAAAGGTATCTAAATTCCTTTATGTATATGGTAGGATTAGCTGAGAAATCGCCTAAACGCTTCTCAATTTTGAAAAGATCGGCCAATGAAAAAGGGACATGTACTCTGACTACCCCCTCTGCCCCAGCCACCTCTCACAAAGGTGCTAACACTGTAGGAGGGTGTGGGCAGAGATAGGGGACTCAAGACAGCCAGTTGGGGGCCCCGAAGGAGGCACGGGACCGAGTGGATGGATTACTAGTAGATAAGGAGGAGGAAGGAGGAGTCTGGGCAGGAAGGGAGGGGTTGGAGAGAGAGGGGAGAGAAGGAGGAATATAGGGCAGGTCGGGACGAGAGCATAAGGCCCAAAGCCTTGTACGTAATTAATTTGGGACCACTTGCCTAGCCACTGGCAGAAATTGCTGAGGTCGATCACGCCACAGTGGAAAGGAAAATAAACCGCTTCCTCCTAAGGTCTTGTTCAAGCTGTAAGGTTTTTTAAATTGGCTAGGAGGCACCCTAAGGGGGTGCTCTTTGGAAATTTGGACTGGGGGTTTCCCGTTTGTTTCCTCTTTACTTACACAATGGACACAATGGAAATGGAAATGGATCCCTGCCTGGCTTCAAAGCGTCCTTTGGAACCAGCAGAGACAAACTGGAGGCTCTTGAAGCCAAAATGGAGATTACCTTCAGGCAGACGTCTCTGTCCTGAACGGGTCTCCCGAGCCACTTGGTGGCTCCAAATGGACCTCGGACCTGCGCAGGATTTCTGGCCGAGGGAGGTAAAGAGGAGACAAGGGCACTTACCCCAGAGAGGCCGTGAGAGTGAGGGAAGCGGATCTCAGGTCCTGGTCCGTCTGCCGTGTGGGAGCAGGAGGAGGAGGAGGAGGCTCCCCAGACCCTGGGGCCCTGAGAAGGGGTCTCCTCCGGGTTCGGCACCAACTGATTTGTTTTTCTAAGACCAGTCCAGCGAGCACAAAAGAACCAGCGAGTAGGCAAGGCTAAAAGCAAAACTGCAAATTTATTCTTTGGTCATCTAGCTCCAGAGAAAAAGGTATGGGGGTGAAGTCTGTTGGCCTCCGGCAAAGGAGGCGAGAGAGAGTCACCCAGTAGAGCTCTCGGGCAGAGTTCCTAATGCAGTCCCGACAAAGGTAGGGGCTGAGGAAGCCCGCCCCGTGCATCTGCCGGGAGTGGCTTTTCTAGGAGTGGAAGGGCAATAGGCGGGGCACGGACGTGTCAGGGGAGGCGGGGGGGGGGGGGGGGGGAAGGCGCCGCAGGTGCCACCAGGTAAATCTTGATCTCTTCAGATTGACATCACCTGGCGCATGCCTGGTTGGTCTGCACCTTCCCGGCACCAGCTGCATCCTCGCGCACACGGGGAAAAGTTGGTGATGAAAAACCCGGAAATGCACCATCTTGCCTCCGTTTGTCAAAACACACGTAATACCATGGAAAACTATGTAGGCAACAAAAGATGAGATTATGTCTTTGCAGGGACATGCATGGAGCTGGAGACCATTATTCTTAGCAAACCAACACAGAAACAGAATACTAAATATCTCATGTTCTCACTTATAAATGGAAGCTAAAAGATGAGAACACATAGACATACAGAGTGAACAATACATACTGGGGCCTATCGAAGGGTGAAGGGTGGGAGGAAGGAGAGGATCAGAAAAAATAACTAATGAGTACTAGGTTTAATATCTGGGTGACAAAATAATCTGTACCACAACCCACCATGATACAAGTTTACCTATGTAACAAACCTGCACATATAACCCTGAACTTAAAAGTTTTTAAAAAAAGAACTATTATAAAAGAAAAAAATAAGCAGGTTGACACAACAGATGAATTGTAATTTCTTTTTTAATTTTCCGGGCAGTGGGCATTTAGGTTGCCCCAATGGATGACTTCTATAAAGAATACTGCAATAAATGTCTTTTTACAATCCTAATAACCTGGTGATGGTTTCTCTGGGATTACATTTGTCAGATGAAATACATGATACCCAATTAAATTTAAATTGTAGATTTAAAAAACAGGTTTTTAGTATAAGTATGTCCCAAATATTGCATGGGGCATTCTTACACCAAAACATTATTTTTTGCTTATCCATAATTCAAATTTCAATAAGTGTTCTGGATTTTATTTGCTACATCTGGAAGCCCTTTCTAGGGTATATACCTAGAATTGGGTAGGCAGTTTCAGAGTTTGTTTAATCTTAATTTTTTGAGGTACTGATAGACTTCATGTTCAAAATCCCACCACGAATGCATTAAGATTGATATTTTCCTGACAGTTTGGTGAGCACATGATATTCACTAACTTTATAAGTTTTGCAAAACAATATAAAGTATCAAACTGCTTCTTTAATTTGCATTTCATTCCTTACAAGAAAGGTTGAGATTTTCTCCCTGCATGACTTTAAGCTATTGATATTTTTCCTGGTGTGAACCACTTGTTTGTATGTTTAAGGAAAATGCTTTCTATATTTTACACAGATCATAGAAATCCATTCTTTTTAGTGAGAAGTAGGAGAAATGTTTTTGATAACCAACTTTTGGGGAGTCATATTCTTTATTTCATCCTTGGCAAAGGGCAACTCCAGCAGCTTTCTGACCATGTCTAAGTTTCTGAGATGTCAACAGCTCCTAGAAAAGTATGTGATGCATAGTAAGCCCTCAAAAATATTTGTTGAAATAAACAAATGTATAATTAAGCATATATTTTTAAAGATGTCAAATTGTAGATTTTTTTCATACTGGTATGGAATCTAGTTCCTGATTAGAACCATAAAGTTCTCAGAATTGGGATAGAAATCCGGGTAAGTCTCATAATCAGTTAGAGAAACAAGAGGGATAAATCCATGGTATATGCAGATGCCTGACCATTCTATCTGATATGGTTTGTCTGTGCGCCACCCAAATCTCATCTTGAACTGTAGTTCCCATAATCCCCATGTGTTGTGGGAGAGACCTTGTGGGAGGTAATTTAATCATGGGGGCGGTTACCTTCATGCTGTTTTTATAACCGTGAGTTCTCACGAGATCTGATGGTTTTATAAGGGTCTTTTCCGCCCTTTTGCTTGGCACTTCTCCCTCCTGCTGCCATGTGAAGAAGGACGTGTTTGCTTCCCTTTCCACTAGATTGTAAGTTTCCTGAGGCCTCCCCAGACACGCTGAACTGTGAGTAAATTAAACGTCTTTCCTTTGTAAATTACCCAGTCTCAGGTATGTCTTTATTAGCAGCGTGAGAACAGACTAATACACCATCTATTTTGCTTGTAGTTCTCACAAATTCCTATCAACAATTCAGGAAAAGTCCTAGCACTTTGGGAGGCCAAGGAGGGTGGATTGCCTGAGCTCAAGAGTTTGAGATCACCCTGGGCAACATGGTGAAAACCCATCTCTACAAAACTGCAAAAAATTAGCCAGGTATAGTGGTGGGCGCTTGTAGTCTCCCAGGTTCTCAGGGGCCTGAGGCATGAGAATTGCTTGAACGTGGCAGGCAGAGGTTGCAGTGAGCCAAGATTGCACCTCTGCACTCCAGCCTGGGTGACAGAGTGAGATTCTGTCTTGAAAAAAAAAAAAAAAAAAAAAAAAATCCACGAACAATCCTCCTGTGTTCATCTTTGCCTGAACAAAGCACTAGATTGTTTTTGATGTTTACTTTGTGTGCATGTAATAAACTAACAATACTAAATAGAGCCAATAATTTTTATTTAATTTTAAGTGTAAAAGTTTTACTGAATCATGTCTCATTCTGACAGCCAAACAGATGGCCAAGGCATTCTTTATTCCAGCTTGTTCTTTGTGTTTTGGCACTCAGTATTTCAGAACATTACTTATTCTCCTAAGAGCACCAGGAAGCTACTTCTTCCTTGTTCATTCTGTATCAGCAAACTCATATCTCATTTTATCTCACCTTATGCTGTTAGAATAGAAGCAACTATTGGCATTTTGGCTTTTTGATATCTTTCTACGTAATTCTATCACATGTTTGAGGGAAATCATAAAGCAAAAGTAAGCCTCTTTTTGTTCAGAAGAAATGATACACAATATATGCTTACTATCTATTAATCTATATTTAATACCTATAGCTTCAACAGATATTAATCAAAAACAACCCACAATTATATGTTTTCTTATATTTATATAAATATAGTGAGCATCTCCATATGTATTTTTATTATATATGTTATCAATAATTGTCATAGTGTCAATTAGTTACCATATTCAAATTGTGCCAAATAAAATATCCAATATGCATAAGAATTATTTACTGTTATTGTCTTTGTTGCCAATTTAAAGGGTAATTATTTATATTAAAAGTAAAAATTTCTTTCTTAGTTTTAGAGAAAGGAAAATACCAGAATCTATAGCCACCTGGAATTGCATCAACTATTTTACATAATGCTATTTAGTTTTCAGTTTACTCACATTTTTTCTATAATTTTATCTTTTGTAGTATCCCTTCTAGGTAAATCCCACATTAAGAATATGCTTTCAGGCTGGGCATGATGGCTTACATCTGTAATCTCAGCTCTTTGGGGGACCAAGGCTGGCAGATTGCTTGAGACAAGGAGTTTGAGACCAGCCTGGGAAAAATGGAGAAACCTTGTGTCTACCCTCCCTCACAAAATTACAAAAATTAGCCAGGCATGGTGGTGCATGCCCTTAGTCCCAGGTACTCGGGAGGCTAAGGTGGGAGGATCACTTAAGCCTGGGAGGTGGAGGTTGCAGTGACCTGTGACCACACTACTACTGCACTCAAGCCTGGGCTACAGAGAGAGAACTTGTCTCAAAAAATAAATAAATAAAAAGAAAGAAAAAAGAAAGAAAAAACAAGAAAAAAAGAGTGGTTTTATTTATGAAAGTGATGTGATAGGTGCATTTTTAGTTAAGCATTATTGTAAATTTTATGTTCACTGGTGGTGTTTATGATAAGTCACCAACAATGTCTTATGAATATACTTTTCAAAGACTAAATTAAAGGCATAGTTAATAAAATTTGCAATGTAGTATGCAAATTGGTCTGTACAGGGATGAAAACTATGATTATGGCTCCTTAAGCAACCTGTCCTAACCTATCACCCAGAATATTTGGCTAAACATCTGTTAAACAGAAAACTTGCTTAACTGTCAAACAAGAGAATCTTTGTCTACAAGTTTTGCTAGTTAAATCATGTGTTTTAATGCAGGATCCATTGATGCTGCATGCTAGCAGATAAATGCCCTTATGATTGTCAAGGTATATAATAAATAAATTCTAAGCATAAGAGATAGTAATTAAAATTACCTATCTGAAAATTGCTGACTTAGATATGCATGGATTTTAGTTTTGAAAATAAATACACACAGTCTTGAATGATTGTCAGCAAAGTGCATCCTTGTGACTTATTGTTGCTGTGATTGAATATACATTCAGTATGGCTTACCCAGTCCTCAGTCCATAAATCATGCCATAAAATAGCCCTACAAGGGAGCCATCTGAGCCTCCTCAGTTTTTCATTTTTCTATCATACTCAACTATTTCTAGCCTTAGGTGATTTCCTTGTCAAGAAAATCAGGATGGTGTTTTATTAGTCTGTTCTGGTGCCTACAAGTGTTATTTTATCTTTTATGCTCTGTGCATTTCCTTTAGGGTGAATGATGCAATTTAGTAGAGGAAATACTGGGAAATAACTTAATTTATTTGTAAACTACTTTTGAAGGGTGGGAGAAAAATCAGTTGTGTTCCCCTTTGGAGTCTTGTATACGATAATACTACAGTCTCTTTATTTACTTAGTCTTCCAATTTTAGAAACCTCTTGTTTGTCTTGATATTTTTTCTTTCTTATAAATATAAATTCGTATGAGAGGACCTATTGAGAATTTAGAAATTCTATAATCCATATTTGGAATTTAGACTCACAAGCATCAGTGTGACTTTCTGGAAACAATTCATATCTTCAAGGACATAGGTAGAACTAGAATTTACACCTTATTATTCTCTACCCAGTGTTTCTTACAATAGATTTCTTTGATGTTCTTCTATCAAACTAGTGTAGTCTGAATGTTGGTGTTGCCACAAAATTCATATGTTGGAAACTCATATCCAATGGGATATTATTAAAAGGTAGAACCTTTAGGGGATGATTCAGTCATGAGTGTTTTACTCCCATGAATGAAATTTATGTACTTATAAAAGAGGTTTAAGGGAGCCTCTTAATCCCTTCTGCCATGTGTGGAAACAGATAAAATGCTACTAGAAGGAACCGGTCCTCACCAGATACTAAATCTGCTGGCACCTTGATCTTGGACTTCCCGGCCTCTAGAACTGTGAGAAATAAATTTCTGTTGTTTATACATTTTCCAGTCTATGGCATTTTGTTATAACAGCAGTAACAGACTAAGACACAAGTGGACTCAATACTCCCTTGGCTGTCTCTAAAGTTATTAATAAGGTAATAATATGGCAAGGCTTTTGAAATGCTATAGTAGGTGTACTATTAGATCCCCTCCAAAAATGCCCATACCTTAATCCCCCAAACCTGTGAATATGTTATGTTACATGACAATGGGAAATTAAGGTTTTAAACGGAATTAATATTTGTAATCAGAGGACTTTAAAATAAGGGTATCCTGAATTATACAGGTGAGCCCAATATTAGCACAAGGGTCTTTACATTGTGGAAGAGAGAGGTAGGAGGTTAATGCCAAAGAGATTTAAAGATATTACATTGCTGGCTTTGAAGAGGAGGAAAGGACCACAAGACAAAGAAAATGGGAGGCCTCTGGGAGCTGGAAAAGACAAGGAAACAGACTATCCCCTAAAGCCTCAGAAAAAAGAACATAATCCTGCTGACACCTGTGTTTTAGCCCAGAGACACCCATCTGACCTCCAGAACTGCAAGATGAAATACCTGCATTGTTTTAAGCCACTAAATTTATGGTAACATGTTACATCAGCAATGGGAAACTAATACACTTAGGAGAAGAAAAGGTGGAAAATTCATTTCCAAACCCTTCAAGCCCATATGCATCATTTGCTCTGAAGAACTGTAGCCATCTTATCTCCTCATAGGCATAACAAGCATAATTGTAAGTTCTAACAGGTACCACACACGGCCCTGATATTATCTCACTATCATGGGTCATGAAGTTCCGAGGGCTTAACAAAGACAAAAGTCCTTATACAGCGTATTAGTCAGAGTTCTCCAGAGAATCAGAACCAATATTGTGTATGTGTGTACATAAGTGTGTGTATACATATATTCTCACAATAAATATTATATATTAATATATATATATATGAGAGAGAGAGAGAGAGAGAGAGAGAGAGAGAGAGATATTTATTATGGGAATTGGCTCACATGATCATAGAGTTGAGAAGACTTAGTATCTGTTGTTAGCAAGCTGGAGACCCAGGAAGGCCACCAACTGGTGGTATAATTCAGTCTGAGTTCAAAGGCCTGAGGTGGAGAGAGGTGGGGTATGATGGTGTCAGTCCTGGATCAAGCCCGAAGGCAGGAAAAAATGGAGTTCTCATCTAAAACATATACAGAAAGCAAAAATTAACGCTTCCTCTCTGCTCTTTTGTTCTATTCAGGCCATCAATGGATTGGATGATGCCCATACACATTTTCTGAGGGTGGACCTTCTTTAATAAGTCTATTGATCTAAAACCTAATCTCTTTTGAAAACATCCTCACAGAAACACATAAAAATAAATGTTTTTCCAACCACCCAAGCATCCCTTAGCCAAGTAAGGTGACATTTAAAATTAACTATCACATTTGTTTAAAGTAAGACAAAATGAATATATACGGTTATAATCTTCACACACACATGCCTTTGTTGTATATTTTTCCTGATAATATATATAGTTCAAAATACATTCCCAATTTGGAAAAAGAAAGTTTCTCTGTAATCAAATCCAATGAAATAGCTATCATTAAGGGTTTTTCTTCTCTTCTTTCATATATTTTCTTCCTGTGAGTCAGATTTATTTTTCTGCCTGTCAAGTGATAATTTGTTCAGATCTGTTCCTTATATTTTTCACTTTCCAGCATCATAGATATAAGTGTATTTGCAAAGTCTTTGGAACAACTATTTTAATACTAAGATTATTGCTTTAATACTAAAAACACCAAAGGGTTGTTCACTGTATCCATTTACCCTATAAGTTCCAAGAATAAAGAACATATTTCCACTCTCAAGGTAAATAAAAGTAACATATGTCATCATGACATAGCTTATAGAATTTTCTATATGAATGTTAATATAATGCTTACTTAGAGAACTGGGCTGTGAATTTCCAGTAAGCTATTAAATTAGCTTTCTGACACAAATTAAATTCAGAGAAAGCTTACAATGAAAAAAACATGAAAGTCATAAGCATAAATAAAAATATATTGAAAAATGTGTGTTTCACAGAAGAATTTTCTTAGAAATGGCCTTGTATTTTCCCATGTTCTTCAAAATAAATCTTAAAATTAACCATATAACCATATATAAAATGAAGTTCTGTAAATCATGCAAATATAAACATTTTCTATGACAGGATAAAAAATACCTCCGTGACAGATTCATAAAAATGAATGTTTCATTCTCAGCATAACTTTCTTACATTATTTGTTATAAATTATATAGTGAATTATTTTTTATTAGCTCACAAATAGATTTAAAGAGCAAAACATGCAGATTTGCTTTTGTTGTGTACAATATTTTCTTCAATAGAGACCAGATAGATTCCTATGTTGGTATAATTTTCTTTAAAGCTAAAATTTTCCAGGCATTTGCATACCCATACAAATTAGAGCATATATCCTTTTAATCATGATGAGCAGGCAAGACAATGAAAACATAAAGAATGCAGAACACTTAATTACGTGAAAATACTCAGTGTGATATTATGGGTCTAATTTTATACTGCTTTTGGGAAAAAAAATTCTCAACTATCATAAATTATTTTAAGCAAATCTATGACATTATTGATAACACATTGGATAATTAAGTACTTTCACTTTCACCAAAGAATAAATACATATTCTATTCACATATATTTGTTAATTTTTCTAATAAAATATTCCAAAAATCAAAATCAATTGAGTTAGTTATGACCATTTTTCTGTATTTTACCATGCCATTGTAGTTGAATATATTAAATGAACTATGAGTCAAGGTTTAAAGTATTGTTTTTCAGATTTTCCCATAAAATGTAACAGATGTTTTCTCAGTCAGATTTATATATTTTCAGAAGCTAGATTATTAATAAGAATTCTCTCCCATTATAAAATACCTTCTCACATTACATTGAAAATTATACACATTTTGAAATAATATTTGAAGTTAGAAATGTATTCTATAGTCCTACAATGAAATTATTTCCAAAACTTACCTAATTATATATGTGAGGAAATAAACTTATAAAAATTGAGAGACTTGCTTCATAACAGCAAAGTCAATAAATGGAGCCACCCACCTATTCTTATGGTGTTATTCCCACAAAATGGGAATTTAGCCTAACTGAATTGAACAAGTGAATTCTTGAAAAAATGGGAATTTGGAATTCAGTTTTGACACTAAATATAAATTTTTGACTATAGGTTTGTTTGTTTGTTTGTTTGTTTTGTGATGGAGTCTCACTCTGTTACCCAGGCTGGAGTGCAGTGGTGCAATCTCGGCTCCCTGCAAGCTCTGCCTCCTGGGTTCAAGCAATTCTCCTGCCTCAGCCTCCCAAGTAGCTGGGACTACAGGCACATGCCACCATGCCCCACTAATTTTTGTATTTTTAGTAGAGACAGGGTTTTGTCATGTTGGCCAGGGTGGTCTCGATCTCTTGAACTCGTGATCCACCCGCCTCAGCCTCCCAAAGTGCTGGGATTACAGGCATAAGCCACTGCACCTGGCCTGACTATAGATTTTTAACAAAAATATTATCTGAACTCAATTTTATACCCTGATAAAATGCTAACATGAAGACTCATAGGAATATTTTTGTGGTATATAGTTACAGTAAAAATATTCTTTACAGTAGAGTAAAAAAGTACATATAATAAGACATAATCAAAAGTGACTCAATTTCAATAGACCATTAACTCAAAGAAACATTTAAAAATATTTAAGAATTAAACTAAAAATACCAGGGCTAGACTCTGACTACTGAGAGCTACAAACCTTCTAAAGCAAACATTATCTATATTTTGTAAACAGTCCAGCATTGAAAATGTTGGATAATTTCATAAATCATTTATGAGGCTGGGATAACTCTCATACCAAAACCAACAATGATGAAATTTAAAAAATGTAAATATAGATAATTTCTACTCACATATATGTGGGAATTTGCAATTCTTAAAGATTTAAATATGCATTACCACTACAACTTGTCCCAAAAATATAAGGATGGTTCAACCTTACAAAAATATTAATTGATCCCATCATTTTAGCAGATTAAAAAGTTGAGTAAAATGGTATTCTTGCTTAAAAATCATCTGATGAACTTTATCTCCCAAATTGATAAAACTCTTTACAAAGCAGAAACAGAAGAAAATTGTATTTATAAATAAACTGTATTTTCCGGTGAAATCGTAGAAATAGTACCATTTAAGACAGAAATAAAATAACTTTCCTGCAATCAAATAAGAGGGAATATAGTACTGACAGTTCTATTGCAGTGCAATGATAGGGGAACAAAAAAGACTTATAAATGTCAATGAAGACACGAGGGAGACAAAACTTGTATCCAGACAACATTCAGATTGTTTAGAAAATCAGGAAAATAAATTGTAAAATTATTAGAATTAAAATAGTTTAGAATATTGGTATATATGTTTTCAAAATTCAGTAGTTTTCTTAATTATCATTAATAAGCAATTTTAAAATAATGGAAAAGTAATACTATTTCCTAGAACAACTTCAATATAAAACATCTCGGAATGTAAAAGAAAAAGAGAGAAGAGAAGAGGCAGAAGGAGGGAGAAGTAAAGAGAAATATGTGCAATATAAATAAAGAAAATCATAAAACTTTAACCATAAAATTTTTAAACCATAAAACCTATATATTCACTGAAAGCCTAATTAAATTCTCTAGAATTTTTCTGAGAAATTTTACTTTCACCTGGAAAAGAAAATATTTAAGAATGTCAAGAAATTTTGCAAACAGTTTAGCAGATTTTAAAATATACCATGAAACCATATATATTAAATCATTTTTATCATTAATTGAATACAGTTCCCCCCTCAAAGGTAAAATAGATGGCTGTCAAACAAAGATTTGTTCCCTCTGTGAATTTCTAAAGGCATTAAGGAAGCTGAGGGAAACCATCCCAATATAAGGTCACAATTCCTTGTCTAACACCTAACTCTATGTTTATTTTTAGACCTGCAAGCCAGTGACTGAAGGGACAGGCTGCTTCAAAGGAAGACGAGCTCTGAAAGTACACTGCAAGATCAGACAGAATTATTCCTCTCAGGGATCTTTGTCAACTTACTCAGATATTAGCAGCTGGGGAAAGAATTATACTCAGAGAGTTCATGGATGGTTAAACTTATGGTGAGTTGACACAGATACACCTAACAACCCAAAGCACCAGCGTGCTTCTTCCTTCTCATTTTTTTGATATGAGGTGATATGGGGGCCACTAATCAAGGGAGTACTGATCCAGATCTGGCCTACTATGGGTCCCCTGAGCCTACAGAATACCCACAAGTGTTCACTTCCCTAGTCTTCAAAATGGACTTACTTTGTATTTCGTGGAACCCTCTCATGTCCTATTCAGAGGGGTAAGTTATCATAGTAGAGAAAGGCAAATAGGAGCCCTGAAATTTCCCCTTTCTTCCCATGTCATGATAGTGTCCCAAAAATAATTCCTCATGGGAATGCAGAGATGAGTGTCCCTCTCAAACTTCAAAGAGTGAGGGTGTGGGTGTGATGGTCTCCATCATTTTAAATTTTATTCAGTAATCTGGCTTCTACCAAAAAAAAAAAAAAACTAGATAAATCCTTGAGTATGTTATTTGTGGACTGTCACAAATTCAACCAAATAGTAACATAAGCTGCAGTTGTTATACTAGCTGTTATCTTTGCCAAGCAGGTAACATAGTTTAGACACATGGTATCAATGTGGTCATTCATCTGGAAAATGTCTTCTTTATCCATAACAGGACAGAGAAAAGACCGAATGCAGTATGTACTCACATAGGAAGGGCAATAGGATGCCTCAAGGATGCTGTAACTCTTCTATATTTTCCAAATGCATGTAGACCATAATAGCTGCAAAACATCACATTGGTCTACTATATCAATGACATCCTATTAATCACATCAGATGAGCCAGAGTTGACAAGTACATCAGAGTCCTTGGTAAGATACAAATGTTCTATTAGATACAAGATAACCATATCTCCTTGTAACATCACATACGTTTTTAGAAGTTTAGTGGTCTGGATCATGGTAGAACATCTCTTTTTAACTAAAAGAAAACTTATTACACTTTGTATCTCCCATCACTAAAAAGAAAAGACAATACCTGAAAGGCCTCTTTGAGTTCTGGAAGGAGCATATTCCATATTTGAGAATACAGCTCTAATCCTTTCAGTGAATGAGATAGAAGACTACTGAAGTGAATTGGGGCTTGGGGTGGCAAATCAGTTTAGGGAAGAACTGTTTGGGAGCTCTAGGCTGTGGACAATTAATCCTGTGGGGCTTGAGCTATACAACTTAAGAACCTATGGTTATAGAGGTATCCATAATGGGAAAGGACCCAGTGTGGATGTTATGACAGATACCAATAGGTAAAACACAATGTAGACCCTTGGTTTCTCAAGTGAAGTCCGTGTCATTTGTCTCAGATAATTATGTATCATTTGAGGAACAGCTGCAGCATGTGCCCTGAATGGTAGGCACCATGAAGTGATCATATATAAGTGAGACTTTTCATCATAAGATGAGCTCTCTCGGACACACCGTAAGTTAAGGGTAAACCAGCAGCAACCCATGGGAAGATGGACATGGTAATCATGTTGTCCTGAGCAGGGTGTAAGGGTACAAGTAAACTGTAAAAACAGGCAACTCAGACTCCTATGTCACCTCTCATTTTTAACCAGCACCATTCCCTCAACTCATACCTATAACTAAGAAGGAGTGAGCTATCCTCACATTATCCAGCTGACAATAAAAAAACAAGCCTTAACTGGTTCACAGATGGAGCAACTCAGCATGTGGGTGTAAGCTGAAATGACTGCTGCTACACTATAATGCCACTTAGTGGTGGCTCTGAATAAACTTAAGGGAAGGCTGCAGTGTGATACCTTTAGGCTTATTGTGTCAAGAGGCCAGTAGGCAAGGAAAAACCATCACCCTGGCAAGGTTAATTGATCCTGACCATCAGAGACTGATAGGGGCAGGAAAGAATATGTTTGGTAACTAGGAGATCTACGGGGGTGTCTCTCAAAATCCTCCTAGCCCCAAATCAATGGTAAATGAACAAGTGTGCGGCCGTGGTCTGAAAAGCACATGGCGACCAGTGGACCAAACCCTTGAAAGAAGAGGATTTAGGAAATTCTACCAAGTATGTCACCTAGACTTACAGAGGTGTTAAGTGCAGTTTGTCCCAGTAATATTTCCTTTATAAGTTTTCTCAAGAAAATACCTCAACCAGAATCCTAAGAAGCTGGTACCCTATGTGGTGAATTCATCACATGAAGTATTAATAAGTGGATCTGAGTAACACAAGGGGTAAATTTTGAATTATGTGAAGAAAATCCAGATGACTTAGGCTATTACCAAAGCGCTCAATCCTTCACTGCTAGGAATGTTGTCGGCTGAGAGCTCGAACTTGGCTCCTTCCACAAAAATTGCCCTTAGCCAAAGGAGCTACTTCACTCAATTTATGCACCTAACCTAGTGCACCTTCCTTTTAATGACAAGTAGACATGAGAATTACAACAGCTTAGTTCTTTGCCTGAATTGCAGACATCTCGTGAATGGCCAATGCAACTCTAGAGTTCCATGTGGAATTATCTGAGGTCCATGTTGCAACTGTATCATAATTCAAATACTTCGCTGCACAATCCTGCTTCTACAACTCTCTCATCGGGTTTGTTCTTTAGAGGACTCCCCAATAATCCATCTGCAAACCATCTGTGTCAGAATCCATTACCTAGGAGCATAAGGAACTAGTCAACAGCAGAGTAAAAATTGGTAGTCCTTTTTAGGATGACAATTCAATAGTATTAAAATTTTAAATGCAGTTGGGCACAGTGACTTACACCTGTAATCCCAGCACTTTGGGAGGCCAAGGCAGGTGGATCACTTGAGCCTGGAGTTTGAGACCAGCTGGGCAATATGGTGAAACCTCATCTCTACTAAATAAATACATACATACATACATACATACATACATACAAATAGTTAGCTGGACATTGTGGCACGTGCCTGTAATCATAGCTACCTGGGAGGCTGAGGTAGGAAGACTGCCTGAACCCAGGAGGCCAAAGCTGCAGTGAGCCGTGATTTCACCACTGTACTCCAGCCTGGGCAACTGGGCAAGACCCAGACTCAAACAAACAAACAAAAACATTTTACTGTACTCACTCAGGTCTGACAATCACTTCTATTGAATCTAGGCTACACAAATACTCTTATATGAATACAAAAATATAAAAATGAATATTATTTTATAGAACGTTTGTTGTAATATTTTAAAATAGAAACTCTAATGACTAGCAATGATAAGTATACATAACAGTATACCAAATTATGAAATTATGAAATGCCAGTAACCATAACAAAATGAAGTTGACCTGTATTTGCTGGCATATATTCCTAAAATATATTTTTCATTGAAAAAAATCAGAGGAATAAAAAGTAAAGCAACATACTTATTTCTAAAAACTGCAAATAGACATGCTCCTTAGTGATCATCCTGAGCCTTATTTTTGTCATCAGTCAAACCTTGGTAATTAGCATATATCTTGATTCTTTGAAGGTTTTCTATGTATAGAAATAGGAAATAAATTTAGGGAGAAATTACTTGATAATAAACAGAAAAACTCATGCATTTATTGTTAATGCTGCATTATCAAATCTTTCAAAAGTTTAATTTTAATACAGTAGTACCCACAGTGGAAGGAGATAATCAAATATGAACAAAAAACTACTGTGTCATCAGTTCTTTGCCCAGGAAAATTTAGTTATATAATCTGGGGACAGGTTATGCTGTTTTCTCCAACCTGGTTTTAAGAAGTTGTATTTGTTATATATTAGGTTGGTGCAACAGTAATTGTGATTTTTGCCATTAAAAATAAAGCGGTGGCTTATGCCTGTAATCCCAGCACTTTGGCAGGCTGAGGTGGGTGGATCACCTGAGGCTAGGAGTTCAAGACCAGCCTGGCTAACATGGTGAAACCTCGTCTCCACTAAAAATACAAAAAAATTAGCTGGGCATGGTGGCACATGCCTGTAATTCCAGCCACTCAGGAGGCTGAGGCAGGATAATTTCTTGAACCCGGGAGACAGAGGTTGCAGTGGAGCTGAGATCATGCCATTGCACTCCAGCCTGGGCAACAAGAGCGAAACTCTATCTCAAAAAAGAATAATAATAAATAAAAATAAAAGTAAATAAAGAATACCATTGTGTTGATAATTTAATAGATATAATTTAAAAGTATACTTTTAACAGTAATTTTTACAGAAACAAGGATAGGTTTCAAGTCACAAAATACTGTATTTTAAGGCAATAATAGTGACCTACTCTTGCAGTTGAAACTTCATGGTTGTGGCTTATCGGGTAGTACTAATGAACAAATATGAATTATTTTAAAATAGCCTAAAACCAACTTTCTAGTGTGGCAGCTTATTAAATAATTTTGACAGTTAAACTAGACTGAAATAACACTGCCCTTATTACTTCTTCTGTCTGGTTTAAGTGGTGCTTGACAAGTCTTACATTTACAAGTTATTTTCAAATGGATGATGTCAGTTATTAAAATTATATTCATAGTGCATACAAGATATATGATACTATTATGGATAGATACACAGATAAGTAAATAGATAGGGATCTTTTAATTCTGTTATATGCATTATTGAATATTACTTATAAATTCACATTGATGTTTAAATTATTTCCATCTCCCAGAAAAATTTATGCTGTTTGTTTCTTAAAAACTTTATTTGCTGCTTTACTATTTTCAAATGTCAAAGTTACTATTGCTGTCATCATAAGCAACAGATTAAAATATTTTAAAGCTATTATTTTGAAATTTTATTCCTACACTGTACTAAGGCTTGATTATGTAAATTAATCTAATTTTAGTTATATCTAATTGAGGATATCTAATTAATTACATCTGATTAAAATTTAACAATAACAATAATTTAAAACAACAAAATTAACATTAGAAAATTACCACATGACAAAGAAATGCCAAATATTCACCATAGTGCAATGATTTAACCTAACAATCACAATATAAATTGCCATGGGAAGATTTGGTTAGGAGTTTAAATAGAAAAATAGGTGTGAGTGGCAGAAAATATGTTCACCTGTGAGTGTGATTAATTTCCCTCCAGCCTTCGCTTTATTAAAAATATGGGTATATTTAATTTTTAAGAAATTTTTTATCAAACATAGCCAAATGAATATTCTGCTTTATCCTTTTCACACATAAACCAATGTGTGACAAAATTTATATAAAATAACAAACACAAAAGACAATTTCTTAGCAATGCTCAACAACTTTCTTTTAAATTAATATTTGGCTGGGCACAGTGGCTCACACTCGTAATTCCAGCAATTTGGGAGGCTAAGGTGGGCATATCACCTGAGGTCAGGAGTTCAAGACCAGCCTGGCCAACACGGCGAAACCTTGTTTCCACTAAAAATACAAAAATTAGCCAGGTGTGATGGTGCATGCCTGTAATCCCAGCAACTTGGGAGGCTGACGCAGGAGAATTGCTTGAATATGGGAGGCAGAGGTTGCAGTAAGCCGAGATTGTGCCATTGCCCTCCAGCCTGTGTGACATGAGACTCCATCTCAAAAACAAAAAATTAATTAATTAATTAATTAATATTTGCAATGCCCAACAGCAATTGCATTGTAGGAAGTTCAACACAAATAGCTGATTTTTCCATCGTATTTTCAAAAGATGCATTCGGTTATTTGAAAGCAATAATTCAAGAGTCAAGATACAAAGGCAAAAAGACCAAGTGAGAGATGAAAAAATTTAAGAACAAAGTTTAAAATATTTACTTCATTGATATACATGTACAAAAGAAGCACCTGACCCTGACACAGAATTCATATTCTTTTAAGAACACATGTAATTTATATGAAAGACCAGAGATAAGGCCATAAAGCAATGGATTTCAAAAATTGTATCAGATAAAAATACTCTGTCTAAATGAGAAATAAATTTGGAAATCAGTAACAGAAAGATAACTTTAAAACTTCATTTAAACATACAGTTCTAAATAACAGATAGAAAATCAATAAAAATTAGGAAATAGAATTTAAAAACTAAAACCAAAAAATATTTTTTTCTTTAATGAGGTATGTTTTTTATATTCCTGTTATGTTTATTCTGTTTTATAGTGTTTAATTACTTAAAATTATTTTCATTTAGCTTATGGATTTTATTCATCTATCACTTTTTAAGATTCTACTCCAAAAATCTAGAACTGTATGGGGTTTGAGATTGAAATATATTGTTATATATTTACTGCTATGCTTCCAGTAAAAAGTGGTAACACCAAAACTCATACACCAGTAAGCATCTGTTGTTTTTATTTAGTATTTGTTGGTAACAGAAATCATATTTCCTTTGGGGAACTACATATTCTTATAATTTATTGTTTGGAAGAAATTGGCACTACTCATTCTCTAAAACATGGGCTGCTTTAACCTTACATTTATTGGTTTAATAAATTTTAACCAATTTATTTCCTTATCAATAATAAGTGAACAAGGATAAGCATGTGTCCAAATCTTTGCAAATAACTACTAAACTTGGGACATTTAGTGGAAGTGCTGCAAATGAGAGACCATTTTTTTCCAGGGGTTGATAATCTCTTTCTGCGTGTCCCAAGGTGCCACTAATCACCTTGTCTTCATAAATGGAGAGGCTCTGAGATGGCAGCCAAGATCTACATTTTAAGTTTCAATATCATGAGCCAATTCATTTTCTATTATGCCTAAATCATTTAGAATGATTTAAAAAGTATTTACAACTAATGTTTTTTATTTTTGTATTTATTTTTAATTAATTAATTAATTTTATTATTATACTTTAAGTTCTAAGGTACATGTGCATAACGTGCAGGTTTGTTACATACGTATACTTGTGCCATGTTGGTGTGCTGCACCCATCAACTCGGATGATTATAAATCACATGCTACTAAAATAAAATGGAATACCCACAGGTCCCTAATCTCATAAGTTTTTTATTATGCCATGAAATTCCATAGGGTTGTGTATCCTGAGGAAGTTCTACAATCATTTTATATCTTCTTTTGTGAAAAGTAAAATTCAATATTTTTGATATTTTCATTAACTAAAGTTTTATTGAGAAGTTCGAATTCATACTACAGCATTTACTTCCTTCAGAAACACATCTAAGAGAATTAATATTACACTTTGCTTTTTTAGGAATGTTTTCTTAATCCAGAAGGATATATATGAAGTGCTTAAATGAGCACATGTCAATCATTCACCCTGAGCAATCTGAAATGACACCAAAGTACTTGAAATGAAAGAGTTTCATTACAAATTCTGGTAATGAAATGCAGTAGAACTCTTTTGGTTTATTAACAGAGATTTAGTATATTAAACCATAGCTACTAAATTAAAAATATAGTGGCATGTGATAGTTATTAAGTTAATGGAATCAACTCTAGGATTAAATTTTGGAAAGAAAAATTATTGGCTATGCCCTGCATACGTAAACACTTAAAAGCTCCTAGACAGGTAAAGGTAGCTTAGTGTGTCTTGCCCTCTTACCTGGTTTTCTACCTTCAAATTATTTAACAAGAGAATTTGAAAGCAGAGTGAGGCATCAAAGTAAGCAGTTATAGGCCTAGGACTAGAGAGCATTCACTTTTCCCCACTCCTTCCCACGGGAGACAGGAACAGGCACTCTCTGATACATTCGACTGAATTAAAGGGTTTTAACAGAACCCTTCAGAAAAAGACCAGTGTTGCTGCAAGGAGAGATTGGCATCTATATGCCTGGATGGATGCCTGATTCATGCCTGGATAACTTTGTAACTACCCAAGATGATGAGGCAGAGCACTGATCTCTTTAAGCACAGACCAAGCGTCGACAGTTGTGGAAGTAACCAGACTTGAGTTTCCTGGGGACTAGATGAATGAACACTGAAGCAGATTACCAGGCTTGAAGCATTTTGTGGGACTCTGCCTAAGAAGGCTTCTCGAGAGGCTAAAAAGTAAAATACGGTGGGATAGACACCTGTTGAAAGGAGTTGGTAGCTTTAAGTATTAGAGTATACTTCTTATGTCTGCAACCTATGCCATGGGGAGTTCCCACAGGGACACTGAAGAACACACATATGCATCCCACAATGGAACAAGAACTTGTGAGCCTGCCATCATGGAAGATATGCTGAAAGTTTAGTGTTATCCAAGAAAGAACTACACTGTACCAGCTAAGGAAGAGAGATTTTTTATTTTACTGTAATCCTGTATTCCCATTACACAAGCACTAGGGCTATGTGGTGTGGGTGGGGCAGAGGAATAAAAAGTAAAATAGAAAGAAAATCTTAAATAATTCATCACACTCTCTTCCTAATTATGAGTCTAGGGTCACATATTAGCATTGAGAAATGAGAGAAAGGAGGGAGGGAGTCAGCTTATAGTCAGTGAAAGAAGGGAAGAATTAAATTGATCTGAGTTTAAAATTTTGCACTGAAGTTCACCTGAAAATGAGACTGTATTTATAGATAAAAGTGACTTGAAGGGTAAGGGTAGGGAAGAGAAGTCTGACAAAACATTTGTATAATCAATATAGTAGTTGAAATTATGCATTTTGGCCCTAGTTTAAAAAATCATTTATGCTGTTAATAAAAATCACTATATAACAACCTGAAGATTTTGATTCATTAATTATGAAGCGAGCTCAAAAATCTGTATTTTTTTAAGCTTACATGATAGAATATGTGTATCTTAAGTATGAAGTCAGTATCTTGATTAATGAGAAAAGCACTAGAAAGTTCTCTGTTTAAGTCATGAAAAGAACAAGTCAACAATCATTTCTAACATTGTCATAGATGAGAGATAGAGATAAAAGTTACAAACATTGGAATGTAGAACTATCAATATTTATACATGATAATGCTGTACGCCTGAAAAATCTGAGAGAATCAACCAAAAAATTTACAAATAACAAGAGAATTCAGTAAGATTTATGAGCACAAACTGGTTTACAGAAATGATTACTTATTTAAATTCAGGGAAAAAAGCACATTAGAAGATGCTACGTATAAAAGCACCCAACTGGCACTAGCAGGAACATGAAAGACCTCAATAGTTGGTAACAAACTTAGGAAGAAACGTGAAAAAGTAAATATGAAGAAAGGACTACAGATAGATACAAAAGAAGTCTTCAATGGGAAAGCTCAACATCAGGTAATTCTACCTAAAAATCTAATAATCTATAAATTTAAGGTAATCCCAATAATAGTGCCAAGAATGTTATCTTTTTTTTTTTTTTTTTTTTTTGAGACAGTCTTGCTCTGTCGCCCAGACTGGAGTGCAATGGTGTGATCTCGGCTCACTGCAACCTCCGCCTCCTGGGTTCAAGCGGTTATCCTACCTCAGCCTCCCTAGTAGTTGGGATTATGGGCACCCACCACCATATCCAGCTAATTTTTTGTACTTTTGGTAGAGACGGGGTTTTGCCATGTTGGCCAGATTGGTCTCAAACTCCTGACCTCAAGTGATCCACCTGCCTCGGCCTCCCAAAGTGTTGGGATTACAGGTGTGAGGCACCATGCCCAGCTTAATTATATTTTTTAAAAATGTGTAAAAGAATTCATACTAATAGTAATATAGTATTGTGAATATATCTTGTGAATATAATTGTACAATATTGAGAACAACCTCATTCTCCATTATTTAAGGTTTCAAATATGTGGAATCCATACGATAGAAGACTTTTTAATTAAAATGATAATGTAGATCCCTATTTTTGGCATTTAAAAATGAACGTAATGCTTTTGAGTTATATCTAACATAAAAAGTATATTCCCTGTATGTAAAATTGTAGAAACTTATCTGGCACAATATTCACAATGTCAGCAAAAATTATTTCTCTATGCAAAGTTTTTTGTTTTATTAATCTTATATTTTTCAGCATTATTTGAATTTCTGCAATAAGCTTATATTATGTTTAAAATAAAAATAAAACCATTTTTAAGTTTTTTATGTATGAAAAGGAATATGGTGGTAAAATATAAATTAGGCAAATGCACCAAAAGAAAAAAAAAAACAGAAAAGCAATTTAAATAGATAAAATAGGATTAAAGTTTCTAAAGCATTAAAGGGAGTATTAAAAAACATTGCATGTTAAAATAAAATGTAAAATTTATGAGGAAGATGGAAACAGTACATTAACTCTTCACTTTATGTGACACTACACTGAAGTTAACATGTGAAAAGAAAAATGAGTTGAAACTATGATGACAAAGGGAAGACTGAAACAACTCAGGAAAAGTATTAATAAGGCTAGAGAATATCCAAACAATATTTGATGACACATAAAACATTATATAAGACATAACCCAGTTTTATAAAATTTTGATATATAGTATGTGGTGCTGTGTTTTCTTTACTATTAGTAATAACATCATTGTGCTAAGATAGGTCTTTTATATCTATGGTGTTTAATATGACCTAAATTTGATGAAAGTACATTCCTGCTCCAAAATACCTAGAAAACTCAGAACGCATTGGAAAGCATAATGAAACAAAACAACCAATTGTGGTATCTAAACCTAACTGGACTCTCAAGCCAAGAAATTGATGTTTATTTTAACTGGAACTCTCTAGCACCTGCCTCAAATATCCTTTCACATATTTCACCAAAGACCAGTAAAATGAATACGTCTCATTTCATAGAGGGATTTGGCTCCATTGAATAAGAAAGACTTCGTTTCTGTGAACACCTCTTGTGTATGCCTGTCTATATCCCCATTCATCTTTTCTTCCTTCCCCACTGTTACAAAGAAAAAGATGTATTTCCTTGTCTTTTCATGCTCCCAAGTCCTACTACTATCTCTTTAACATATTGCTCCAAAAATTATAATCTATCATATGATATTTTTTCTCTCCTAACTTTTCCAATTATATTTAAACACGCTCCCACATTTAAAAAGAAACTCCTTTAGTACCCTTACTCCTTGGCTTGATTTTTCTCTCACAGTCAAATGAAAGACTGTCTGCATTTGTTTATGCCCCAGTTATTTCTCATTTGCTCATCTACGCACTGAAGAATAAGATCTTCCCTATCATGCTCAAGAAAGCAATAGTATCCTTCTTATTAACTCTAATAGATTCTGTCCAATCATCTTACTTGATCTCTCTGTAGAATTTGACTCTATTAAAATTCTCTTCTTGAAACATTTACTAAAATATTTACCTACACTCTACCAACTTTCATTCTGTTAGTGTTTGATTTTTAATATTTTACAGAAATTCATTTCCTCCTCTCTATTAAATATAGATATCTCTTGTGGTTTTTACCATTTCCATCTACTTTCAGCATTCTTCCTTGATCCAAAGTACTATCATCTAAAAAAGTTTTAAGAGGAAAATTTTAGTGTTCCAAGGGATTCACACCTACCCAGGAGAAAAATATCCAAACGATATTCTAAAAACACAAGGGTGTGAAAATATATTACTCAAGTATACATTCCTTAAAAATGCAAGTCTCAGATGTACTTCAGCAAGAACAATTAAAAAAGATAGAGGAAGTTATAGCAGAAGACTTTGGTTTTATGTTAGACAGCTGTGGTTGATTACATTATTTATTCAAAGTTATTACTCCCCTCTGCCCATACTTCCCTGTAGGAGAAATATGTTTTCCCATTGAACTTTGGCTTGGCCGTATGACTTCATTTTCCAGTTGAAAAATGACTTGACTAACGTACAAACAATCCAAGCAGAAAGTTTACATGCATTTGCACGGTTTGACTCTGCCCTATTACTCTTCATCATGTGAAAAGTGTGTACTTAAGAGTGGCAACTCCTTTTGCCGGGGTTCTAGATTGAGAAATTACAAGGAGGTGATCCTTGCTAAGTGCAATTGAGCCAAGACAACTCAGCATAACTACAGTCAAACAGCTATTACACAACACAAGCAAGAAATAAATGTTTACTATTGCAAGACACTGAAATATTGGAAATGTTTTCTATCATGGCAGAGACTAATAAAATATTAAAATAGTTAAATATGTAGTTAAAGCTGAATAAGTGTGTTGCTCCAATACAATGCACATTTTTTGAAATGTTATGTATGAAAAGGAATATATGTATAATTCAGTTGTTGAGTGTATAAACCATAATCGGTTTAAAGTTCTCATATATTATCAAATATAAGGAAGTGAGTTAATAACAAAGCATGTTGAATGTTCAATTTCACCTAAAGTATAGCAAAAATATAAATTATTTTTAATTTTTAAAATTAGAAAAATACTGCTTAAGATATAGGTAATGATATATAGACGAAAAATAAATTATAAATCACTAGAAGATGTTTCTTAAAAAATAAAATGTGTAGGGTATATTGACAGTTACATAAACCAAAATACTAGCAAGGATAAAGTATGTTGATAATGATCATAATAATAACATTAATGAATTATATAATGGCTAGTTGAATGTCTAATGTGCACTGAGTATACAATTACGAATTCAATATACATGTTTCCAATCCTTATAAACTTGTGAATTAGGTACTATTTTAAATGACTGTACAATGTTTACATAAACCTAAAACAAAATGACTGTTTAAACAAGAAAATGTTGCTTTCATGTATAACATTTAAAAAAGGAAAACATAAATACTATATAAAATATTGAGAGTAGCAAAATTAACTTTACACTTATAAGGAAATGCAAAAATCTTAAAATGAGAAAAAGACTATAACCCTCCATTAGTAAATTAAATGGGTACATAGTGAAGATTAGGAATCATGAATATGTATTGGCTGGTAATGTAACATAATACACAAAACTGAAATAACTAAAAATATCAGAAGAAAATTATACAAGTGCAATACTGGTAGAAGACTATAAAGTGATCTTGGTATGTAACAGATTTTGAAAATATATCAAAGACCAAAATAAGAATCAGTGTATTCAGTATGATTATCACATATGTCATAATTCATACTTTACTGAATATAAACTCATTTTAAATAGCCCTGAAAAATCACAAGTATTGAACAAAAAATAGATTATAAAAATAAACTCTGGACACTTAAGACTGTTTTCATATCTTGGCTATTGTGAATAATGCTGCAGTGGCAATGGGGGTGCCAATATCTCTCTGAGATAACGATTTCATTTCCTTTGGATATATGTCCAGAAGCTGGATAATATGATGTTACCCTTTTTTTGGAGAAACCTCAATACAATACTGTTTTTCATAATGAATATATCAATTTATATTCCCACCAACAGTGTAGAAGCATTTCCTTTTTGTGATAACTTCACCAACACTTATCTCTTTCTTCGTAATAGCCATACAAAAAGGTATGAGGTGATATCTCATTGTGGGTTTGATTTGAATTTCTCTGATAATTAGTGACATGACCACACTTTCATACACTTGTTGACCATTTGTATGTCTCTTCATTTTTGTCTATTTTAAAAGTCAGGTTATTTGTTTCATTGCTATTGAGTTGTGTGAGAGATATTTTGGATGTTAACCTTCTATTAAATATGTTTTGCAAATATTTTATGCTATTCCAAAGGTTGCCTTTGCATTTTGTTGATCATTTCCTTTGCTGTGTAGAAGCATTTGGGTTTGATATAGTCCCATTTGTTTGTTTAATTAATTAATTTATTTATTGAGATGAAGTTTCACTCTTATCACACAGGCTGGAGTGCAATGGCGTGATCTTGGCTCACTGCAACCTCTGCCTCGTGGGTTTAAGCAATTATCTTGCCTCAGCCTCCTGAGTAGTTGGGATTACGGGCGTCCGCCACCACACCCAGCTAATTTTTCTATTTTTAGTCTGTGCTTTTGCTGTCATGTTAAACAAAATCACTGCCAAGATCAGTGTTAAACATGGAGCTTTTCTCTATGCGTTCTTTATGAGTTTTACAGTTTCAGACCTTACATTTAAGTCTTTCATTCATTTTAAATTTTGTATATATGACCAGGGTCCAATTTTATTCTTTTGCATGTGGATATTCAGTTTTCCCAATGTCATTTATTGAACAGATTTTTCTGTACCCATTGTGTATTTTGGTATCTTTGTTAAAGATTATTTGACCGTATATGTGTGGCTTTATTTCTGGGCTCTCTATTCTGGTCCATTGGTCTGTGTGTCTGTTTTTATGTCAGTAGTATGCTATTTTGATTACTATAGCTTTGTTGTATAGTTTGAAATCAAGGTGTATGATGTCTCCAGCTTTGTTCTTTTTCCTCAAAATTGCTTTGACTATTTGAGGTCCTTATATAAATTTTTGTATTTTTTTCTATTTCTGTGAAAAAAAGTCATTGAAATTTTGATAACGATTGCATTGAATCTCTAGATTGCTTTTCATGTGGGCATTTTAACAAAATTAATTCTTCCAATCCATGGGAGGTCATTTTATTTATTCTTAAATTTTTTTATCAATGCTTTATAGTTTTCAGTATACAGATCTTTCAACTCCCAGGTTAAATTTATCTCTAAATATTTTATGAATGTGTAAAGAAGTCCTGCCATTGGTGACAACATGGATGAACCTGGATGACATTATGCTAAGAAAAATAAGCCAGATACAAAAAAAGATAAATGGTCTATCACCTAACTTAAGAGGTAGAATCTAAAAAGTCAAATTCATAGAAACAGTGAGTAGAATGGTAGTAGCCAGTGGCTAGATGTTAAGGGGACAGGGGTGAGAAGGTGTTGGTCAAAGGATACAAATTTTCAATTTTTTTTTTTTTTTTTTTTTGAGACAGAGTCTCGCTTAGTCGCCCAGGCTGGAGTGCAGTGGCCGGATCTCAGCTCACTGCAAGCTCCGCCTCCCGGGTTACGCCATTCTCCTGCCTCAGCCTCCCGAGTAGCTGGGACCACAGGCGCCCGCCACCTTGCCGGCTAGTTTTTGTATTTTTTTTTTTTAATAGAGACGGGGTTTCACCGTGTTAGCCAGGATGGTCTCGATCTCCTGACCTCGTGATCCACCCGTCTCGGCCTCCCAAGTGCTGGGATTACAGGCTTGAGCCACCGCGCCCGGCCACAAATTTTCAATTTTAAGATGAATAAGTTCTGGAGATCTAATGGACAGCATGGGTGGTGACGGATGTGTTGATCTGATTGTGGTCATCATTACACAAGGTATACATACATCAAATCATCATGTTGTACACTGTGAGTATATTAAATCCTTATTTGTAAATTGAATATTTTGAAAGAAACAAATAAATATAGATCTTAAAACACAAACTCTGAAATGTAGCTATCACATAAACAACATTGACTACAATCTTATGATACCCCAAAAAAGAATAATCAGGTGTCAATATTTAAACCTCAACTCAACTCCTTACCACCTGTAAATGCTAGTGAGTTAAAGAAGATATACAAAGTTCAACTATAGGCAATTTAAAAAATGGCAACACAGAGAATATGACTTATTTCCCTATGTGTATGTATATTAATATACTAAAAGTATATGTACAAATTATTATGAGCACATATGGGTATATAGATGTAGTATATATGTATGTAAATGTGTATTTATAGCATGTGAGTGTATATACATACACACATAAAAAACACACACACACACATATGCATGTTTATGCATGTGTGCATATATAGCATGTGTATTATATATGTATAATTATGTGTATATATAATGTACACATTATATATATATACACACACACACACATATAAAATTGTTCCATTTATTTTTGGCCAGTCTAGATATTATCTCACTTGGGTAAAATGGTTACTCCTCAGAGAATTAGCTATGGACAGTAGAGAATATGATTACTTTGAAGTCATATGAACTTTCCTTTGAAGATAGGTACACAAACACTATAGCAAATATCTCTTTCTGAATCTTAGATATTGAATATTATAGGTTATATGCAAAATTATCCAAAAATTTAAAACTTAACTTTAAATGTCTTCTTATTAAGTTAGAAAGAAAATACATTGATGTAAGCATTCAGTTTATAAAGGTAGAAAAACAAAATAAAACAAAACCAACATAAGGAAAAAGATAAAAGCAAATACCAGTGAATTAAAACCAGGAAAGTTTAAGAATTGATAAAAATAGAAGTCCAAACATGTTTTTTGAAGAAATATAATAAATAAATATTATCTAGCCTGGAAACTTTAATTGAAGAACCAAAAACAGTAAATGGACATAACTGGAATATTTTAAAGTGACAAGTAGGTTAAAAATATAAAAAATGTAGCTACATTGGCCCTTCTGCCTTCTGCCATGTGGGGAGGCAGCAACAAGGCGCCATCTTGGAAGCAGAGTACTTGAGCACTTACCATATACTTCACCTACTGCCACCTTGATCTTGGACCTCCTAGCCTCCAAAATGGTGATAAAATAATATTTTGAATAAAAAATAAAAGAAACATAGCCATAAGAAACCATACAATAAATGTGATAATCCAGTTGAAGCAGAAGATAGTTAGAATTAAATGAATAAACAAAATTTTCTCATTAAATACTAAATTCCTGAATAGATCAGTATCCTGGGTGGCTTATTTTAAATGAATAAGTAATTACCTCCAAAAACATTTTGAAACCAAATAATTTTATAGGAGAGTTATTTTCAGCTTTTATAAAATAGCAAATATTCATTTTATATAAATTTTTCTGAAGCATAGAACTTAATCAAACCAATTCATTTTGTGAGAGTAGCATATCTTATACTTAAACTAATTAGAACGCAATAGGGTTCAACAAAAAGTACAATCAAGAACATGGAGGAAGAACATAAATTAAATAGAAACATAAACTAGGCCATATAATAGTGGTTTCAATTAAGTTGGTTCTATATCTACAGTATAGGACAGTGAATTAAATCTACTAAATTTGATATATCATTAAGTCCTATTAAAAAGGTATATTTTGTAACTAAAAATGATCAGTACAATTGAGCAAACATTGCTATTAAAGAATTCTTACACAAAATAAGAACTCAGAAAAAAATAAAAATGAATATGTTCAAAAGCACTAATAAAGGTACTTATCAAACAAAAACAGAATGCATATTCTTCTCAAATGCACATAGAACACTAACCAATATGGATAACATTCTAAAAAATGTATCATCTGAGATTTTACCCAGGATAATAAACATACAAACTGTTAATTTCTACTAACAAAATTCAACTGTACCTTTAAAATTATCCTGTGAGATATTTCAAATCAGAATTGGTTGATTTTAATTGCGTTACTCAGATAAGTTTGGCCTGGAGAAAACTAGAGTAGAATATAAGACAAAAGGGAATTCTGGCTATTGAAACAAAAAAATTGCTTCAGGTTTTCACGGACACTGTTCCCCCTGCATCCAAGGTTTTTGAGAAACAATCGAAGAATTGGTAAAGTTGTAAAATTTACCAATATTGAGACTTGGGGCACAATAGGCATGTTTTTTATGGTTTATGTATGTTTCTACCAAAATGTTTCAGAGTTAGAAAGATTCTAAAAAATATTTCAAATATTTTCTGGTGGCGAAGTGGAAAAAAATACCAAAAGGAAGGAGAGGTGAGAAGAGATTGACAGCCCATTGACTGAACTGCCTGCCACGTGTGCACAGTACTAATAGAACAAGTTAGGAAGTTACCTGAACAGGTAATTCATATGAATGCCACTGTCTTTAGCATTCATAAACAGTCCCTTTACTCCCTAACAGTGTTTCATCTTCTCTTTTCTTGACATTTTTCCTATTTTCTCTTTTTTTGTATTATTTTGCTCTTGACATTTTTAAAGTCATAATTAACAGGAGAAGACAATATGAAAATACTTGAAAGACAAGGAAACCAACAATGATTATTAGCTTCAATTAGTATACATAATGTCAATAATTTCACTTTTTGAGTTCTTGAAGTGTGCCACCCACTAATCTTGATGTTTTACATATGTTTCATATTCAGTTTCCATAAAAGTTCTTTACAATTGTATTAGAATTCCCATTTGATCAAGGAAATCATCATTAAAGGTCCACAAGTAGTCACTGGAGGACTCAAAATCCTTCTATATTGTTCCTTCCATTTCACTCTAATTGTCTCAAAATATCAACTGTCTCCTGACTTGCAGCCTCCATCTTTGTGTACCTCTGAGAGTTAACTAAAGAATTCCATATAATGATCATTAATTTGTAACCTATTATTAAGATATTTGGAATGAAAGTTTCTAGTCAATTCCTCAGGTGTGGAGGTGGAAGAATTCCCTGTGTCTCTGTGGTGGGTCATATTCCCTCCAGCATACGGGACAGGCTTTTGAAAAGAACTTAGTTAATTAACTCCCTAGACACCTCATACCATCTTAATTTCTCTATGGACCCAATATTGCCTTTGGGAAGAAGCAAGGAGACATGCATTCTTTGTTTGACTCAATGTCAGATATTTTGATCAATGTTTAACATCTAAATGTGTAAATAATGTATCTCTGGGTTTATTTACTCAAACTTTGGTTGACTCTCATTGTTATATTTTTAAAGCATATTTTATACCAGGTAATGGGTCATTTCACCAACAGTGACATAGAATTTGTCTTCTGTTAGGACTGTATCTCATAGAACCAGGGATCTTATTCAACACATCTAACAATCATTACAGAGAAAAAGCAACAACCAATCAGAACAGATACAAGAGAAGGGTACTGGATGGCTTTTGCTGTGCCAGAAATTCCCCTTAGATTGTAGAGTGGTCCTCAGAATCTTCAGGAAGGAGTCATAGTAGCAGGTAGCACAAAGGACCTTGAGGGGTTGGAAAAGGAATTTTGCACCAACCAGTAGGAAATTATTTCAATAATTAACAGCTGACAACGGAGACAGTCAGCCCTGCCTTGGCGCTACAGATTCTCCTGACTTATGTGATTGAGTTCCTATATAGGTCCCATTGAGAATTATACTGCCCAATCTTAGAAAAAAAAAAGGCACAGAAAGCTTATTTAAATAATACAGTGTGTTGCTTAACAAGCTGGTACCAATTCATCTTTTTGTGATTGCGTATGGAAAATGTGTTTTTTTCTACTCCATCAGCTCAGCATGCTAGTAAACCCAAGTATCTCGAACAAACAGTTGACATAAAATTAAGAGAAATACAGGTGGAAAAAAAATTCAGTTGTGGGCTGCAGGGAAAGATTACACTAATTTGAGGACAATTGCAAGTAATCCTTCCTTTGTATTTAGAAACCTCAACTGACACCTCATTTTATAGCTTCTCAAGGTAAATTCTTTTTAAAATCTACTTTAATTATTCAGATTTTTACATATAAAATCAGTAGAGAAGTAAGATGTATTTTAGTATTAAGTCACATTACAAATATTCTGCTTGAGAACAACTAAACTGCCTGTAATTTGATTTAAATATAGGATATACAAAAAGATTTAAGATAATTTTTATTACTCCATTCATCCTACATGGTTTCACTCTCTGTATTGTGAATTAAACAATTGAATAATATTCTCTTAAGGAGAATTAAATATAATAGTATTTTATGTCTTGTGAAGTGTAAAATGTCTCCTTTTTAAAAAAAGAAGAAAGAGTGCATAAAAAGTCAAAGAAACCAAAATCTAACTTAATTACTTAAACACAAACAAATATGCTGAGTGTTCAAGGAAGGGATAAAGCTCCATATAATCTTTAAAAAATAGTGATATGCCCAGAAAAGCTCTAGTTTCACTCTGAAATAGCAAAAGACAAATGTGAGTAGGTAATAAATAAATAAACAAACAAATAAAAAATAAATAAATTACCATTTACAACCAAATCTAAAGTTCATTTGCACTTCTGAAAGTATTCAAA
Organism: Trachypithecus francoisi; assembly: GCF_009764315.1. Classification (NCBI taxonomy): domain Eukaryota; kingdom Metazoa; phylum Chordata; class Mammalia; order Primates; family Cercopithecidae; genus Trachypithecus; species Trachypithecus francoisi. The sequence goes on from NW_022681468.1 coordinate 56,643,203, forward strand.
TTGGTATGGTTAGAACGCTACAGTGAAACAGTTATGACACTGACCATGCGATTTTTCCAATAATTTACTGTATCTTAAAAATACTGAAATTTCCTATTATCATTTGTTAAATATATGCCCTTGAAATCTATGAAATTATTTATGGGGTGGCTGAAATAGAATACAACTATTAAATTGAACCACTTAACTGCTTGAAGTTGATCCTATAAAGTAATAGGATGTAATTAATAATTAAATTGGAAGTGTTGGTTTTGTGTGTTTGGGTCCCCAAATTATAAAAACTTTTGAAGAAATAACATAAGTTAAAACCTTATACACCAACATTTCTAGGGCAAAAAAAAAGAAAGAAAATCTAAGTCTAGCATTTGTGAGGTATCACCTCACTGGAGGTGACTATTTTCAGCCTCCCACTGATGAATTCCAAACTGATTTTATATGTGCAATATTGGTCAGATCAATGATATCAAATTGTCTTTTACACAATCAAATATTGATGTATTTACAAGTTTAGGAAAGCAAATTCTAAATGTGCTTTATGTTGAAAAAATGCATAGCAGAGTGTATTCTAAGATAGATTCTATGAATTACCAGTTAATAAAATTTTTCAAAATGTCAGTTTTAATAAATGGTTGATTCAGTTTTTCTCAAACATTAAAATGCTTATTGAACGTTGATGGATAGTGCATAGAGACTTTATTTTAAAACATGTTGCTTATCAACTGAATACAAAATAATTGATAACATGTTGGGCAGTATGGGACAGAAGGTGAACCTTTGCTCACTATTAGTGGGAATGCAAGTTGGTACAGCCCCTCTGGAAAACAGTATGGAAGTTCCTACCAGCTAATCCAGCAATCCTGATTTGGGGCATATATCCACAGGAAATAAAATCTGCACTCCTGTGTTCACTGCAGCATTAGTCACAGTGGTTAAAACTTGGAATCAACCTAAATGTCCCATCAATAGATGAATGAATAAAGAAAATGTGGCAAATACTTAGAATAAAATACTATTCAGCGTTTAAAAAGAAGAAAATTCTGACATCTGTGACAACATGGAGGAACCTGGAGAACATTGTCACTGAAGTAAGCCAAGCACAGAAGACAATTATCACTTACATATGGAATCTGAAATAATTGAATTCACACAAGTAGAGAGTACAAGGATGCTTACCAGGGACTAGAGGACAGGAGGTGTATTGGGATGATGTGGATACACAATTTCAGTGAATACAAAAATAGGAAATTTTCAGTGGATATAAAATTTCAATTAGATAGGGGGAATAAGTTCAAGAGATCTATTGCAGAACATTGTGACTATGGTGAATAACAATGTATTATATTTTTTTAATTGCTTAGAGAAAAATGTCTAAGCGTTCTCACCACAAAATCATAAATATGTCAGTAATGCATATGTTAATTGGCTAGATTTAGCCTTTTGACAATGTATACATATTTCAAAGTAACATGTTGTACACAATAATACATATAACTTTTGTCATTTTAAAAATAAATCAATATTTTACAAATGAAAATTAATATATTTTGTTTTAGTTATATTTTAGTTATTTTCTATAAAAAGTATCATTTGGAAGTTTTCAGGTCAGGCATGGTGGCTCACACCTGTAATCTCAGCACTTTTCTCAGAATGAAAATAAGCATACAAAATATATAAATTTCTACAATTTAACGCACAATTAAATTTTTTCATGTACAATTGTACATTAAATTTTAATTTACTAAAATTAAATTTTCATTCACGATGTTATCAACAGGTGGTATAACTTTAGTTCTCACCATTATACACCCAAAACTTAGAACATTTCCTTAGACATGAGTGCCTAAAAAATTAACAAAAAGACAGTAAAATATTACGTACATTCTAAATTCAGAAGCATTTGAAAAAACAATGTGACACATGAAACATTTGTATTTACCTTTCTTTTTCTATACATTGCATATTGTCATTCCTCATAATCCTACAGTGAAGCAAAAAATCCGAAGATTGTCTTGCCAATTATGTAAATTGCAGGACAAAGATAATATTTCATAAGTATTCACATAAATATGCACATATCCATGCTCTATGAGCACTCTGAGTTGGAATATTCAACTTCTATTTCTACCAGAATCGGACACTTCTTCTTATATACAAAACAAATATTAAGGTCTTGCTAAAATGTACCTATTTGGTTTAAGTAGAGAATGGAATGTAAATGAAAGGCTTTAATATTCATTTCTAATATTATTGTGAAATAAATGTCCTGAAAACGAATTCAAACTTGGAAAAATTTTCAAAATAATAGACACACATTATCTAAATGACCAGGAATTTTTTAAAAAAATAAAGAGGCTATAAGAAAAATAAGGGTAGGTAGGTCCTGAAACCCTGATTTCTTGATGGTTCTTGCCAGTTTTAAGAATCTAGAGTCTTGGGTTTTAGAAGATACTCAAGAAACAGAACTAAGGTGGGGAGTTGAAATTGAGACCACTATGTAAACCCAGGACACTGTGAAAGAGTACACTTTCAGTGAAAGGTTCATGTTTGCCTAATAGCTACAAGATAATGAGGAAAATTGTTTGAAAGCTGGGTGGAAAAATTTAACCATGTCTACAGCCAAAGGTTAGCCCTCCTGTGGCTGTTTGGTTTGAACTCCCATTACCTGCAGATTCCAGGATGTACCAAATTTGAAAATTAGTTTAACAAGTATCCTGGGTTAATAGCACCAAACATGCAAACAGCAAACAGAAAGCCTGGGCTGGGGAGGAAGAGAAGGGAGGAAAAGAAGCAAAAGCAAACATTCTAATGGGGCAAATGTAAAACCATTTTATTATTCACCCTTTTATTAATAGCTTCATCATTTAAATAATGTGGTTCCATTTTTTATGTTTGACTGGTACAGCTTTTAAGTCTCACTTCCCTTTTCTCTCTACCCTACATCTGAGCAAGCTAAGAAAGCCCCTGTGCCCTCTCCTTTGGCCCTCACGTGACATTCAAGCCACATACTAGATCCCTCACCCAAGCTCCACCTCTTAAACGCCATCAGTACCCCAAGCCTGTCAGGTTTTCTTTCTCTCTCAAGACATTCTCAGACCTAGTTGGGAGTCACACTGTTCCCTCCAGAAACACTTATTATGTGAGTGATAAACCTTTTCATACCTTTTGGTGTGTGTGTGGCATTACTAGTCTCAACATCGAATGCAAAGTTTGAGGGGAGTTTCTTAATGAAATCAGATGTACTGAAGAAATGAAATATGGCACGTTTTTCATTAACCCATCCTTAGAACTGAATCATATGCATAAATAGTTTAGCCAATCACATACTCTCTGGTGTGCAGGGATTAGAAAGTGTAAATTGTGGGAAACTGATCTTCTCTTAGAGTCTGTTTCTGAGGGCCTTCAGTAATATAGAATGCATGTCTAGTGTCTAAAGATACCATTTTTTATTTATACACCACTTCATCATAAATGCTTCATAGAAGGCAGGTCAAAAGAAACAGTCATTTGTATCATTCTTGGAAGAACGACCTACTTAGACGTATTGGAGGGAAATGAAATACTGGCCTCCAATATTACACCTTCCTAAGGCATTTCAAAACATAATTTGGATTATAGAGTTTTTCTCTCAAAGCTGACTCTGTAAACAAACTCTAGATAGTATATATTATTAAATATTTTATCATGAATAAAAATCTAGTGTCCTAGGAAATACCATAAGAGAAGATAATCTAATCAAGTTTGCTGGTAAGTTAGACAAAACATGAGACCTTCCTAAGCAAATGACACTTAAATGGAAACTTGCTTGTTATGTAGGATGAAGTCAGGCATGGTGATTAGATGCAGAGAAAAAAGTAGGAAATTGGGAGGAGAGAACAACACACATGAAGTCTCTCAGGGTGGAAAGTAAGAAACATGTCATGTTAAGAAAAGCAGGAAAATATGCAAATCAGTGTGACAAAAATATACAACAAAATAAGAGTGGTGACAGAAGTTACACAATCCATTATGCAGAGCTTTGTATGTATATCGTTGTTATTTGTTTGTTTGTTTGTTTTTGAGACGGAATCTCGCTCTGTCACCCAGGCTGGAGTGCAGTAGTGTGATCTGGGCTCGCTGCAATCTATGCCTCCTAGGTTGAAGTAATTCTCCTGTCTCAGCCTCCTGAGTAGCCAGGACTACAGGTGCCCGCCACCAGACCCAGCTAATTTTTGTATTTTTTGGTAGAGATAGGGTTTCATCACATTGGTCAGGCTGGTCTCTAACTGCTGACCTCAGGTGATCCACCCGCCTAGGCCTCCCAAAGTGCTGGAATTACAGGCGTGAGCCACCACGCCCAGCCTGTATGTTTTATTAATCATTTTAAATTTCATCTTATGAGCAATTGGAAGCATTAAATTTTCTCAAGGCATTTCTGTGGTCAGATTTATATTTACAATAAGTCATAGGAAAAGATGATAGTGACTTAGACAAAGGTAGCATAAGAAAACATCCGGAGAAAGCTTTGGTAGGATGTGAGTTTAATTAGATGTGGAAAATGGGAAGAAGGGAGGTATCTGGATAATTTTCATGTTTCTGACGTGGACAGCCAGGAAAATGAAAAATGTCAAAAATGTTATTACAAAAGAAAATAAGAGTTCAGTTTTGGAACATTAAAAATGTGAGATGCCAATGGAGCATTCAAGTGGAAATGTCAAAAAGCAAGTATCTATACAGATACGGAGTTCAGAAGAGATGGCTGGCCTGGTGATAATTCAAGAATTGTCAAGTTATAATAAGTTTTTAAAGCTATGGGAAATTGATTTAATCATCTATGAAAAGACAATGTGAGAAAAGAGCATAGCCTATGATAACCCTGAGGAACTCCAATGCCATTAGTGAAGTGATCTGAACAAGTCTGCACAAGTTTGTGTAAGTTCAAGACCCATATTCTCTACTAAAGCCGTACCTGGAATTCACATCTTGAGAATGCTAGACAATGTGTTGCCCATTTATTAATCAAAGTAAAGCAGACCCAAGAGCTAGATTTGCTGGGCAGAGGTATCAGCAGACTGCACTTTGAAAAGAAGATTCAGTGGGGAAGGTGTTAATAATGTGAAATTTGACACCTGAAAGTAGAGGCCACATATCTGTATGGCATGCAGACAGTCTAAATTGAAAATACAATGCAATGTGTATATTAACTGTGAGTGTGTCACATTCCCATTGTTTCTTAATTTCTGAAAATAGGAAAATTAAGGCACTTTAATTTGTCCATATTGCTACATATCTGAACATTTAAATTCAAACTGTAAATTTTTTATACTCATCAACATTTCTATATGCATACTAGTGTTTCCACTAGTGTCCACTCCATTCCAGGAATCTCTGGGAAATGCCTAAATTATTTTAAAATTCTATGAATTCAGGAAAGTCTTCAGAGTCCCTAATAAAATGACAAAATCTAGTGGGTAAACATATTTCTGCCTAACAGTTTGGGTTTGATTTATATTGAAAGCATATACAAATATACGGAATACACAGAGAGGAATATCTGAAGCTAAACCATTTCTGAACGATAATCAACTTAATTATTCCAAGATGTATTGTGCAGTTTGTGGATTATCCAAACCCAAACCATTTTTTTATTTCTGATCATTGGATTTTGTCATTTTTTTCTGCTTCTTTTAATTCTTCCAGAGGTGATCCAGGGAAAAGAAAAAGAAAGAAATTTGAATGAAAAGAAACACTTGAATGAAAAAATCTACTTTGATGGAGTAACAGTGTGACTTAAATCAAGTCTTGGTACCTTTCTCAAATTTCTCATTACCTGTGGAAGCAAAATATATCGAAGCAGATTTGTCAAGTACTGACTTACAAATGGCTAACAAACTTATAAATGACTGATAAACATTCTATATCCATCAGGACACTTTGGTTGCAAACAAGAAAATACCCAAATGCAAGTAACTTTGTTTTTGCTTTCCAACTTTTATTTTAGGTTCATGGGGCACACGTGCAGGTTTGTCACATAGGTAAATTGCATGTCATGGGGGTTTGGTGTACATTATTACTGAGGTCATGAGTGTAGTAGCCACTAGGTAGTTTTTAAATCCTCACCGTCCTCCAATCCTTCAGTCCCAGGTAGGCTCCAGTATTTATCGTTCCCTTCTTCGTGTCCATGTGAACTCAATGGCTCTATGTTTAGCTCCCACTTATGAGACAGAACACACAGTATTTGGTTTTCTGTTCCTCTGTTAATTCACTTAGAATCATGGCCTCCAGCTGCATCTATGATGCTGCAAAGAATAAAGTTTCATTCTTTTTTATGGCTGCATGGTATTCCACAATGTATATATATCACATTTTCTTTATCTAGTCCACCATTGATTGATTGGCATCTTGGTTGATTCTATGTCCTTGCTATTGTTAATAATGCTTCAGTGAATATATGCATGCATGTATCTTTATGGTAGAGCCATTTGTATTCCTTTGAGTATATACCCAGTAACAGGTTTCTGGGTCAAATGGTAGTTCTGAGTTTTTTGAGAAATCTCCAAACTGCTTTCCACAATGACTGAAATCATTTACATTTGCACCAGCAGTGAATAAGCATTCCCTTGTCCCCATAACCTTGTCACCCTATCTTATATTTTTCACTTTTTAGTAATAGCCATTCTGACTGGTGTGAGATAGTATTTCATTGTGATTTTTATGTGTATTTTTCTAATAATTAGTGATGTTGAGCATTTTTTCATATGCTTGCTGCCAGGATTAATGTCTTCTTTTGAGAAGTGTCTGTTTATGTCCTTTGTCTATTTTTTAATGGAGTTGTTTTTCGCTTGTTAATATGTTTAAGTTCCTTGTAGATTCTGGATATTAGAGCCTCATTGGATGAATAGCTTGCAAATATTTTCTCCCTTCCTGTAGGTTGTCTGTTTACTCTGTTGGTAATTTCCTTTACTGTGCAGAAGCTCTTTAGTTTAATTAGGTCACATTTGTCAATTTCTGTTTTTGTTGCAATTGCTTTTGGGGTCTTCATCATGACATTTTTGCCAGGACTGATGTCCAGAATGGTATTTCATAGGTTTTCTTTTAGAGTTTTTATAGTTTTGGGTTTACATTTAAATCTTTACTCCATCTTGAGTTGAATTTTGTATATGGTGAAAAAAAGGAGTCGGGTTTTTATCTTCTGCATATGGCTAGCCAGTTATCCCAGAACCATCTGTTGAATAGGGAGTCCTTTCCCCATTGCTTGTTTTTGTCTGCCTTGTTGAAGAAGATGTTGTGGGTATTTGGCTTTATTTCTGAGTTTTCCATTCTATTACATTGGTCTTTGTGTCTGTTTTTGTTCCAGTACCATGCAGATTTGGTTACTGTAGCCTTGTAGCATAACTTTGAAGTCTGGTAATGTGATGTCTCTGGTTTTATTCTTTTAGTTTAGGATTGCTTTGGTTATTTTGGCTCATTTTTGGTTCCAAATGGGTTTAGGATTGTTTTTTCTCTTTTTTTCTAATTCTGTGAAAAATGTAGTTAGTAGTTTGATAGGAATAGCATTGAATCTGTAAATTGTTTTGCCAGGCAAGGCCTACTAGCCTGGAATGCCAGCTCAGCCACTCCACCCATACCTGAGCATGCTGGCTGGTCTCAGCTCTCCATTTCTCTGAGAGAAAGCTCCCAGAGGTAACCAACAGGCCAGCTGCATTTCTGCCCCTATTGTCCTCAGGCTGTGGAGGGAGCAGAGTCTAAGAACTGTTGCGGGCTTCCAGCAGACCTGCAGCTGCCTTGTTTTCAGCATGGGTCCCTGCCCCTGCTGCTCCTCACCTGGGCCTCCAATGCGACTGCCTTATCCACCTCCTAATCCCTTCAACTGATGGTGGCTCTGCATTTCTCTGAGGGAGAATTCCAAGAGACAAGTGCTATCTCTCTGCCACTGTCACTGCAGTGGTAACTTCCCTTGCTGCCCTCAAGCTGTGAAGCAAACAAAAACCGTGATTTCTTTGCTTGCATATCCAGCAAAAGAATAGGAATATAATAAGAAACCCAGAGTGTGACAGTTTTATTGTTTATTATGGAGATAACTATGTAACAATATTCTTTTAAATTGTGATTTACCTCCACCTTCAGCCCTGATTGTTGTCTCAAGTCCATTTATATGGTTTCACATCTCTAGAAAATCATCATTTTGAGAGAAGGAATGTATGGTTATCTAACACCTACATGTACATTGGATTCTAACGTTATTCAAATCATCTTTCCCTTGTGACCACTGTAATATACTTCAAGAAGTGGACATTATAGCCTTCCTGGATATAAGGTTCCCGAAGAGCCTGATTTATGTTGTCTCCACCCGCCCAACACAGTTACCAGAGCTTGCTTAATGTTTAGCTGGTCTGTGGTTTGCTAAGCCATTATAAATGTGTCCATCCTCTCTATAATTTCCAGTATGTTATCATCTTTTCTGTTCCCTGATCTCTTATTAGTCTAATACTTTTTTCTTTCTTATTATTAATACACTTTATTTTTTAGAGTACTTTTGGGTTCACGTAAAAATGAAAGCAAGGTACAAAGATCTCTCAAAACCCAGTGTCCCCACATATGCATAGCCTCACCCATTTTCAATATCCCCACAAAAGAGGTATAAATGTTACCATTGATGACCCTACACTGATACACATTATTACCACCCAGAGTTCATAGTTTATACTGGAGTCTGCTTTTGGTGTGTATTTCATAGGTTTGGAACAAGTGTATCATGACACGCATCCACCACAATAACATCATACAGAATAGCTTTATTGTTTTGAAAATCATCTATGCTCCACCTATTCATCCCTCCCTACCTGCTAACCCCTGGCAGCCAATGATTGACACACATATTGACACACATTATTACCACCCAGAGTTCATAGTTTATACTAGAGTCTGCTTTTCGTCTGTATTCCATGGGTTTGGGACAAGTGTATAATGACACGCATCCACCACAATAGTATCATACAGAATAGCTCTATTGTTTTGAAAATCCTCTATGTTCCACCTATTCATCCCTCCCTACCTGCTAACCCCTGGCAGCCAATGATTTTTTCACTGCCTCCAAAATGTTGCCTTTTCCCAAATGTCATATAATTGAAATCATACAGTATTTAGCCTTTTCAGATTGGCTTCTTTCATTAAGAAATATACATTTAAATTTCTTCCATGTGTTTTCATAACTTCACAGCACATTTATTTTATCAATGAATACTATTCTACTGCTTGGATGCACCACAGTTTATTTATTTTTTCACCTCCCAAAGAACATCTTGGTTGCTTCCAACTATTGTCAATTATATAAAGCTGCTATAAACATCCATATGTGGGTTTTCATGTGGGCATATGTTTTCGACTCCTTTGGGTAAATACTGAGGAGCATGACTGCAGGAACTTATGGTCAAAGGATATTAAGTTTTGTGAGAAACCGCCAAATTGTCTTCCAAACCGGCTGTACCATTTTGCATTCCCACCGGCAACGAATGAGAGTTCCTGTTGCTCCTCATGCTTGCCAGCATTAGGTGTTGTCAGTGTCCTGGATTTTGGCCATTCTAATAGGTGTGTAGTGATGTCTCATCATTTAAATCAGCATTTTCCTGACGACGTTTAATGTGGAACATCTTTTCATATACCTATTTGCCATCTGTGTATCTTCTTTGGTGAGACTTCTGTTCAGGATTTTCTAAAAAATCAGGTTGTTTGTGCTCTTATTAAGTTCTAAGAGGTCTTTGTATATTTTGTATGACAGTCCTTTAGCTGGTTTTGCAAATAGTTTCTCCTAGTCCATGGGCTCTTTTTTCATCCTTTTAACAATGTCTTCTGCAGAGCGGGAAATAATAATTTTAATGAAGTCCAACATACAAGTTTTCATGAAGCATATCTTTCGTGTTATCTAAAAAGGTCATCTAGGATGTTTTCCTATATTATCTTGTAGAAGTTTTATGGTTTTGCATTTTACACTTAGGTCTATAATCAACTTTTAATTTTTGTGAAGGATATAAGGTCTGTGTTTGTATTAATTACTTGTTTTGCGTATGGATGTCTGGTCATTCTAGTACCGTTTGTTATAAAGACTGTCTTTTTCCATTGCACTACATTTGCTTCCTTGTCAATATCAGTTGACTCTATTTATGTGGTCTATTTCTGGACCATCTATTTTGTTCCATTGATTTATTTGTGTATTCTTTTACCATTTTTTCACTGCCTTGATTATAGTAGTTTTATAGTATGTCTTGAAGTTGAGTAGTATTAAGTCTTTCCATGTTTTTATTCTCTTTCAATATTATGTTGGATGTTCTGGGTCATTTGACTTTATATATAAAGTTTAGAAATGGTTTACCAATAGGCATGTAATTATTTGCTGGAATTTTAATGAAGATTGCATTGAATATATAGAACAAGTTGAAAAGAAATGACATCATGACAATGTTGAGTCTTCAGACTTATGAACATGAAATAGCTCCATTTATTTAGTTCTTTTTTTATTTCATTCATCACAATTTTGTAGTTTTCCATGCACACATTTTGTTAGATTTTTATCCAAGCATTTCATTTTGGGGACTTGTAATATAAAGTGTCTTTCATTTTTAATTTCAAATTATACTTGTTCATTGTTGATATATAGTAAAGCTACTGGCTTTTTATTGTATTAACCTTTTTCCTTCAACCTTTAATGCTGTGATGTCATATTAGTACCAACTGTTTTTTTTTTTAATTTTGTAAATTCTTTTTCATTTTCGGTGTAATCATGTCATCTGTGAACAAAAACAGAGTTATTGCTTCCTTCCTAACCTGTATACCTTTTATTTCATTTTCTTGCCTTACTGGATTAGCTAGGACTTCCAGTATGATGTTGAAAACAAGTGGTGAGAGGGGACATCATGCTTTGCTCCTGATCTTACTGGGAGAACATCAAGTTTCTCACCATTAAGTATGATGCTAGTTGTACACTTTTTGAAGGTGTTTTTCATGGAGTAAAGGAGTTCTCCTCTATTTCTTCTCTCTACTGAGAGTTTTTATCATTAATGGGTGTTTGATTTTTGTCAAATGCTTTTCCTGTATGTATCAATATTATCCATGTGACACTTCTTCTTAGTCTATTGATATGATGGTTTACATTAATTTGAATGTTGAACCTGTCATGCATACCTGGAATAAATTCCACTTGGTCATGTAGCATATTTATATGTTATTGAATTTAATTTGCTAACATTTTGTTGGAGGTTCTTGCATTTATGTTCATGAGAGATATCAGATTGTGGTTTTCTTTTCTTATTTTGTCTCTGGATGGTTTTGATATTAAGGTAATACTGGCCTCAGAGAATGGGTTAGGAAGTATTTCTTCTGCTTCTATCTTCTTCTTTTTCTTTTTTCTTTTTTAATTTAGAGACAAGGTCTCACTCTTGCTCAGGTTGGAGTGCACTGCAGCCTTGACCGCCTGTGTTCAAGCGATCCTCCTGTCCAGCCTCCTGAGTAACCAGGACTACAGGCACATGCCACCCTTCATGCCCGGCTAATATTTTAATTATTAGTAGACATGAGGTCTCGCTGTGTTTCTTGGACTGGTCTTGAACTCCTGGGCTAAAGCAATTCTTCTGTCTCAGCCTCCCAAAGTTATAGGATTACAGACATAAGGTACCATGACTGGCCTGCTTCTATCTTCTGAAAGAGATGGCTGAAAATTGGTATAATATGCTAAATGTTTGACAGAATTCACATGTAAATCCATCTGGGCCTTGCGCTTTCTGTTTTGAAAAGTTATTAATTATTAATTCAATTTACTTAATAGATAAAAGCCTATTCAGAATATCTATTCCTTCTGGTGTGAGTTTTGGCAGATTGTGTCTTCCAAAGAATTGGTCCATTTACCATGGTTATTAAATTTATAGGCATAGAGCTGTTGATAGTATTTCTTTATTATCCTTTTAATGCTCTTGGGATCTATATTGATGTCCTCCTTTCACTTCTGATATTAGTAATTTGTGTCCTCTCTGCTTCTCTTACTTAGCCTGGTTCTGGCTTATTGATTTTATCAAAGAAGCAGCTTTTGGTTTTATTGATTTTCTCTATTGATTTCTTGTTTTAAATTTTATTGATTTTTGTTCTAAATTTGTATTATTTCCTTTTTTCTGCTTACTTTGGACTTAATTTGGTCTTCCCTTTCTAGTTTACTAAGGTGAAAACTTAGGTTATTTAGATATTTCTTCTTTTTTTAACATATATATCCAGTGCCATAAATTCTCCTTTAAGCACTGGTTTCACTGTGTTACACAAATTTTAATTTTTAGTTTCATTTTCATTTAGTTCAAAGTATATTTTATTTTCCTTTGAGATTATTTTTGACCTATATGTTATTTACAAGTTTATTATTTAATATCTAAGTACTTTGGGATTCTCCAGCTATCTTTCTATTATTCATTTCTAGCAGCATTTGATTGTGGTCTTAAAGCAGGCACTGCATGATTACCAATATTTTACATTGGTTAAGGTTGTGTTTTATGACTCAGAATGGGGTCTGTCCTGGTGAATATCCTATGTGAGGTTCAGAAAAATGTGTATTGTGCTGTTGTTGGATAAAGTAGTCTATATAATTCTATTACATCCTGGCCGGGTGCAGTGGCTCACGCCTGTACTCCTGTCACTTTGGGAGGCTGAGGCAGGCAGATCACTTGAGGTCAGGAGTTCAAGACCAGCCTGTTTAACATGGTGAAAACCCATCTCTACCAAAAATACAGAAATTAGCCAGCCGTGGTGGCGCGTGCCTGTAAACCCAGCTACTGGGGAGGACGAGGCAGGAGAATCACTTGAACCTGAGAGGCAGAGGTTGCAGTGAGCTGAGATTGTGCCAGCCTAGGTGACAGAGTGAGACTCTGTCTCATAAATAAATAAATAAATAAATAAATAAATAAATAAATAGAAGTTTATTACATCCTGTTGTCTGACGGTGGTGTTAACTATGTCCTTACTGATGTTCTGCATTTTGGATCTGCCCATTCTGATTCAAGGGTGTTTAAGTTCCCAATTATGACAGTAGAGTCATCTATTTCTCCTTGAAGTTCAAGCAGTTTTTATCTCAGTTATATATACTGCTATAGACAATACTTTTGTTCCCTCCAAATTCATATGTTGAATTATAATCCCCAATGTGATTGTGATGGTTAATTTTAGGTGTCAACTTGACTGAATTAAGAGATGCCCAAATAGCTTGTAAAGCATTATTTCTGGGTATGTCTGCGAGGGTGTTTCTGAAAAGAGACTGAAATTTGAATCAGTGGACTGAGTAAAGAACATCTGCTCTCACACAATGTGGACAGGCACCATCCAATAGGCTGAGGGCCTGGATAGAATGAAAAGGCAACTGAAAGGCAAATTCTCTCTTTCTCTCTTCTAGAGCCAAGATACTTTTCTCCCCACCCTTGAATATCAGAAATCCAGGTTCTCTGGCTTTTTGACACTGGGAAATGCACCAGTGGTTCCCCAGGTTCCCAGGTCTTTAGACTTGGATTAAGAGTTATACCATTGGCTTTCCTGGTTCTGAGGTCTTTGGACTTGGACCAAGCCACACTACCAGAATGCCTGCTTCTCTACCTTATAAACAGTGTAGCATGGGACCTCTTAGCCTTCATAGTAGTGTGAGCCAATTCCCCCATAATTACCCTCTTACCTATCCATCTATCTATCTATCATCTATTGATTGATCAACTGATTGATCATCAGTGATGGCAGAGGAGTTGGGCTTTGTGATGTGATTAGGTCTTGAAGGTGGAGCCCTCATGGGTAAAATTAGTATTCTTATTTTAAAAACTCCAGAGAGATCCTTTGGCCCTCCTACCACGTGAGATTATGGAGAGAAGACAGCTATCTATGAGCCAGGAAACAGGCCCTCCCCAAACACCAAATCTGCTGGTGCCATGACCTTGAACATCCTAGTATCCAGAACTGTAAGAAATAAATTTCTGTTGTTTATAAGCCTCTTAGTCAGTGATATTTTTGTTATAGCAACCCAAATGTACTAATAACACTCCATTGTTAGACATACACCTGTTAAGGACTATTACGACTTCATGGAGAATTGACCCCTTTCTCATCATGTAATGTCCCTCTTTATCCCTGATAACTGCCCTTTGTCTGAAGTCTGATGTTGGAAATTAATATAGCTACTCTTACTTTCTTTTAATTTATGTTGGCATGGCATCTTTCTCCATCCAATACTTTGAATCTGTATAAGTCTTTCTTGTAGGCAAAAGAATTGGGTGTTATTTCTTGATCTAGTCTGACAGTATGTCTCTCTTTTAATTGGTGTATTTAGACTACTGAAACTTAAAGTAATTATTGTAATGTAGTTGAATTAATATATTTATTTGTGTTTTCTATTTGTTACTCTTTTCCTTGTTTACTATTTTTTCTACACTTTTCTTACCTCTTATGGCTTCAATTAAACATTTATATAATTTCATTTTCTTTATTTTATTAGCACATTAATCATCCTTCCTTTTATTAACTTTTAAAAATAGTAACCCTACAGTTTGCAATATGCATTGATAATTTAGTCCACTTTCAAATAAAACTATACCACTTCAAAAATAACATGAGTACCTTATAATAACAAAATATTCCTTTCTTCCTATTTCTTCTAGCAGTGCTGTCCTACATTTCACTTATATATTAGAATAAACAGCGATTTATATATACATATATGTAAAGCAATTTACTACATTATTTCTATTATTATTTTGAAAAAAGTTATCTGTTAGATCAATTAATAATAACAAAATGTTTTGATTTTACCTTTACTTACTCCTTCTCTTATGCTTTCCCTTTCTTTATGTAGATCTGAGTTTAGAATTTAGAACTTCTTTTATCATTTCTTGCAAGGCAGGTCTACTGGCAATAAATTCCTTAAATTTTTGTTTGTCAGAGAAAGCTTATATTTCCTTCAAAGAATAATTTTGCAGAGTACAGAATTCTAGTTTTAGAAGCTTTTCTTTCAATGCTTTACATAGTTTGTTCCTCTATCTTCTTGCTAGCTTGCACAGTTTCTGATAAGAAGAGAGATGTATTTCTTATCTTTGCTCCCCTATACTTCAGGTGATTTGTTTGTCCTTGGTTTCTTTCAGGGATTTTTTAAATTTATTTTTAATTTTCTGTAGTTTGAAAATGATATGCCTAGGTGTATAGTATTTTTGGTATTTATCCTGCTCAGTGTTCTCTAATCCGTGGTTTCATGTCTGACATTAATTGAAATATTTCTTCTGTTCTTCTTCTCTTCTTTTAGCATTTCCATTACATGTATGTTACACCTTTTATAGTTGCCCCATAGTTCTTGGATATTCTGGTCTGATTTTTCTTCAGCCCTTTTTTCTCTTTTCAGTATTGGCAGTTTCTATTGCAATATTTTTAAGCTTAACGTTTCTCTCTTCAGCCACATGCAGTCTACCAATAAACCTAGAAAAAGCATTCATTTCTGTTACAGTGTTTTTTAAGTCTCTAGCAATTTTTATGTTTCTTTTTTAGAATTTTCAGATTTCTGCTTACATGGTGCATCAGATCTTGCATGCTGTTTATTTTACCCAGTAGAGCCCTTAGCATTTTAGTTACTAACGTATTGGTAAAGTGTGGAGGAAGGGGAAGCATTCTGTGGTTCCATGAATAGGCATCATTCTTTCAGTGAGCCTGTACCTCAGGATTGTGAATGTCACACATGTTTTCAGTGTCTCCCCATCCTTTAGTTAGGATGGATGGCTAGAGGGGGCTGGATCTGGATATTTCCTTTCCCCATGCAAGTAAGGCTCTGATAGACCCCAGCAGGTCAGGTTTTGGTCAAATAGCTTCTCTTGAGGGGAGACCATTTAAAAACAACAGAATACTCTGGCTTATTCCAGATGGTTCCTTTTCTTCTCCCTCTGCCAAAAGCATAGGAGGATTTTTCTTCAGTATTTATTATGAGAACTTAGTCAAGCTTCTGGAGATAAAACTTATAAAAGTGTGGGACCCTGATGACTAGGTCACCCTGAATTTTTTATGTCTCAGACTTGCCCACTCTGAGCCTCCAGCAATTCACCAGTTATAGTTCAGGTTTCTGTACCTCAGTGCTGGTTCCTGCAGATGTTTGTGTTCGCGGGTTTCTGCGCCAGCAAGCTGTGGCTATTCGTTGATAGGTCTCTCCAGTGTGGCAGGGAGCAGTGTGTTGCCCTGTGACCACATGTCTCTGAAAAATCTACGGAAAGTTGTTGAGTTTTCTGTTTATTCACCTTTTTGTTAGGATGCAGTGGTAACTTTGAGCTTCTCTCTTACATGTTGGTTTGGAAACCAGAATTTGCTTTAAAAAAACAACGTAGTTTTAGTGAAGTTTTGGGAAGGAGAAGAGAAAAAAAATTCATAGGATCAATATGCCAGATTCAATTGCATGTAAAAGAGTATTTGATATTATATAGACCAAAATGGCACAGAACTTTATGGGCATAATGCCTATATTATTTTTTAAAAATAAATGCTAATATTATTCTACTTTACTTAGACTTTCCTGTTTAGACTATATGCTATCAACTTTGATGATACTGCTACTGACATTGGTTGAGAACAACCAGTGATTTATGCTAGGTTACTAAGGTAAAATAAGTTATTGTTCATTAGCTGGCAAAACAATGGGATAAGACGGGCTGACAAAACAATTCTGTGCTGATAAATTGCTATGTACTTATTTGCAAGGCTGGCATAAATAATCTTATTTCTTCAAGGTGCAAACAATAGATAGCAAGAGACCATTAGGTGTCATGCCAGAGAAGGGCCAAGAGAGCAATACAGCATTCTCGGGGTTTTTCGCAAGAGGATCATTAATTTATGTTTTCTAGTATGTGGGCTTATTCCTGAGAAAAGTCCAGTTCTGATCATTTCCAAACACAGAACAGTCATCGTTGAAAAGAGCAAGTCCAGTTGTTTTGTGCTTAGAAAAAGAAAAGATACTGTTTATAATATTAATGTATCTTCCAATGAATTCTAACATGAAGCAAGAGTGGCAATCATTTTGAGAAGATATTTTGTTCAGTCATCATTTTCTTTTATTGATTCTCCCTAATTTTGAGATGAATTCTTTTAAATGGCAACTTTATTATTTATCAAGTTCAGTATTTTTAAATGTACAGTGAAATAAGTCTTTTTGCCATATTCAGAAAGAAGTGCTTCTATGTAGTAAAAATATAATATTTAAATACAAGATTATTACAATTGTGGATGAAAATGCTAATAAAAATTATAAGAATTAAAAGTAATTTCTAATCATGGTAAAATAGTTTACCATCTATGACAGAGTAATATGAGAGTTTGTACTTTATCATTAATTAGAAAGTGAATATAGTATCTATTGCAGATTAGATTTAAAGGAACTTTATTTAAAATTAAGTGTTCTTAATATAATTTCATCCTATAAAATACTTCCATCATAATTTCAAACATGATATTGATGAAAACATTTCAGATAAAAATACAAATTTCCATTTTATTTCTCAACATTTTGATGCAAAAAAGATGAAAAATCTGGATGGATATGGAATACAAAACATTGGATGTTGTGCCCACTGAGATTCATATTGAGATTTATAGGCTGTGTCCTGATTCTGTCGGAAGACTCACCTCTATGCAGTAGTCTATTCTATGATGAATTCCTCATATATGCTCCACAACCTACTTTTTATCTGCAATTCCCAAGCCTCCCCAATAGGTCTCACTCTTTGAAGATGGCCAACAATGAATGCCTAATTTAGACATTACTTTTCATGTAAAGTGAACTTGCTTTTTTTCATAAGGCAATATTACTCAATGTCTTGATGCTTTCAAAATCCCAACTATAGATTAATACAAATGGAGACAACACAATATTGGAATCAAGCTATTGTGTAATTTAGATAATTTTGACAGACTAGAAATATGTGTCTACTTCTGACTCTATTAATGGTCCATTTTGTGACCCTAAAAATTATTTCATGAATCCACATCTTAAATTAGCTCTCTGTGAAACTCATTAAAAAATAAAGAAATTATATGAAACCTGCTCAGTTGTGTCTGAGCAAAATCACTGAGGAAAAAAAAATGAGAATTTTTCCTATTTATCAGATGTGTAATCAGGTTTCATTTACGTCAGCAGTTCTAGGTAAATGGAATCTTATATTATAAAGTTCCATCAATCCTAAGGGATGTGCACAATTTGTTGTTAATTAAAATGAATACACATAAGAAAAATAAGAAGGATATTCTTGGAACATTTAACAAAAAAATGTACTTTTGCAATTTAACAAATAATTAGATAAAATAGCTTAGATTTCTCATATTTATAAAATGTGAGTGATCTGCTCTCCTATTCATTTGAAGCATTTTCCTTGGACATACAACTGGTTCTGCTCTTCAATGTATATTCATCATCACGTTTTCTTCAGTTAAATATGCATGTGAATATAACAAGAAGATTTAGTGCTAAAAAATCATTTTGAGGCAGATAAGATGAAATCTGCTCATTACTTACCATTTACCAAAATTTTGTTGGTCTACCTTTAATCTTCCAAAAATAGATCAACTTTTCAGGGTTATATAAATCAGTAGTAAAAATTACGGTGCTTCACTTTGCTTACTAATTTTCAAAGGAAAAATAACCCTTAGAAATCAAATGGCTAGGATATAAAAATTTTGGTACAGCAGAGTGTTTTTTAAAATCTCGATTTGCTACATAAACTTCTAAAATAGCTCTCTCTCAAGTTCTGATTACTACATTTCATGCACTCCTTTTCTAAAATATATTCTTCTATCCCCCTGATGGAGAGATTGAAGAGACTAATATGCTATAGAGTTAACAATTATGCCTTGACCTACTATTATATTAAAAGCACTGTAATTCACTAAAAAATGAAGCCAGTGAGGAAGCAAAACTTAATAAAACATTGTTATTGCTCTCTATTTCAAATAGTGAAAGAAAATAGACTTTTTAAATTTTACAATTCTATTAACATTGCTATAGAAATCTATAAATGCTCCTTTAGGTATAAAATATGCCTTTGATATTTAAAAATTCAATTGTGCTCTTACAAATGTATCCATATACATATATTTCTGGAAAATACACCCCAAACTGTTTATAATGTTTGCCTGTAGGCTGGAGAAAGATCTACCTCTTCTTAGGTTTCTCTTTTGTTCCATTTGAATGTATTTTGTTCATGACATGTATTACATTCAGAACCTACTTGGTTACAATATAATTTATTTACAAGAAAACATAATCAAGTATAATGTTTGGGTAGAGATCAATTATGACAAATACATAACTTCTTGTAAACACAACCTTATTCCTTAATTAATCTACTGCCAATATTTCTTTCCATCATTATACATTACTTTTACCTATCCTGGAACTTTATATAATAGAATCATAGGGTATACTATTTATTGTTTTTGCCTTATTTCATTCCACATAATGATTTCTAAGATTCATTCATTTTTTATGTTATATATATGACCTATATTTTATATATACATATATACATATATGTATATATATATGGTTATTCCTTTTCAATGCTGTGCTGTATTCCTTTGAATGAGTTACCACAATTGGTTTATTCATTCTCCTGTTGGTAGGCATATGTACTGTTCTAGTTTGTGGGCTTATGAACAAATTGCTACAATTACATAGAAGTTACCACGCAGTCACATGCTTTTATATCTCTTGGTAGCATTGTGTGATAAATGTATTTGTACCTTCGTAATACATTGGGAAACTAGTTCCCAAAGTAGTCATACCATTTAGCATTTCCATCAGAAATGTATAAGAATTCCATTTGCTCCACATTCTCATGAATAATTGATATCATCATCATTTCAGTTTTATCTTTCAAATTGATATAACGTTGTTTTTTATTTTGCATTGAGCTGATGACTAAAAATATTGAACATCTTTTGTCCATTTTTGTTTGGCTGTTATCTAATTAATGAGTTATAAGAGGTTTTATATCTTTTGATAGGCACTTTCTCAGAAATAGGAAGCTTAAATATATTCTGTCATTATTTAGATTACTCTTTCATTTCTTAATGTGGCTCTTTGAAGAAGACTTTTCAATGAAGTACAATTTGTTGATTTTGTTATTAGTTTGTGGGTGGCCTTTTTTTGTCCTAGGAAATTGCTGTTGACTCCGAGTTCACAAAGAATTTCTTCCATATTTCCATCTAGATTTTTCTAGTTTTAGATTTTCATTTAGGTATATGATTCATGTTTGGTTAATTTTTCATATAATATGAAGTAGATACTGAAATACATTTCTTTTTCCATATGAATACTCAGGTGTTCTAGCACAGTTTGTGGAAAACATGATCTTCTCACATTGAATTACCTTGTCATCCATGTTAAAATCAGTTTATCACATGTGTGTGTGTTTCTGGATTCTATTCTGTTACATTGATCTATATGTCTTATGTCAATATGCCAAGGTGACACTTTACTTAATTCTGTATCATTATACTACATCTTGAAATCAAGTACTGTAAAACCTCTAACTTTGTTCTTCTGTTTTTAAATTATTTTGGTTATTCTAGGCTCTGTACTTTTTTATATAAATGTTAGAATCAGCTGTGTAGACAAACATGTCATTACAAATAAAAACAGTTTTACTGCTTCATTTCCAAACTATGTGCCTTTTATTACATGCCTCCTTGCACTAAGTAGGTATTTCAGTACAATATTGAATAAAATAAATGTGAGCAAATATTATTATATTTTTCTCATTTTAGAAGTCCGATTTTAGAAGTTAGCACTTCAGTCTTTTACCATTAAACATGTTACTATGTGTGATGCGTGTCTTACAAGAAACATTTACATTTCATCTGAGGTTTTTTTTTTTTTTTTTTTTGAGGAGGAGGAGGAGTCTTGCTCTGTTGCCCAGGCTGGAGGGCAATGGCGTGATCTCAGTTCACTGCAAGCTCCACCTCCCTGGTTCAAGCCATTCTCCTGCCTCAGCCTCCCTAGTAGCTGGGACTACAGGCGCCCGCCACCATGCCCAGCTAATTTTTTGTATTTTTAGTAGAGATGGGTTTTCACCATGTTAGCCAGGATGGTCTCGATCTCCTGACCTTGTGATCCACCCGCCTCAGCCTCCCAAAGTGCTGGAATTACAGGTGTGAACCACCGTGCCCGGCCTCATCTGAGTTCTAAAATTTAATTTTGATAAATAGTAAATCTAACATTCTCTTAATATCTTGTCAATGTCTCCAGGATTATGGGATCTACAGTGATGCTTACCTTGGTTGATTATTTCATTTCATGATCACAGTCATCTATTGGCTGATGGAATGTGTGTGAAAATAGCTATTATATTTTTCAAATTATCTAGTTGTTCATTACAGAAAGGCAAAACTGGTGCGAATCACTCCATGAGTTTAGGTTAAAATCTGTGCACAGGTTTTCAATTTTGAACTTACTTCCTTTAATAAATACAGAGTAATTCAAATTTTCTATATTCAGTTTTGATAAATTGTTTTTAATTTATCAAATTTATTTACATATTGTCAAATATGTCCAGTTTTCAACACAACTTATAAGACATGCAAAGAAACAGGGAAATGTGGCAGAAAAAAATATGTTGACAGTACAAACTGTTTTTGAAGGGGCCCTCATGATTAATTTATAAACGAAAACTTAAAAGAAGATATTACAAATATATTCAGATAATTTTTTTAAAAAAACTAAAGAAAACAAAGGAAGATATGATGAAAATTTCCCATCAAATATAGAATATAAACATTGAGAAAGAAATTATTAAGTAAGTGCCAAGTGGAAACTGGAAATTCTGGGGTCAAAAACTGCATATTCAAAATGAAAAAAAAATGCGAAAATGATCAATAGTAAATTTGAGATGGCAGAAGTAAAGAATCAGGAGCTTGAAGATATATTAAAAGATATTATTAAGCAAAGAGAAAAAAAATTTAAAAACGAGTAAAGCCTAAGAAAAATGTGGAACACCATTAAGCACAACAATATATACATCAGAGGAGAAGGGAGCCAAAAGAAAGAAGAGAGAGACAAGAGTGGAAGAAAAAAATTCAAAATTAAATAACTAAAAAGACTATAAAGAATAACACACATTCTATTCAACGGCACATGGAACTTTCTTCAAGATAGGTCACAAAATGAGCCTCAATAAATTTAAGAAAATTAAAATTATATCAAGCCCTTCTATACACTACCAGCAACCAAGTAGGAAATCAAGTCAATAACTCAACCTCTTTTACAATAGCTGCAAAAAAATAAAATGAAATACTTAGGAATATACCTAACCAAGGACGTGAAACACCTCTACAAGGAAAACTACAAAATCCTGCTAAAAGCAATCATAGACGACACAAACAAATGGAAACACATCCCATTTTCTCAATGATATGTGGGAGCTAAGCTATGAGGACACAAAGGCATAAGAATGATACAATGAACTTTGGGGACTTAAGAGGAAGGGAGGGAGGGGGACGAGGGATAAAAGACCACAAACAGGGTGCAGTGCATACTGCTCAGGTGATGGGTGCACCAAAATCTCAAAATCACCACTAAAGAACTTAGTAGTACTCAAACACAACCTGTACCCCAATAACCTATGAAACAATTAAAAAATTAAATATTATCAATGTTTGTATGCCAAATTAACAAAACACTTAGATAAAATAGACAAATTCCTGGAAATATAAATTAACTGAAAATGACTGGAGAAGAAATAAAGATTCTATATAGACTTATAACAATTAAAGAGACTGATTGATGGTTTTAACTGACTTGTCACAAAGCAAAGTGTAAGCCCAGATTGATGTTTTTAACTGACTTGTCACAAAGCAAAGTGTAAGCCCAGATACCTTCACTAGTAAATTCTATAGAACATTTAAAGAATTAAATCTAATTCTTCACAAACTCTTTGAAAAGTAGAAAATGAATAAGCACTTCCATTTAAAAAAAAATAACTTTTCCTTTAGGCTCACAGGTACAGGTACAGGATTGTAACACAGGTAAATTACATGTTACAGTGGTTTGGAGTACAGATTATTTCATCACCAAGTTAGAAAGCATAGTACCCAATAGGTAGTTTTCCTCTTTTTAAATTTTTTTTATTATACTTTAAGTTCTAGAGTACTTGTGTACAACCTGCAGGTTTGTTACATATGTATACATGTGCCATGTTGGGGTGCTGCACCCATTAACTCATCATTTACATTAGGTATATCTCCTAATGCTATCCCTCCCCACTCCCCTGACCCCATGACAGGCCCTGGTGTGTGATGTTCCCCTTCCTGTGTCCAAGTGTTTTCATTGTTCAATTCCTACCTATGAGTGATAACATGTGGTGTTTGGTTTTCTGTTCTTGCGATAGTTTGCTCAGAATGATGGTTTCCAGCTTCATCCATGTCCCTACAAAGGAAATGAACTCATTCTTTTTTATGGCTGCATAGTATTCCATGGTGTATATGTGCCACATTTTCTTAATCCAGTCTATCATGGATGGACATTTGGGTTGGTTCCAAGTCTTTGCTATTGTGAATAGTGCCACAATAAACATACATGTGCATGTGTCTTTATAGCAGCATGATTTACAATCCTTTGGGTGTATACCCAGTAATAGGATGGCTGGATCAAATGGTATTTCTAGTTCTAGATCCTTGATGAAATGCCACACTGTCTTCCAAAATGGCTGAACTAATTTATACTCCCATGAACAATGTAAAAGTGTTCCCATTTCTCCACATCCTCTCTAGCACCTGTTGTTTCCTGACATTTTAATGATCGCCATTCTAACTGGTGTGAGATGATATCTCATTGTAGCTTTGATTTGCATTTCTCTGATGCCAGTGATGATGAGCATTTTTTCATGTGTCTGTTGGCTGCATAAATGTCTTCTTTTGAGAAGCGTTTGTTCATATCTTTCGCCCACTTTTTGATGGGGTTGTTTGATTTTTTTCTTGTAAATTTGTTTAAGTTCTTTGTAGATTCTTGATATTAACCCTTTGTCACATAGGTAGACTGCAAAAAGTTTCTCCCATTCTGTAGGTTGCCTGTTCACTCTAATGGTAGTTTCTTTTGCTGGGCAGAAACTCCTTAGTTTAATTAGATCCCATTTGTCTGTTTTGGCTTTTGTTGCCATTACTTTTGGTGTTTTAGTCATAGGTAGTTTATCATCCTCCTCTCACCCTCCAAACTCAAGTAGTCCCCAGTCTCTATTGTTCCCTTCTTTGTGTCCATGTGTACTCATTGTTTAGCTCCAACTTATAAGTGACAATATGTGGTATTTGGTTTTCTGTTCCTATATTAGATTGCTTAGGACAATGACTTCCAGCTCCGTTTATATTGCTGCAAAGGATGTTATCTTGGTTTTTTATGGTTGTGTGTTATTCTATGGTGTGTGTACCTCATTTTCTTTATCCAGTCAAACTTTGATGGGAATCTTGGTTGATTCCATATCTTTGATATTGTGAATAGTGCTGTGTTTAACATACACGTGCATGTATCTTTCTGGTATCGAGATTTATATTCCTTTGAGTATATATCCAATAATGGTATTGCTGAGTCAAATGGTAGTTCTATTTTAAGTTCCTTTATAAATCTCTAAAGTGTTTTCCACAGTGGCTGAGTTAATTTGCATTCCCACCAGCAGTGCATAAGTGTCCCGTTTTCTCTACAACCTCACCAGCATCTGTTATTTTTTTGACTTTTTAATGACAGCTATTCTAAAGCTAAGGAATGTGCAATTATGTAAAGTAACCTAGTATGTGGCTAATTGGCATTCCTGAAAGAGAAGAGAAAGTAGGAAATTATGAAAATATATTTGAGGATATAATCCAGGAAAATTTCCCCAATCTCTCTATAGAGGTGACACATAGATACATGAAATCCAGAGAACTCCTACAATATACTATTCAAGATGACTATCCCCAAGGCACATAGTCACCAGACTTTCCAAGGTCAATGTAAAAGAAAAAATCCTAAATGTAACTAGACAAATGTGCCATGTAAGCTATAAAGGGAATCCCATCAGACTACCAATGGACTTTTCAGTAGAAACAGTACCTGCTGGAAGAAATTGGGTGCCTACTTTTTGGATTCTTAAAGAAAAGTAATTCCAGCCAAGAATTTCATAGCCCACCAGACTAAGCTTTATAAACAACAGAGAAATAGCGTTTCCCAGATAAGCAATCTATAAGAGAACTTGTCATCACCATGCTAGCTGTACAAGAGATGCTTAAGGGAGTTTTAAACATGGACTCAAAAGAATGATACATGCCACCACAAAAACACACCTAAGTATGTAGCCCGCAGACCCTGTAAAGCAACTATACAATTGAGACTACACAGCAACTAATGAAGAACACCACAGCAGGAACAAAAACTCAAATATCAATATTAACATTGAAGATAAGTATCCTAAACCTTCCACTCAAAAGACACAGAGTAGCAAATTGGATTAAAATAAGAAGACCTAACTTCTTCTGTCTTCAGAAGTTCTATCTCACACACAATGACACCCATAGGCTCAAAGTAAAGGAATGGAGAAGGATTTATTTCAAAAAAGGAAAACAGGAATAGAGATTGCTGTTTTATTAATCAGATAAAAGACTTCAAAGAAACAACAGTTTAAAAGAAGAACAAAGAAGAGTATTACCTAATGATAAAGGGATCAATTCAAAAAGGACTTACCTGTCTTAAATATATATACACCTGATATTGGACCACTCAGATTTATAAAACAAGTACTACTGGACAGGGCACAGTGAGTGGCTCACACCTGTAATCACAGCACTTTGGGAGGCCAAGGTGGGCAGACCAGAAGGTCAAGAGATCAAGACCATCTTGGCCAACATGGGGAAACCTTGTCTCTACTAAAAATACAAAAATTAGCTGGGCATGGTGGTGCGTGCCTGTAGTCTCAGTTATTCAGGAGGCTGAGGCAGGAGAACCACTTGAACCCAGGAGGCAGAGGTTGCAGTGAGCTGAGATCATGCCACTGCACTCCAGCTTGGTGAGAGAGCGAGATTCTGTCTCAAAAAAAATTACTATTGAACCTAAGAAAATACTTAGACAGCGACATAATAATAGTGAGGGATTTAAACACCCCATTGACAGTGTTAGATCAGCAAGGCAGAAAACTAGCAAAGAAATTCTGGACTAAAATTTGACACTTCAACAATTGGATGTAATAGAAATCTACAGAATACTTCACCCAAGAACCACAGAATGT
Source organism: Trachypithecus francoisi (assembly GCF_009764315.1). Taxonomy (NCBI): domain Eukaryota; kingdom Metazoa; phylum Chordata; class Mammalia; order Primates; family Cercopithecidae; genus Trachypithecus; species Trachypithecus francoisi. The sequence continues at coordinate 56,669,452 of NW_022681468.1, forward strand.
ACATTCTCATCTGCACACAGAACATATTCTAAGTAACCACATGCTGAGTCATAACGAATCTCAACAATTTCAAAAGGAACCAAATTATACCTAGCATCTTCTTGACCACAGTGGACTACAATTAGAAATCAATACCAAGAAGAATTTTCAAAATCACACAAACACATGGAAACTAAACAATGATATTAAGGCAGAAATCAAAAAATTATTCAAAGAAACAAATGAAAATGGAGACACAATACACCAAAACCTATGAGATATGGCAAAAACAGTGTTAAGAGAAACGTTTATAGCACTAAACACCTACATCAAGAAGATAGAAAGATCTCAAATTAACAACCTAATATATAACCATAGGAACTAGAAAAAACAGAAAAAAATAAACTCAATGCTGGTAGAAGAAAAGAAATAACAAAAATCAGAACATAATTAAATGCAATTGAGAAAAAAACTATATAAAGAATCAATGAAATGAAAAGTTGCCCCTTTGAAGGGATAAGCAAGATTGACAGACCACTAGCTAGAATAACAAAGAAAAAGAGAAAATATTCAAATAAACACAATCAGAAATGACAAAGGTGACATTACAACTGATCACACAGTTCAAAAGATCCTCTGAAATTGCTATGAACATCACTATATGTGCAAATCAGAAAATCTATAGGAAATGAACTCCTAGAAACACACAGCTTCCCAAGATTGAACCAGGAAGATATAGACACCATAAACAGACAAAAAATGAGTTCCAAAATTTAGTCATTAATAATTATAATATTTATAATAATTATAATATATTTATAATATATAATTTATAAATTATATATTTATAATAATTATAATAAAAAACCCTATGAACCAAAAAAGTTCCAGAGCAGATGGATTCACAGCCAAATTCTACCAGGAGTACAAAAATTTCAGTAGCAATTTTACTGAAACTATTAAAAATTAAAGGAGGAAGGATTCATCTCTCTATGTAACCAGTTTATCCTAATACCAAAAGTCGGCAAAGGCACTATAAAAAAACAAAACTACAGGCCAGTATTCATGATAAACATAGATGCAAAAATCCTCAACATGATTCCAGCACACTGAATGTTCCAGCAATATCAAAAGGATAACCAGAATCAAGTGGGCCTTATTCCTGAAATGCAAGATTGGTTCAAAGTCAATAAATATGATTAGCCACATAAACAGAATTAAAAACGAAAAACATATGATCATCTCAATAAATGCAGAAAAAAACATTCAATAAAATGCGACATTCTTTTAAGATAAAAAACCCTCAACAAGCCACGCATTGAAGAAACATAACTTAAAATAATAAGGGCCGTCTATAACAAACCCACAAATATTATACTGAATGGGCAAAAGTTGGAATTACTCCCCTTAAGAACTGGAACAATATAACAATGTCTATTCTCATCATTCTTATTTGTTACAGTACTGGAAGTCCTTACCAGAGCAATCAGTCAAGAGAAAGAAATAAAGGCACCCAAATAGAAAGTGAGAAAGTCAACTTCTCTTTCTTAGCCAATGATATGATTCTATATCTAGAAAACCCTAAAGATTCTGCCAAAAAAATCCTACACCTGATAAACAACTTCAGCAAAGTCGCAGGATACAAAATTAATGTACAAAAGTCAGTAGCATTTCTATATACCAATAACATTTAAGTTGAGATTCAAATCAAGAACGCAATCTCATTTACAATAACCACAAAAAATAAAATACTTAGGATACAGCTTACCAAGGAAGTAAAAAAAAAAAAAAAAAAAATTCTCTACAACAAGAACTGCAGAACACTGCTGAAAAAAATCACTGAACACAATCAAAAGGAAAAATGTTACATTCTCATTGATTGGAATAATCGATATCGTTAAAATGTCCATATTTGCCTGAAGCAATCTGTAGATTCAACACAATTCTGATCAAATTACCAATGTTATTCTTCACAGAATTAGAAAAAAACAATCTATTCTAAAATTTATATGGAACCAAAAAAAAAAAAAAAAAAAAAAAAAAGAGCCCAAATAGTCAAAGCAATCCTAAGCAAAAAGGATAAAACTAAAGGTATCACAACCTGACCTCAAACAATACTATAAGACTTTGTACCTAAAAAAGCATGACACTGTTACAAAAATAGGTGCATAGACCAATGGAACAGAATGGAGAACCCAGAAATAAAGCCACACACTGACAACCAACTAATCTGCAACAAAGTCAACAAAGACAATGGGAAAGGATAACTTATTCAATAAATGGTACTGGGAAAACTGGCAAACCATAGACAGAAAAATGAAATTCAACTTCCACCTCTCACCATATATAAAAATTAACTCAGTATGAAATAAAGACTTGAATATATGACTTCAAACTATAAAAATCCTAGGATAAAACCTAGGAAGTATTCTTCTGGACATTGGCCTAGGCAAAGAATTTCTAAGTCCTGAAAAGAAAATGTGACCAAAACAGAAATGGATCTAATTAAAATAAAGAACTTTTGCAAAGCAAAATAAACTATGAAGAGTAAACAGACAACCTACAAAATGGGAGAAAACATTTGCAAACTAAGCCCCTGACAAAGAAGTCATATTCAGAATCTACAAGGTACTTAACAACAACAACAACAACACAACCACTAATGAGGCCATTAAAAAGTAAGCCAAGAACATGAGCAGACACTTCTCAAAAGAAGGCATACAAGCAGCCAAAACACAGACCCCCCAAAAAAATGCTTTACATCATTAATCATTAGAGAAATGCAAATTAAAACCAGAAGGAGGAATCACCTTACACAAGTTAGAATGCCATTATAAAAAGTGAAAAATAATAGGTTGGCAAGGTTGCAGAACAAAAAGGAATGCTTATACGCTGTTGGTGGGAATTGTAAATCAGTTCAGCTCCCAGGAAAAGCTGTTTGGAGATTTCTCAAAAACACTAAAAATAGAATTACTATTCAACCCAGCAATCCCATTACTGGGTATATACCCAAAGGGAAATCAGCCATTTTACCAAAAAGACACCTGCACTCACATGTTCAGTGCAGCCCTCTTCACAACAGCAAAGACATGGAATGAACCTGGGTACCCATCAATGGTGGACAAGATAAAGAAAGAAAATGTGATATATATACACCATGGAATACTACAGAGTGATGAAAAAGAATGAAATCATCTCCTTTGCAGCAACATGGCTTTAGCTGGAGGCTATTATCCTAAGTGAATTAATGTAGAAATGGAAAACCAAATACTGTATGTTCTCACTTATAATTGGGAGCTAAACAATGAGTACACATGAACATAAAGATGGGAACAGTAGACACTAGTGACTCCAAAAGCAAGGAAGAGGGAAAAGCTTGAAAAACTACCTATTGGGTATTATGTTCTTTAAAACTAGAAAAGATGCAATCTATATGCATCTTTAGATTGCTTATTTGAAGTTTTCTTCCTTCTATTTGATGTAGGCACTTATAAGTATACACTCTCCTGTTAGTACTGCTTTTGCTGTATCCCACAGGTTTTGGTATGTTGTGTTTCCATTATTACTTATTTCAAGAAACTTTTCAATTTCCTTTTTAATTTATTTAATGACCCAGTTGTGATTCAGGAGAATACTGTTCAATTTCCATGTATTTGCATAGTTTTCAAAATTCCTCTTGTTATTAATTTCTAGATTTATTCCATTGTCGTCAGATAAGATACTTGATATTATTTCATTTTTTGAATGTTTTAAGACTTGTTTTGTGACCTAACATATATCCTTGAGAATAACCTATGTGCTGAGGAAAAGAATTTGTGTTCTGAAGCTCTTGCATGAAATGTTCTGTAAATATCTATTAGAGCTATTTCATCTATAGTGCAGGTTAAGTCCGATGTTTCTTTGTTGATTTTCCGTCTGGAAGATCTGTCCAATGCTGAAAGTGGGGTGTTGTAGTCTCCAGCTATTATTATATTGGGACTCATCTCTTTTTAGCTCTAATTTTATTTCCTTTATACATTTAAGTGCTCCAGTGCTGGGTGCATATATATTTAAAATTTTTATATCCTCTTGCTGATTGACTCCTTTATCATTATATAGTGTCTTTCTTTGCCTCTTCTTGTAGTTTTTGCATTGAAATGTACTTTGTGTGATATAAGTCTAGTGACTCCTGCTCCTTTTGGTGTCCATTGGCATGGAATATATTTTTCCATCCACTTATTTTTGGTCGATGTGTATCTTTTTATGTGGAGTGTGTTTCTTGTAGGCAACAGATCAATGAGTCTTGTTTTTCCATCAACTCAGCCATTCTATGTCTTGTGATTAGAGAGCTTAGTCTATTTATATTCAATGTTACTATTATTAAGAACTTAATTCCTGCCATTTTGTTACTCGTTTTCTGGTTGTTTTGGGTCTTTTCTTTCTTCTTTCATTCATTCTTTTCTTTCTCTAATAAATATAATTTATTCTGGTGATGCAATTTAGTTTCTTGTTTTTGTTTTTTTGTGTATCCATTTTATGTTTTTTGGTTTGAGATTACCATAAGGCACACAATTACTACGTTATAACTCATTATTTTAACCTGAAAGCAACTTAACACTATTTGCATAAACAAACACATAAGAGAAAACTAACAAAAACTCACTTTAACTTTGTTCCTGGGCTTTTTAACATTTTGTTGTTTCTATTTACATCTTATTTTACTGACTATGTCTTGAAAAGTTGTTTTAGTCACAATTTTTCATTACTTTATCATTCAGTCTTTCTACTTAGGATAAAAGTAGTTTACACAGCACAGTTATAGTGTTATTATATTCTGTATTTTTCTGTGTACTTATTATTACCAGTAAATTTTGTACCTTCAGCTGATTATTTATTGTTCATTAATGTTCTTGTAGTTCTGATTGAAGTACTCCCTTTAGCATTCCTTATAGGACAGGTCTGGTATTAATGAAATCCTTTAGCTTTTGTTTGTCTGTGAAGTCTTTATTTCTCCTTCATGTTTGAAGGATATTTTCACCAGAAATACTATTTGAGGGTAAAAGCTTTGTTTCATTTTTTCCTTTATCACTTTCAATATGACACGCCACTCTCTCCTGGCCTGTAAAGTTTCCACTGAAAAGTTTGCTGGCAGATTTATTGGAGCACCATTGCATATTTAGCTGTTTCTTTTCTGTTGCTATTTTTAGGATCATTTCTCTATCCTTGACTTTGGGAGTTTAATCATTAAATGCCTTGAGGTAGTCTTCTTTGGGTTAAATCTGCTTCATGCTCTGCAGCCTTCTTGTACTTGGATATTGATATCTTTCTCTAGATTTGGGACACTGTCTGTTATTTTCCCTTTGAGTAAACTTTCTACCTCTATCTCCTTCTCTGCCTTCCCTTTTAGTCCAATAACTCTTAGATTTGCCCTTTTGAGGCTATCTTCTAAATCCTGTAGGTATGATTTATTTATTCCTTTTTTCTTTTGTCTCCTCTATATATTTCCAAGTAGCCTGTCTTCATGCTCATTAAATCTTTCTTCTGCTTGATCCATTCTGATGCATTCTTCAGTATGCCAATTGCATTTTTTTACCTCTGGAATTTTGATTCTTAATTGTTTTAAACTCTTTGTTAAATTTACCTGATAGAATTCTAATTAATTCTATTTTTTATCTTGAATTTCTTTGAGTTTCCTCAACACAGTTATTTTGAATTATCTGTCTGAAAGGTCACATATCTCTGTTTCTTTAGGTTTAGTCCCTGGTGCCCTATTTAGTTAATTTGGCCAAGTCATGTTCTCTTGGATGGTGTTAATGCTAGTAGATGTTCTTTGGTGTCTGGGAATTGAAGGGTTAAGTATTTATTTTAGTCTTCATTCTCTGGGCTTATTTGTAGCCATCTTTCTTGGGAAGTCTTTCCAAATATTTGAAAGAACTTCAGTTATGTGATATAAGCTGATTTTGCTTTAGGGTCACCCCAACCCCAGTGATGCTGTGGTTTTTGCAAACTCATAGAGGTACTACCTTGATGGTCTTGGACAAGATCTGGGAGAATTCTCTGGATTACCAGGGGGAGACTCTTGTTCTCTTTCCTTACTTTCTCCCAAACATACAGAGTCTCTCTCTGTTCTGAGCCACCTAAAGCTGGGGATAGACTGAGACAAGCACTCCTGTGGCTGCCACCACTGTGATTGTGCTGGGTCATACCTGAAGCCAGCACAGCATTGGGTCTTCCTCAAGGCCTGTTATATCTACTCCTTGGCTACCACATATGTTCTCTTAAGCCCTTGTGCTCCACAATCAGAGGTGGCAAAGCTAGCCAGGCCTGTGTCTTTCCCTTCATGGTGGTGAGATCTCCTAGGCCTGTGGTGAGTCTAGAAGTATCATCCAGGATTCAGGGACTAGAGTCAAAAACCTTAGAAGTCTACCTGGCACCTAAACCACAAGATGCAATACTGTCCATTGATCCCTGTCTTTTTCAAAGAGAAAGGAGCCTGACCTCATAGCCACTGCCACCCTTGGCCATGGGGAGTACTGCCAGACTACCACCAATGTTCCCTTAAGGAGCAAGGTCACTTAAGTCAGTTGTGGTGAATGCTGTCTACCCTGGTACTTACCTTTCAGGGCAGCTGACTCCCTTCTGGCCTAGGGCAGGTCTAAACATGCCAGACAAAATCAAATCCTAGAATCAGGGACCCCAAGATCCTGCTTGGTGCTCTATCCCTCTGTGGTAGTGTTGGTACCTAAGGTGTAAGACAAAGAAAGTCCCCTTTACTTTTACCTCTTCTTTTCTCAAGCAGAGTTTTATCCTATAGCCACCATAGGTGGCAATGTGCTGAGTCTCATTTGAAGCCAGTAAGTTTGAGAGGCTCACAAAGGCCCTTGGTGTAGTATCTCGGTATGGTTGCCGGTTATTCAGAGCCCAAGGGCTCTTTAGTTAGCAGGGAATGCTAGCAGGATTGCCTACTTTCCTTCATGCAGCAGGTTCTCTTCTGGCCAAGCATATGTCTACAGATGTCATCTGGGAGCTAGGGATTGGAACAGGGGCCTCATGACTCTGACTGGTACACTATCCTGCTGTGACTGAGCTGGTGTCCAAGATGGAAGACAAAGTCCTCCCCACTCTTCCCTCTCTTCTCCTCAAGCAGATAGAAGGGGTCCCTTTTGCAGCCATGAGGTGTGCAGCCTGGGGCTTGGGTAGGGGTGATGCCAGCACTTCCTTGACTTCCCCAGATGGTGTCTCAGTATGTTGCATGCCTTCCCAGTCCACTGTCTCTGAGACTAGTTCAGCACTAGGACTAGCCTACAAGTTGCAGTCCTTCTGGCCTAGACTGTCTTTCAAGTTTACTTAGAGGGTGAGAGCATCTTCGTCCTCAGTGACAAAGTTTGGGGGCACAAGGTTTGTGGTCAAGTTTGGACCACAAGGATCTTTGATTCTCCCGTGGCTAGGGCTAGTTTAAATGATCCCTCTGTGGGTGGGCATCAGCTAACTTTGGTCTGTTTTTCTTTCTGCTCTAAAAGAAAAGCATTGAGTTCGATGCCTTCCAATTGCTGCGCTTTCCGTCTCCCAGAACGTATAGACTCTGTCTGCACCACTCTGCTGCTGCTGCTGCTGCTGCTGCTGCTGCTGCTGCTGCTGCTGGGGGTGTGGGAGGGGTGGCATCAGCAATTCAGGACTCTTTTTTTTTTTTTTTTTTCTCTTCAGTGCCTCTTTCAGTCATATTAAGTTAAAAACAGGTATTATGAGTGCTCACTTGATTTTGTTTCTTACGAAGGTGTTAACTAGGTATCCTTGCAGGGGAGACCATCAGTGATGCTTTTTATTCCACTACGCCATCCCTAAGAATGCAGCTGTATTTATAAATGCCAAAACTTGGAAGCAACCAAGATGTACTCCTATGTATGAATAGATGAACAGTGGCACATCCATACAATGGAATATTATTCAGAAATAAAAACAGATGAAATATCAAGCCACCAAAAGAGACATGGTAGACCCTTAAATGCACATTGCTAAGTGAAAAAGCCAGTCTGAAAAGGTTATATATTATATGACTCCAATGACATAAGAGTCTGGAAAAGGTAAAATTCTAGAAATAATAAAAAGATTAGTGGTTGTCAGGGTTTTGAGGAGGAGCGGTGAATAATTAATATGTAGACTACAGGGAATTTTTAAGGCACTGAAATTATACTGTATGATAGTTTTATAGTACTTATATAACATTACACATTTATTAGAACACATAGACCATAAGCCTTAATGGACTATGGACTTTGATTAATAGTGATGCATCAATTGTAATGAATGTACCACACCAAGGAAAGATGTTCATAACAGGGAAATTTTGGGTTAGTGTGACAGGGAATACCTGGTAACTTTCTGTTTTTCTGTCTTTTCTGTTTCATTTTCCCTTAAACTTAATAATGCTCTGAGAATAAAATTTATTAATTAAAAAAATAGTAACTTTTCAAAAATGGGCAAGAATTTGGATGGATATTTTTCCAAATGAAACTTACAAATTACAATATGCACATGAACATATGCACAACATCATCACTAGGGAAATACTAATCAGAACTACAATGAGATACCTCCTCACACAAACTAGGATGGCTATAATAAAAAAGATACACAGTAATAAGTGCCATCAAGGATACAACTTGGCTTGCCAATTCATTGCTACTAGAAATATAAAAAGGTATATCCATTTTGGAAAATGGTTTGGCAGTTCTTTAAAATGCTAAACATAGAGTCTCCATATGGCCCAGCAATTCCACACCTAGGTACACAGCCAAGAGAAATCAAAACGTGTTCACACAAAAACTTGTAATAACTGCTTAAAACAGCATTATCCATAATAGTCAAAAGAGTAGACATAAATTAATGTCTATTGTATTAGTCCGTCTTCACACTGCTATAAAGTTACTACCTGAGACTGGGCAATTTATAAACAAAAGAAATTTGATTGACTCACCGTTCCACATGACCGAAGAGGCCTCGGGAAACTTACAATCATGGGGGTAGGTGAAGGGAAGCAAGGTACATCTTATGTGGTAGCAGGAGAGAGAGAGCAAAGGAAAAAAACTGCCACCATTAAAACCATCAGATCTTGTGAAAACTACATCATAACACAAGAATAGCACGGGGGAAACCACTCCCATGATCTAGTCATATCCCACCAGGTCCTTCCCTCAACACGTGGGGATTAAAATTCAAAATGAGATTTGGGTGGGGAAAGAGCCAAACCATATCATCTATCAACAGATGAATGGATTTAAAAAATGTCGAATATCTGTATAATGCAATATTATTTAGTCATAGAAAGAAATGAAGTACTAACATATGCTATTACATTACGCCGGGTGAAAGAAGCCAATCATTTAAGACCGCAGACTTTATAATTCCATTTACATAAAATATTCAAAAACAATAAATCTATGGCAATAGAAATTAGGGGTTGTCAGGGACTAGTGGTAGAGGGGAATAATAAGTGATTGTTTACGGGTATAGAATTCCTCCTTGGAGTGTTACAATGGTCTAAATTTAATTACAAGAATAAACCCATTTAATGGTTGAAATAAACAATATGATAAAATCAGGAGGGCAGCCTTCCCTACCACTATTGTTGATTAGTAAGAAAGTGGAATCAGAGAACAAAGGGTTGACTCAGGCTTCCACTCAACCATGGTTCTCTGAGGCTAGCAATTGGTTAGCTTTACATCATTATAAATAATAACTGGTAAATAAATATTTGTTATTTTTGACTTTCTGACTGGTTGAATGACAGTAAGTCTATAATCACACTGGGAAACAGAGACAGTGCTCCCCTCAATTTTTTTTTTTTTTTTTTGAAGGAATGAAGGGATTTATTGAAAATGAAAGTACACTCCACAGTATGGGAGTGGGCCCAAGCATAGGGGCTCAAGGGCCCCATTATAGAAATTTTGGGAGTTTAAATACCCTCTAGAGGATTCCATTGGTTACTTGGGATACACTGTATATAAATGAAAATGATAAAGTTACAAAATTATTTACTTGGTCTATACCCTATGAAGAGGATATTTCCTGTCATAGCTGAAGTGTGAATTGGCCTTATGTTCCCTGCCTCCAGACCCTTTTCCTGCCTCATCTCCCAGCTGAGAGATGTGATCCCCATCAATCTTTATGGGAGGCAGAGAAACCAATGGTCTTTTTTCTGTAACTGCTTCATGCTGACTTGGGACATAGTCCCTGCATATTGGGGATCATAGAACTCTCGTCCTGCTCTGTCTAGAAAAGGCTGGGTAACTCCCTGATGGCCAGGGCTGGTGTCTTCACCTGGAACTGGCTGGAGCCTTTATTGCCTGATCATCAGAAGCTTGATGGTCTCTAGATGAGAGGAAATGAATTTGGTTAAAAGATTTAATGGGAACGTCAGTGGGACTTCATAGATACCTATGCTGTCGAGAATGTTTGTTATAGAGATTTGCAGGAGAAAAAAACAAAACCTAGTCTGCTCTAGAATCAATGTGTTTCCTTAAAGTCTTAGCCCAAACGACTTCATTTTGGTTTGGTTTGGTCTGTTGGGGCCTAGTCCATGAGCTTAGTCCAAAAAAAAATGGCCTCCCAGAATTTTGTTTAAAAAAACTCCCTCTTTTTGGCGAAGTTCTCACTTAGGTGAGAGTGTGACCAAAACTTAGAGCCTTAGCATCACTCTCAGTTGCCATCATTTTGGGTTTCCAGTCCCAGCACATCATTTATAGGCTATAGTGGCCTCATGGGCGCACATTTCCTTTAGCTTCTGTCATTCTAGTTGAAGAGAGACCATATGATATTCTAGAGATGGCTGCATGGAAGCATTTAAAACATTTGAGAGAATACAGCACACCAGGAAGACTATTATTATGACTACTGGGAGAATAATAACAAGAGCTTGGAGTATGCTCCTTATTCAAGGTCCCCGCAAGTCAAACCTCCTAAAATCAAATAGATCAAAGAATCAGCTAAAGAGTTTGCTCACTTAACTAAGCAGTCTCTTTGTTAATCCCCTACCGCTGAATTTCTATAATCTTCATTTGATATATTTTTCCATAGGCCACGAGTGCAAGCGATTGCACAGATATTTCTTTGTTTAACCAATTATATCATAACTTTCACAAAAGAATTTAAAGTCTGTTGTATAACTAAGGCCTTTACAGTAGAATTTGGTATAGAGCCTATCATAGGAATACATTTCTAATCATTGCCTCTTTTACCTTAAATCACAGAAAAAGGACCTAACAAATGATGCCCTTCTAGAAGAGTGAAGGCCTCCTGGTAATGTTCTCTTTAACTCATGATGTGGGTTAAGAGGAATAAACCAATGTTTTGTTTTTAACTGATTAGGAGGCAATGTATGTACCACTAAAGTTTCTTACCTACGTTGGCCCTTCATCTTGTATCTATTAAAGCATAAGTTTATCCATGTGTAAGGCTGGCTGTAAACTCCTTCACAAATAAAAGTACACCCCATAAGTGTATATAACAGATCCCCTTTCCACTTCTATTGTTTATAGAGGCATAAGCAAGGGAAAATACTCAAAGATAGGAGTTTCATGACAGTAGAAGTCTTAATCTGTGAACTTGGGAAAAGCTGTTCACATCAAGAATGCCATCGTCTTCTTTGGAAAAATTACCTGGTTAGTTTTACCTTAAGGGTTCCAATGGGTGTACAGTTCTAAGAGTGTAGGGGGCCCCTTCACAGTTGTAAGATTATGAACCCAAAGCTAAAGTTCCCAAAGTTTTGTTGTTGTGTGGATGGCAAGGAAAGTCTTTCTCTGATGTTTTCAGAAGATCCAAACTATGAAAAGCTTTTTTACCTGATGAAAATACACTGTAGCATAAGAATCTACTGTTATAACATCAGCCCTCTTGCATGGGAAAGCTTTTACATAAACAGAAAACATGCATTAAAAATAATTGAATGAAATCCCTTTATAAAATGTTTAAATGGCCCACTAGGTGACCAAATGTACCTGAAGCTTTGTTTTCCCAATAATATGGGACCAAATATTGGCTTATAAACTATTTCAGTAATTTGTTGAGTCACTACACCAATATATTCAATTTGGATCATTTTATCTTTTCCATGAGTCATGGAATGCAGAACTTTTAATAATAAAAGCTTTAAGGACTCATAAAGGACAAGATGGTCATCTAGTTCTCCATGAGTCCATGCTTAATCAACATTAGACTTATACCCTCTTGAATACCAGTTGTTTTTCCAAATTAGGTGCAGAGCACTGACAAGAAAATTTGGTTATTTCTGTAGCTTACAATAACTTAACATAATAAACATACTTAGACATCAGAATTTTAGAAATTCCATACAATTTTGGAGCATATATTAGTATTAATTCACAAAAAATACCTAAAGAAGATTGAACATCATTTTGGCAATCCTGTGTACCTAAACATGTCAAATAATCCTGTACACCTCTTTTTTGGATATTTTCTGGAGGCCTCTGATCCATCCCAAAAGCCAGGCATTAGGAAAGACAATTTTGAAATTGAAGTTTGATTTTGGAATTCCAGAATACCATAAATTATATATTTTGCCAAAATGACTCAGAAATTTTATTACAAAAGAACACATTTTACTGTTCTTACACACTTTGCATGTAAAACTGTTTCTAGTAGTCTTAATTACATGTTACAAAGACAACTCTTAGCAATTTTAATTTTAACATAAAATCTGGTAAGTTATGTTCTGAAAAGGTTTGAATATTTCCAGTATAGCTAGGGGTGTGGCCAACTCCACATGTCCCCAGGCCTTACCTAGCTGGAAAGCAGGCAAGTTAAACAATTTTCAAAAGCCAAAGAAGCAGTTTATGACCTTAAAGCATTTAGCAAACCTAATATTTGAACATAATTTAGACCACGTTTACATTTTGAAGACATTTGTATTTTATCAATAATCTTTAAAACTGCTTATTTCCCAAAGATAACTCAAGTCACATGAGCTAAATAAAAGGCATTATGTTTCTCACTTTTCTGAAAAAATATTTAAGCTCATATTATTATTAAACCAATTAATTTAAAAATTTACAGAGGACATAAACAGTGATGTTTACTTTTCAATTGTAGGGTATAATAAATTCCTCTTCAAAGATTTTAGCCTGTAAATTAAGTACAATGAGTTCTGAGATCCTCTCCAAGGAACCAATGTATCAGTATGTTCAGCTCCCCTGTTCTTTGTTCTTCATTTTAAAGTTTAACTTCCTTGTTCTCTTTGTATCCTTGCTCCTAAGTTCAGTAAACAACCCCCTCCTAGCCTTTATCACATGCTCCATCCTGAGTCACCCCAGTCACCTGCTCTGACCCAAGTCATCCTGAGTCACCTGTTCTGTAAGCATCCTTCCCACCAAACCATTCATCCCACCACTCTGACTCATATCCCTGCTCTCTTTAAAATAGCCAGTTGGAATTAGCTTAGACTGTGTGGTCCAACCCTAGCCAATAAGAGAATGACACAGCAGTAGGGGGTACCTGTGTCAGGAATAAAAAACCCCTTCCCCTCCCTTGTTCAGGTGTGCTCTTGCCATTGGCTCCATTCACAAGTCACACCATTCTGTAGAATTAAAATTGCCTTGCTGAGAAAATTAAATTCATGTTTGAGTGCTATTTCTTTCGTGGCACTAAAAATTTATTTCTAACAAATTTGAGGACTCACCTGGGATTCCTATTCTCCTCAGGGAAGGGTCTAGACCTCTCCAGTGAGGAGGTGCACCCCACTGCCTCAATGTGGTGGCCTCAGGGGTAATGAATTGAGACCCACCTGGGGTGATGAATAAACCCATACTCCCGGTAATGAGGAAAGAAACCCGCTGGTGACCTGGGGGAATGGATCCTCACACACCATGGTGATCACGTATCTCTGCACAGGCTAAGGCAAGAAATGTCACAAAAGTGGCAAAGCATTTACTTGGTAAGAAAAGCTGTGGGGGCAGTGAAGTATTCCTTGGTCAAGACATACAAAGGCAAGAAAATCTGCGGGGGTGGTGAAGTATTCCTTGGTCAAGGTATCTTGGGGGTTAAAAAGAGGCAAGGAATCTAGTCTCACCCCAAAGGGTAAGAAATTTCCAGCAGGGGAAATTGAGCCTTGCACCAAAAGGTGAGAAATTTCCAGTAAGGGATATGGAGCCTCACCCCAAAAATGGGAAATACCTCAAGTAAGGTAAGAGATAAAAAGGATAAAGCTAGCAACAATAATATTCCCCCTGGTAATCCCCTAGGTCTAATGTTAAAATATTAGAAGGATAAAACCAAAAATAAGAAAAAGCAGCTGCTGTCCCAGACCCTTCTCCTATCCCTGTTGTTCACCTCCTTATAAACCTGCCTCTTGGGAATTGTCCCAAGAGCCCACTTACTACCAACCAAAGTACCCTTCCCTAAAAGGACTTCAACATGTGATAGAGCAAGTAAAAAGGATATTCAGAACTTCTCTTTACCCTCTTCTTGGGGGAAGAAAGGCATGATCCGTAGAGCTGCTATGGGAGCCTAGGAATGTGAACACCTTCCTGGTCAAAATATTCCTAGAGCAGATCAAAAATTTCCTGCCCAAGACCCCTGGTGGGCCAATAACAATGCAGTCCACCAAGAAAATATGCAGGACCATAGGAAATTAATAAAGGGGATTAAAGAATCAGTACCCTGAACCCAGAATCGTACCCAAACACTTAATATACAGAAAGGGAAAGATGAAGGGCCTATAGAATTTTTAGACAGATTAAGGGAACAAATGAGAAAATATGCTGGTCTAGGTCTCAAGGATCCTCTTGGGCAGGGAATATTAAAACTTCATTTTTGTCACTAACCATTGGCCAGATATTAACAAGAAATTTAAAAAGATAGAGAACTACAAAGATAAACATATAGAAGAGCTCCTAAGAGAAACCCAAATAGTATCTGTAAGAAGAGATGAAGAAAAACAAAAGCAGAAGGCAAAAATTCTGCTGTCCACCATACAACAAAGTACCCAGGGGGCTAGAACCTGTAAAAGAACCTAGACCCCCACTCTCCAGGCAATATAAAGTGTATGAAAGAGTAAAGCCAGGACACTCAAAGGTAGAGAAAAAAAATATCTGAGAGGAGAAAGACTGACAGAGGCAAAGAGGGAGTCAAAGAGAGGGAGAGAGAGAGAGAGAGGCAAAGAGAGACGGAGAGGCAAAGGGAGAGAAAGAGGACAAAACAAATGTTTCTAATTAAAAAATCTATATAGGTCACTTCAAAAGAGAATGTCCTAAATGGAAAAAAGAACAAAAGTCATATATGAAAGCAAATCAGCTAATATTAAATTTCTGTTAATTCCAGAAGAAGGGATAAATCTATTAGGAAGAGATTTAATGCTAGAATTAGGCTTAGACCTCCAAATGAAACATGGGAAATTCTTCCCCTCCCTAAGCTAGCTCACTACCACAGACAAAGAACACATTCATCCCGAAATATGGTCAAAAGACGGGAATCAAGGTAAGTTACAGATTCCTCCAATTCATGTTAAATTAAAAACCCCTGGGGAAGTAGTAAAGCAAAAGCAATGTACCCTATTCCTTTAAAAGCCAGGGTAAATTTAAAACCTATAATTGATAATTGAAGGTCTTCTCTGTGATGGGTTTCTTAAACCCTGTATGTCTCCCTATAACACTCCAATACTGCCTGTAAAGAAATCAGATGGGTCATACCTGTTAGTGTAAGACCTTAGAGATATTAATCAAATAGTTCAAACTACACACCCTGTAGTTCCCAATTCTTTTACTATTATCAGTAGGATCCGATGCAGTCACCAGTGGTTTACAGTAATAGATTTGAAAGATGCCTTCTGGGCTTTTCTGTTGGCATAGGACAGTCGGGACTTATTTGTCTTTGACTGAGAAGACCCTCACTCTGGTCAAAAATAGCAATACTGATAGACAGTCTTACCCTAAGGGTTTACGGAGTCTCCAAATTTATTTAGTCAAATATTAGAACAAGTCATTTAATTAGCAAAGGTAAATGGAAAATTGAGCTTAAACAGATTGAAGGCATCATATCCCTGCCTCTGTCAGAGACTAAACAAGAACTTCGAAAAGTTTAGGATTAGTCTGATATTGTTGTCTACAGATAGACTCTTATGCCCTAAAAACAAAACCTTATACAAAAAGCTCATGCAAGACAGGCCAAACTCCCTCATTTGGCAATTACCAGAAATCCAACAGGTGGAAAGGTTAAAACATCTACTAGTAACTGCCCCGTCCTAGCTTTACCCTCCTTAAGCAGCCATTCCACCTTTTTGTCATTGTAAACAAGGGCATAGCCTTAGAAGTACTTACCCAAAAGCATGGAGGCCACTGACAACCCATAGCCTTCCTACCAAAAGTCCTTAACCCAGTAATCCATGGATGGCCCAGTTGCATTCAATCTGTAGCGGTGGCAACTGCTTTGCTAACAAAAAAGTAGAAAAATAACTTTTAGAGGAAATCTCATTGTGAGCACACCTCACCAGGTCAGAACTATCCTAAGTCAAAAAGGAAAAAGGAGCTTGCTCACTCAAGAATCTCAAAGTATGAGGCTATTCTGTTAGAAAAAGATGATCTAACATTAACCACTGATAATTCGCTTAACCCAGCAGGTTTCTTAACAGGGGATCTAAATCTAAAGAGAGAGCACACATGTTGAGATTTAATTAATTACCACACAAAGGTCCAACCAGACCTAGGAGAAACTCCCTTCAGGACGGGATGACACTTATTGATAGATGGTTTCTCTCGGGTGAACGTGGGAAAAAGACACAATGGGTATTGATTACTTGATGGAGAAACTCTTGTAGAAAGAGAGTTAGGAAAATTGCCTAATCATTTGTCTGCTTAAATGTGTGAGCTATTTGCACTCAGCCAAGCCTTAAAGCACTTACAGAACCAGGAAGGAATCATCTATACTGATTCTAAGTATGCCTTTGGAGTGGCTCATACATTTGGAAAAAATTTGGACTGAACAAGGTCTTATTAATAGCAAAGGATAATTAAGATCCCAAACTTACAAGGTTTTAAACAAAAGTAAAGTTTGCTAAGTTAACAATGTAACATGTATTATCCTAACTTGTGGCCTTAGGCAGTCTAGTCCACACACGAAGGAAGTTTGCTTTGGAAAAGAATGGTTATCATCTTTGACATTTAAAAAAAGGAGAATTCATGTAAAAAGAATCTTACATGGTAAATTCTCGTCCTAAATTAAATTAACTGGTTGTTTTAAAAAAAGGGATGTTTACATCAGAAAATTAAGGCATGTCAAAGATTGTGAAAGTCATGAAAAGTGTTATAAAAGAGAATTTATGCAAGAAATGTTGCACAATTTGAAAGTAATTAGGCCTCCTGAATGTAAAACTATTGAAAAAGTTTATGTGCAAAGTGTGTAAGGAAAGCAAAATATACCTTTGGTAAAAGGATTATAAGGAGGCATAAGAAAGTGGATTTTTACCTACATTAAATGGTTAAAAAAAATGTTTTGGGCCAGGCGCAGTGGCTCACACCTGTAATCCCAGCACTTTGCGAGGCCAAGGCAGGTGGATCATGAGGTCAGGAGACCGAGACCATGGTGAAACCACATCTCTACTAAAAATACAGAAAATTAGCCGGGCGTGATGGTGGGTGCTTTTACTCCCAGCTACTCGGGAGGCTGAGGCAGGAGAATGGTGTGGACCCTGGAGGTGGAGCTTGCAGTGAGCTGAGATTGCACCACTGCTCTCCAGCCTGGGCAATAGAGTGAGACTCTGTCTCAAGAAACAAACAAAAAAGAAAGAAAGAAAGAAGAAAGAAAGAAAGAAAAGAAAGAAAGGAAGGAAGGAAGGAAGGAAGGAAGGAAGGAAGGAAGGAAGGAAGGAAGGAAAGAAGGAAAAGAAAACAAATGTTTTAAAGGTTTAAGTAAGTTTTGAAATGTTAATTGTAAAGG
This sequence comes from Trachypithecus francoisi, assembly GCF_009764315.1. Lineage (NCBI taxonomy): Eukaryota > Metazoa > Chordata > Mammalia > Primates > Cercopithecidae > Trachypithecus > Trachypithecus francoisi. Next base: position 56,687,350 of record NW_022681468.1, read on the forward strand.
AAATTCTGTGTGTAAACATATTGGCTAAAGTTAAAGTGGTATCACCCTACCCAGTTTTTCTCTGAACTGGACATTAAAATAGAAGCACAATGGGTTTTTCTGAAAGCACTAACCTGCTCTTTAATAAGAATTATAAAGGGTTAAAAAGAGTATAAAAAAATCTTAGCTTATGGTCAGACATTAAAATTGGATAAATATATATCTACAAGGTTTTATTAAAATTGAGTTTTACATTAATAGCACACTAATATAAAGGTAAAATTTAGTTCATCTGGTATAAAAATCATACCAGAAGCATTATCAAATATAAAATGGTGTTTGGCTTTCTTTGGTCTAAAAACTAATAAAAATAGGTGCTAAAGAGAATTCAGAAGGAAAATGGGTATTGCTAGGCCAGAGAGACCTGTTATCCAAACCCCTCATGATGGAAATCTTGTTCCAACTGCATTAAGGGAGCCCTTGAGGGCCCCAAGCCATGTGTGATGCAGTCCTCAGAGTTTATGGGTGCGTAGGAATTTATACCCTGGCCAAACGGGTTAAGGACAGTTGCTTAGTATGTAAGAAAACTGATAAACAAACTATAAAAAGATTGTCCCTGTGGGAAGGAGTCCAGACTTAAGGCCATTCCAAAATATCCAGATTGATTACACAGAGATGCCTCCAATTTGGTCGTCTAAAGCATTTATTAGTAATAGATCACATTACTCATTGGGTAGAAGCTATTTCCTTTTCAAGTACAACTGCTTATAAAGTAGTCAAGGCATTAGCTGAAAATATTATACCAAGTTTAGATTAATAGAAAACATTGATTCAGATAATAGGACTCATTTAACTGCACAAGTCATTAAGAAATTAGCCCAGGTATTGAATATAATATGTGAATATCATACTCCCTGGCACCCACCTTCATCAGGAAGAGTGGAAGGAAAGAACCAAACTATACAAAATGCCACCTAACCAAATTAGCCTTAGAGATTCAGTTACCATGAATCAGATGCCTTTTCATTGCCCTGTTGAGAATCCGAACTGCTCCTTGGAGAGATGTTGGCTTTTCCCCTTAAGATACGTATAAATTGTCCTGTTTGCACTCCACTGCTCACACTCCCATGTTCAAAACAAAAGATCAGTTTCTCAGAAATTACATAATCGGTTTATATTCCACTTTCTCTTCCCTCAGAACTAAAGGCCTTTTAGCACAGGTACCACCCCTAGAGTTTCCAGTATACCAACATCAGCCTGAGGACCATATCCTCATCAAAAGTTGGAGGGAAAGAAAACTTGAACTGGCTTGGGAAGGACCCTACCTAGTGCTTCTAACCACTGAGATCACAGTTCAAACAGCAGAAAGAGGATGGACTCACCACACCTGGGTCAAAAGAGCACCACCTCCTCCAGAATCATGGACAGCTCTTCTAGGGCCAACTCCAACCACGCTAACGCTAAAAGGGGTTTGATCCTCTTATATTGCATCTTTTTCTTTTGCCCTTCTATTGCTAGTCCTCTCATTATTAATGTAACTAGGTCAAGTTCACCCCAAACTATTACTTTTGATGCTTGTCTTGTGATACCCTGTGGAGTTTTGCCAAACCAGAGGCAAATGCCTTTTCATTGCCCTGCTGAGAATCTGAAATGCTCCTCGGAGAGATGTTGGCTTATCCCCTTAAGAAATGTTGAGACTCACCACTTCAGAAAAGTATCTTGGTCCTTCCTGGCTCTCTTCAGACTGAAAATCTTTTAACTGGGATCAGTTAGTCTGGGAGGATTTTGATGATGATCCCAGAATGAACTGGGAATCTTGCCCTCTTAGAACAGAAATTTTATGCCATAGCTGATCTAATGTCTTATGGACTATCAAGGAGCAAGGACGGACCACCCCATTGTCAGTTGAATCAATGTAATCCAGTACAGATTACCATCTCTGTTCCCTGGAGTTCTTCCCGTTCATTAGGCTATGTCTATGGTATAGGAACAGAAGTCTCAGAGAAGGACCCCATAAGATTCTTTGAAATGTGCTTCATTGCCTCCTCACCGCCTGCACCCCCTTCTCCCCCTCATAAGTTCTCCACTAACCAAACCTTCTCTCATTATATATCCAACAATAAAACCGAAGTAACTGTTGTAGTGGTAAAAGATTTAAAACAAACTATAGCAATTGAAACAGGGTATCAGGACACAAATGTTTGGTTGGAATGGATTAAATATTCTGTTTGCATGCTAAAGAAAAGCTACTGTTACGCTTGTGCGACAGTCAGGCCAGAGACCCAAATTGTCCCCTTTCCACTTGGGTGGTCCTCTCACGGACCGGGCATGAGTTGTATGGTAGCTCTCTTCCAGAACCCCACAGCCTGGGGTAATGAGTCATGCAAGACTCTTTCACTCCTGTTCCCTGAGGTCAAGAGCCCTGCAGGTCAGCCCCTGAGGGCCATCTGGTCTCCAGCCCCTGATGTTAACTTCACCCTGTGCCTTTCATGGCAGGGGGAAAAGTTAACATTCCTTGGAGACTTAACAGCATGCAGTGAAACCAAGTCTTTTTCAAGAGTTTACCAATCAGTCTGTCCTTGTTCATCCCCGAGCAGATGTGTGGTGGTATTGTGGGGGACTATTACCGAGTATTCTGCCAAGTTGTTAGAGCAGCACTTGTGCTGCAGTCCAATTCGCCATCCCTTTCACTCTAGCATTCCATCAATATGATAATAAACAAATCACAAAAGAAGAAGTACCTCACATGGGTCGTTTGACCCCCATGTTGATATAAATTCTGTTGGGGTTCCTTGAGGAGTACCAGATGAATTTAAAGCCTGAGATCAAAGAGCTGCAGGATTTAAATCAATCTTTAAATTAATAACATACATTGGATAAATTACATCTATTATAATCAGCAGTGGTTTATTAATTACACCAGGGATACTATCAAAGGGATAGCAGAACAATTGGGACCCACTAGCCAGATGGCCTGGGAAAACAGAATGGCCCTAGATATGATATTAGCCACAAAAGGTGGTGTTTGTGTTATGATTGAAACTCAGTGTTGTACCTTTATCCCAAACAGCACTGTTTGTTGGTAGTCCATAAGACAACTTCCCATTGGGAGCATAACAAGAGCCTTACAAATATTTATTGCTTTATCCAATGAACTAGCTAAAATTCTGGAGTCAATAACCCCTTCTCAGGGTGGCTAGAAAGGTGGTTCAGTAAATGGAAAGAATTCATAGCCTCAATTCTTACTTCTCTTGCGGGCATAATAAGTGTGCTCATTCTTGTTAGGTGTTGTGTCATACCATGCATCGGTGGGCTAGTGCAAAGACATGTAAAAGCAGCACTTACTAAAACCTTCCTTAACTCTCCTCCACCTTATTCAGATAAGCTTTTTCTTTCAGAGGATTAAGTCAAGCAGCAAAGCCAAGACATGATAAAAAAGTTTGAAGAGGAAGTACTATGAAAATTGAAGGGGAAATTGTAGGATATAATAAATTCCTCTTCAAAGGTTTTAGCCTGTAAATTGTTAAGTACAATGAGTTCTGAGATGCTCTCCAAAGAACAAATGCATCAGTATGTTCAGCTCCCCTGTTCTTTGTTCTTCATTTTAAAGTTTAAGTTCCTCATTCTCTTGTCTCCTTGCCCCTAGCTTCAGTGAACAACCCCCTCCTAATCTCTATCACTTGCTCCATCCTGAGTCACCACTGGTCACCTGCTCTGACCTGAGTCATCATGAGTCACCTGTTTAGTAACCATCCTATCTACCAAATTATTCATCCCACCACTCTGACTCATACCCCTGCTCTCTTTAAAATAGCCAGTTGGAATTAGCTTAGACTGTGTGGTCCAACCCTAGCCAATAGGGGAACAACACAGCAGTAGACGCTACCTGTGTCAGGAATAAAAACCCCTTCCCCTCCCTTGTTCAGCTGTGCTCTCTCCATTGCTCCATCTACAAGTCGGACCCTTCTATAGAAATAAAATTGCCTTGCTGAGAAAATTAAATTTATGATCAAGTGCTAGTTCTTTTGTGGCACCAAAAAATTATTTCTAACATATTTAAACAGTTTGCACAGAGAGAAAGAGGCAAGATATTGACTGGTAAGAAATTCTTGCCTTTTTGCCAGCATGCCAGGTTTCTGCATTCTCTTTCCCTGAGCGGCCCTAGCAACCCTGCTCGACTGTATGCAAACAAATCCTCTCCCATGAATTAAGAATATTCACAAATAGTTTATGAATTTTGAAGAAATCAGGCAGAAACAGAAATATAACTCAAATTCTATTTACAAAAAAATACTCAACATGCTTGAATTATTCATGAAGCCTAAAATCCAAAGTTAGGTTAAAGGCAGGTGTGCTCTATCAATTCTTGCAGGCCAGACACAAGCAGCCAAGGAATTCAAGATAAATGGAGAGTAAATAGCAAACAAATGAAAACTAGAAACAAAAACAAATAAAATGGAAACCAACCCTAAGTTTTCCTACTTAATTTACCCTGGAAGCTACAGTGTTACCTAGGTTCCCAGAAAACCCACATAACAAATATTTAATACTTCATATAGAATTCAATATCCTTAAATTCAGCAATATTATTATACCTCCTGTGGAATCAAGAAATTCACTTTAAGCACATGACCAATACTCTAGCACTAGTCATGCAAAATGGTAGACATAGTATGAAGCAATGCAAGCATGTGTGTGAAATTTGGCTCTACACTAAATCCAGCTTCCTGCTTAACTATTTTAAAAAAAGAATTGCCAAACTGCAGATGCATTTCTTGACAAAACTTCTTACTTTAATCAAGACTAAGAGCTTTAACTATGAAAATGTTAACTAGCCAAATGGTTCCAATTTTCTATCAGGTTTTAAAGAATATTTTATTATTTAAACTTTTTCCACATCTTTCTCCCCTATTTAATGGTTCTTTACCACATTGTTTCATAAATAACCTTTTCAAATCTATAACTTGAAATAACTTTTAGATAACTTCTGAATTAGACAAAATTATTCTTTTTCACTATTAGCATAACCTTTCCTGTCACATTTTGTATACAGAATTACGTGTTAACTAGAATTTTTATCTTAATAACCTTACACTTTAGCAAAACCCTAAAAAGCAAGAAATCCTGAGCTATCAAATATGGACTTTTATAAATAAGAACAATTCTACAATTTTAGAAACATATTTCCCCATATCATAATCCCTTAATTGGAAATGTCCCAGATATTAAATGAGCATCAAAAATAACTTTAAGATTTTAATTTATGCAAAAAGTTTACCTGAAACATTTATCCCATTCTCTGTACTTAATTTTTACTTTTAACAAGGAAGACATGAGACATCAATCAACATATGCAAAATCAACATTGGTTCAGTCCAGAAAGACAGGACAACTCGAGGCGAGGCAGGGAGGGAGCTTGGGGGCTCTCAAATCACAGGTAGGTAGGAGACAAGTGGTAGCATTCTTCAGAGTTTCTGATTAGCCTTTCCAAAGGAAGCAATCAGATATGCATTTATCTCAGTGAGATTTTGAATAGAATGTGAGGCAGGTTTGCCCCAAGTAGCTCCCAGCTTGAATTAACACTGACATTTAAAAATATCTAGTAAAGACAAACATAAAATTCAGACAAAATTCTGGAGGCATTTCTATTTTTATTCCACTAATAATTTTAAAGCTAGCTTGTTTAGTAAAGTTATACTTTAAGTCATGTGAACTTGAAAATTGCTTAGACTTATTTTATTTATGAGCGCTCTTTTACTTATAAGACAGTTTGGTAGACACAACATATAATAATAAGTGCACATACAAATAAACACATCTAGACACATATACACATGCATAAATGAAGATCCAACAGCTTGGAACCCTAGCCATGAAATAGCAATGCCAAGCTTGCCAGTTTTACCTTGTCCCAATAGATAATCCAAGGAAGGCTGTGAACCAAAATTTTGGCCAAAAACATTCTCCATCGCAGTTGATTTTTAAAGGCCAAACCTCCCCAGTCTCCAAAGACCACTGGTGCCAAACAATACCAAAGGAGGACATAAATGTTAACCAAGCCCCCTGCTTAGGACAGCAGCATAAAAGTTTGCATACGTGCAACACCATCCCACTTTCCCATTAGTCAGTAAACTCCAGATTCTAAACAATTTTGGGGCCAAGCAGCATTGCAACTGTGAGAGAAAATTCTAAGGAAGGCTTATGACTAGACCTCAGAACCTCTACCAAGAGCATCTCCTTTGGGGAAGCTAAGGTCCACAGGATCACCCAGAGCATCCTCCTTTGGGGTCCAAACTTAGAGTGTCAGACGTCTCTGACATTAGGTGGGTACCGGTGCCACATGCAGGTTTCCCTCCAGAGCCTACTAGGAGCTTCATAGTAATAGTTATAAATTGTAATGAGAGGAACTGGATACTGGGTGGGCTTTTTGTCCTTAGCCAGTTGAGTATGATAAGGAAAGAATTTAGCTTAAGAAAAGGAGATTTAAGGCACCTGAAACGTGCAAATTTGCTCTGAACTGTGACACATGTAGGGATCAGTGATCACACACAGAAAAAATAAGAAAAAACAGAATCCTTCCCTCCTTTGGGCAGGGCAATTATTCCCATTCATTCCTAGGCCTTCAGGCAGTACCAAGGATGACCCCAACCAATTGCCCTCAATTTCCAAGGAGCTACTAGGAAACAGCCATTGAAAGACTGAAAAAAAAAGAGAGGGACAAAAAATGAAAGATGCAGGCTCCTTAAGTGAACTGTGTAGTGGTGGTTAGGTTTATCCACATGGAAACCCTAGTTTCCCTGGCCACGGCCAGAAACCTGCAGTTGCTTCTGTGTTTACACACTGCCCACCAAGTGTCCTGAGTTGGAAATTAAAAGAGAGAGAGAGAGATTTCCCTGTATGGACCAGAAAGGAAAAGGAGAAAAGAGAAAAGTAAATACCAAACTTTGGGCTCACCTCTTCATCCTGGCTGGCTCACCAAAATAGGACACCGGTGGAGGGTGTCCAGGTTCTTGGTGTCTGAACTAAGAATTGGACAAAATGCACAAATAAACCAAGGAAAGAATGAAGGGATTTATTGAAAATGAATGTACACTCCACAGTGTGGAAGCGAACTGGAGCATAGGGATTCAAGGGCCCCAAAAGGATTTTGTAAAAGGAGTAATCACCTGCATCTACAACAGAATAAATGAGTGCTTTAAACCTCAGCTAACTCTGCTTCTTTTTTTTTTTTTTTTTTTTTTGAGACAGAGTCTCTCTCTGTGGCCCAGGCTGGAGTGCAGTGACACGATCTCGGCTCACTGCAAGCTCCGCCTCCCAGGTTCAAGTCATTCTCCTGCCTCAGCCTCTCGAGTAGCTGGGACTACAGGTGCCCACCATCATGCCTGGCTAATTTTTTATATATATATTTTTTAGTAGAGAAGGGGTTTCACCATGTTGGCCAGAATGGTCTCGATCTGACCTCATGATCCGCCCACCTTGGCCTCCCAAAGTGCTGGGATTACAGGCGTGAGCCACCGCACCCGGCCACTCAGCTTCAAAATAAAATAGAAAATATACAAAATTAACACATACCAAAATAGTATTTATGATACTAAATATAAAAAGTGATAGGTTTTTCTTGTAAAGTTTATCTATTATGCTAAAATTTTAAATGGAGAAAAACTTGCATTTAAAATTTCTAGTTGCTTCATTCAACAGTGTATTTTTTAAAATTTTAGATTGATTCTTCATGTAAGGTAGCAATTTGCAAACATCACATAATTTGTACCAACATAAATAAAATTACATTTAACAGCATTAGAATAAAGTGTAAATTTACTAAATGGAATTGTCATTCTCTGAAGTGTTTTAATTTAAATGTTTGCATTTTTTTTCTAAAAAAATTTTGCAACTGTAATTATTTAATGTATTTAAGGGAGATTTCATGAAGATAGGAATTCTGTTTTATTTTGTGTTTTAGACATACTTCATGTTCCTGGCACACACGAGACACTAAGTAAATATTATTTTGCCATTTGATCAATTGTATTTTTTCATATTTCTAGGTGACCGCCAGTAAATTTCCTCTTACGCTGCTTGTAGATTGCCCTTTTAACAACTACTCATCTTTTTGAGATTTTTGTTCTGTTTACCTCTTTCTGGTTTTGGATAGTTTGTTAAAATAAAATCCTTCCTGAGCTTTTATCTGCTTAATGTATTCCCCCACTGACATTGCCTTCAGTTGTAATTTGCATCCTGTTGTTCCTGCAGACAGAAATTTCCATTTTGCTTTACTTAAAAATTTATTAACAAATTAAACCACACATTTTCAATACTAAGTAATTCGTTGTTGCTGTTATATACTGTAGGAGACACAAAGTACTTTTTAAATGGGTTCTTTCAATAACCTGAAAATGTAGTAAGACAGACAAAATTACAGAAAAAAATATAAAAATATTTGCCTCAAAATGGCAGTTCTGTGACTATATGGGACAGAGCTGAGGAGAGAAAGCTCTGCGTGGGCTGATTTTATTTTTCTTTACCTTTAGCATGAAGCCCATACTTTTAATTCCTTACTTTTCCTTCTCTTTCTATGTAAGGTAATTTTTATGTTGTTTAAAATTACTATTATGGAAAAGTAAAACATAAACAGAAGAAAGAATACTGTAATGAACGTGATGAACACATCACACAGCTTTAGTGGTTATTGCCTTAATGCCAATTCTATTTTATTTATACCTCACCCACTCTCTCCAACCTTTTGCTAGATCAACCTGTAGCTAATTCCAGATACTACATTATTTGTAAATATGTCAGTTTGAATCTCTGAAAAAAATGGATTATTTTAAAAGCAGTAATACTGTCATTATTGTCCTTATAAAAAGGAAACAATGATTCCTTAATATCATCAAAATCTATTCAGTATTCAAATTACCCCAGTTATCTTATTTTTATAGTACTTGTATTTGAATCTGATTCCAAATAAGTTCTTATATTTGAAATTGATTGATATCTCCCTAAGAGTATTGATACAGGTTGAATTTCTAAAGCTAGAAATGAATTCCTTTTAAATGAGAAATCTTTTGTTAAAGCCTGTGCTTGAAAACATATTTAGCATTCACTATAACTCCATGAAGAAAATTGAGATATCAGTGTGTGATTTCTGGAAGGAATCATTCCTGCTTGACTGGTTTCTAGATGAGAGATTGAACTAAGAAGCCTAGAACTTCTTGCTAATCAATCACTCAGACACAGTTGTCATCCTGATTGTATTCCCCAAGAGAGTGCATTGCTAAAGTAGTTGTGAGTAACTCTCATGCCATAGGCATTCTTAGTCTATTTTTGTATGAGGAAAATTTATAGGAAATTTAAAGCCTGTTACAGGAAATTCTTCTATTTAGATAATAATATTTATTCAATTTATGCTGTCACAGCCTTATGTAATTTTTTTGTGCAAGGAAATGAAGTGTAGCACAATCTAGCAGCATTGATTGGAAATAACTCTTGAAATGTCAAGGACTTTCTCTTTAAATGATAATTAACAGATTAAATGCCAACAAGTACATTTAACAGCCATGATATTTTATATTTGGACCATAGCCAAAATCATCAGTAAATGTAGTCACTTAAGGATCTCAGATATCTGATCTTGAATTGAAATGTTACTTATTCATGTACATTTTAATTACTCAGCAGTAACCTCTACTATATAAGATATGTGTAGTGAGTATTAAAAAGTTTACACTGCATTTAATTTTCTAAATAACAGAAAACGATTTGAAAGTAAACTGTACATCATAGTAGCTTTTGCCTTAGAAAACATTTCTTGAAATCGCTCTATTGCATGACCATAAAAATTCAAGTTTTCTATGCAGCCATAAAAAAAGGATGAGTTCATGTCCTTTGTAGGGACATGGATTTAGCTGGAAACCATTATTCTCAGCAAACTATTGCAAGAACAGAAAATGAAACACCGCATGTTCTCACTCATAGGTGGAAAATGAACTATGAGATCTCTTGGACTCTGGAAGGGGAACATCACACACCAGGGCCTATTATGGGGAGGGGGGAGGGATGGCATTGGGAGTTATACCCATCAACTCGTCATTTACGAGTTGATGGGTGCAGCACACCAACATGGCACAAGTATACATATGTAACAAACCTACACGTTGTGCATATGTACCCCAGACTTAAAGTATAATAAAAAAAAAAGTTTTCTAAATTCATATCCAATGCTTTAGAAAATATAAACATTATATTAATTAATCAATCCTTATCTCTTCCAATGACTATTTAATGCCTGCTTTATGCCAGGCACTTTCCTAAAAAGTTAGGCGTGAACTACAGACAAAAATGAAATTCCTGCCTTCATGGAGCCTCTGCTAAATAACCCTGCTAAACACAGAAGGAAAAATAAAGAGTTCTCATCAAAATTTCTGGAAAAAATGTGAGTATTTATTAAATATCTAACATGTTCCAGACACTGTGCTAAGCCACACATTTGAAGTTTGAAACATTCCTTTTCTTCAGAATGGTATGGGAAACTAATAGGACAGTCATAAATAAGTAGCAAAAAGTAAAGAATCATGACGTGAAAACTCAGGGTGATTGGTAAGAATATTTAGCAGAAGATGATGAAAGAAAAAGAACTACAGAAAACCTGGAAGGATGTGGGAAGAGAACTTTTTCGCCTTATTTTGATGATAAATTATTGGACAAATAGATTAGATAAAATTTAGTTCGCTTTTAGTTTGCTATAGATTGAAGTATATGACAAGCTATTAAGAGCAACAACCTCAGATTGCTAAACGTAGGAGTTGAGATACACTTTAACAGCTAGGAAAGTCAAAGCAATAAGGTATGCTGAAATGAAAAAAGTTTGCTAAATCAATTCAAGTTGAGCAGCATTTGAACTAAATCAAAATTTACAAGGCTCTTACAAATGGATATCTGATCCTATAATTGAAAACATATGAAAATTAAGAAGTTTTTTCCTAAGATTTTCTTTTTTTAAGTTATACTTTAAGTTCTAGGGTACATGTGCACAACATGCAGGTTTGTGAAATATGTATACATGTGCCATGTTGGTATGCTGCACCCATTAACTCATCATTTACATTAGGTATATTTCCTAACACTATCCCTCCCCGCACCCATCACCCCATGACAGGCCCCAGTGGGTGATGTTCCCCACCCTGTGTCCATGTGTTCTCATTATTCAGTTGCCACCTATGAGTGAGAACATGCAGTGTTTGGTTTTCTGTCCTTGTGATAGTTTGGTCAGAATGATAGTTTCCAACTTCATCCATGTCCCTGCAAAGGACATGAACTCATCCCATTTTTATGGCTGCATAGCATTCCATGGTATATATGTGCCACATTTTCTTAATCCAGTCTATCATTGGTGAACATTTGGGTTGGGTCCAAATCTTTGCTATTATGAATGGTGCCACAATAAATGTACGTATGCGTGTGTCTTTAGAGCAGCATGATTTATAATCCTTTGGGTATATAGCCAGTAATGGGATCTCTGGGTCAAATTGTATTTCTAGTTCTAAATCTTTGAGGAATTGCTACACTGTCTTCCACAATGGTTGAACTAGCTTATAGTCACACCAATGGTGCAAAAGTGTTCCTATTTCTTCACAACCTCTCCAGAATCTGTTGTTTCCTGACTTTTTAATGATCAACATTCTAACTGGTGTGAGATGGTGTCTCATTGTGGTTTTGATTTGCATTTCTCTGATGACGAGTGATGATGAGCACTTTTTCGTGTTTCTGTTGGCTGTATAAATGTCTTCTTTTGAGAAATGTCTGTTCATATACTTTGCCCACTTTTGGATGGGGTTGTTTGATTTTTTCTTGTAAATTTGTTTAAGTTCTTTGTAGATTCTGGATATTAGCCCTTTGTCAGATGGGTAGATTGCAAAAATTTTCTCCCATTCTGTAGGTTGCCTGTTCACTCTGATGGTAGTTTCTTTTTGCTGTGCAGAATCTCTTAAGTTTAATTAGATCACATTTGTCTATTTTTGCTTTTGTTGCCATTGCTTTTGGTGTTTTAGTATTGAAGTCCTTGCCCAGGCCTATGTCCTGAATAGTATTGCCTAGGTTTTCTTCTAGGGTTTTTACGGTTTTAGGTCTAACATTTAAGTCTTCAATCCATCTTGAATTAATTTTTGTATACGGTGTAAGGAAGGGATCCAGTTTCAGCTTTCTGCATATGGCTAGCCAGTTTCCCCAGCACCATTTATTAAATGGGGAATCCTTTCCCCCTTTCTTGTTTTTCTCAGATTTGTCAAAGATCAGGTGGTTGTAGTTGTGTGGTATTATTTCTGAGGGCTCTGTTATGTTCCATTGGTCTATATCGCTGTTTTGGTACCAGTACCATGCTGTTTTGCTTACTGTAGGCTTGTAGTATAGTTTCAAGTCAGGTAGCATGATGCCTCCAGCTTTGTTCTTTTGGCTTAGGATTGTTTGGCAATGCAGGCTCTTTTCTGGTTCAATAAGAACTTTAAAGTAGTTTTTTCCAATTCAGTGAAGAAAGTCATTGGTAGCTTAATGGGAATGGCATTGAATTTATAAATTACCTTGGGCAGTATGGCCATTTTAATGATATTGACTCTTCCTATCCATGAGCATGGAATGTTCTTCCATTTGTTTGTGTCCTCTTTTATTTCAGTGAGCACTGGTTTGTAGTTCTCCTTGAAGAGGTCCTTCACATCCCTTGTAAGTTGGATTCCTAGGTATTTTACTCTCCTTGAAGCAATTGTGAATGGGAATTCACTCATGATTTGATTCTATGTGTGTTTGTTATTGGTGTATAGGAATGTTTGTGATTTTTGCACATTGATTTTGTATCCTGAGACTTTGCTGAAGTTCCTTATCAGCTTAAGGAGATTTTGGGCTGAGTCAATGGGGTTTTCTAAATGTACAATCATGTCATCTGCAAACAGGGACACTTTGACTTCCTCTTTTCCTAATTGAATACCCTGTATTTCTTTCTCCTGCCTGATTGCCCTGGCCAGAACTTCCAACATTATGTTGAATAGGAGTGGTGAGATGAGAGAGGGCATCCCTGTCTTGTGCCAGTTTTCAAAGGGAATGCTTCCAGCTTTTACCCATTCAGTATGATATTGGCTCTGGGTTTGTCATAAATAGCTCTTATTATTTTGAGATATGTCCCATCAATAACTAGTATATTGAGAGCTTCTAGCATGGAGGACTGTTGAATTTTGTAGAAGGCCTTTTCTATATCTATTGAGAAAATAATGTGTTTTTTGTCTTTGGTTCTGTTTATATGATGGATTACATTTATTGATTTTCACATGTTGAACCAGCCTTGCATCCCAGGGATGAAGCCAACTTGATCGTGGTGGATAAGCTTTTTGATGTACTCTTGGATTCGGTTTGCCAGTATATTATTGAGGATTTTTGCATCTATGTTCATCGCGGATATTGGTCGAAAATTCTCTTTTTTCATTGTGTCTCTGTCAGGTTTTGGTATCAGGATGATGCTGGCCTCATAAAATGAGTCAGGGAGGATTCCCTCATTTTCTATTGATTGCAATAGTTTCAGAACGAGTGGTACCAACTCCTCTTTATACCTCTGGTAGAATTCAGCTATGAATCCATCTGGTCCTGGACTTTTTTTGGTTGGTAGGCTATTAATTATTGCCTCAATTTTAAAGCCTGTTATTGGTCTATTCAGAGATTCAACTTCTACCTGGTTTAGTCTTGGGGAGGTATATGTATTCAGGAATTTATCCATTTCTTCTAGATTTTCCAGTTTATTTGCCTAGAGGTGTTTATAGTATTCTCTGATGGCAGTTTGTATTTCTGTGGGATCAGTGGTGATAATCACTTTATCATTTTTTATTGCATCTATTTGATTCTTCTCTCTTTTCTTATTAGTCTTGCTAGTGGTCTATCAATTTTGTTGATCTTTTCAAAAATCCAACTCCTGGATTCATTGATTTTTTTTGAAGGATTTTTTTTTTCTCTCCTTCAGTTCTGCTCTTACCTCAGTTATTTCTTGCCTTCTGCTAACTTTTAAATGTGTTTGCTCTTCCTTCTCTAGTTCTTTTAATTGTGATGTTAGGGTGTCAATTTTAGATCTTTCCTGCTTTCTCTTGTGGCCATTTAGTGCTATAAATTTCCCTCTATACACTGCTTTAAATGTGTCCCATGGATTCTGGTATGTTGTGTCTTTGTTTTCATTGGTTTCAAAGAACATCTTTATTTCTGTCTTCATTTCATTATTTACCCAGTAGTCATTCAGGAGCAGGTTGTTTCAGTTTCCATGTAGTTGAGGGGTTTTGAGTGAGTTTCTTAATCCTGAGTTCTAGTTTGATTGCACTGTGGTCAGAGAGACAGTTTGTTATGCTTTCTGTTCTTTTACATTTGCTGAGGAGTGCTTTATTTCCAACTATGTGGTCAATTTTGGAATAAGTGTGATGTGGTGCTGAGAAGAATGTATATTCTGTTGATTTGGGGTGGAGAGTTCTGTAGATGTCTATTAGGTCCACTTGGTGCAGAGCTGACTTCAATTCCTTGGTATCCTTGTTAACTTTCTGTCTTGTTGATCTGTCTAATGTTGATAGTGGGGTGTTAGTCTCCCATTATTATTGTGTGGGAGTCTAAGTCTCTTTGTAGGTCTCTAAGGGCTTGCTTTATGAATCTCAGTGCTCCTATATTGGGTGTATATATATTTAGGATAGTTCCCTTTTCTTGTTGAATTGATCCCTTTACCATTATGTAATGTTGTTGTCTCTTTTGATCTTTGTTGGTTTAAAGTCTGTTTTATCAGAGACTAGGATTGCAACCCCTGCTTTTTTTTTTGTTTTCCATTTGCTTGGTAGATCTTCCTCCATCCCTTTATTTTGAGCCTATGTGTGTCTCTGCACATGAGATGGGTCTCCTGAATACAGCACACTGATATGTCTTGACTCTTTACCCAATTTACCAGTCTGTGTTTTTTAATTGGAGCATTTAGCCCATTTACATTTAAGGTTAATGTTGTAATGTGTGAATTTTATCCTGTCATTATGATGTTAGCTGGTTATTTTGCTCATTAGTTGATGCAGTTTCTTCCTAGCATGGATGGTCTTTAAAATTTGGCATGTTTTTGCAGTGGCTGGTACCAATTGTTCCTTTCCTGTTTAGTGCTTCCTTCCAAAGCTCTTCTAAGGCAGGCCTGGTGGTGACAAAATCTCTCAGCACTTGCTTGTCTGTAAAGGATTTTATTTTCCCTTCAATTATGAAGCTTAGTTTAGCTGAATATGAAATTCTGGGTTGAAAATTCGTTTCTTTAAGAATGTTGAATATTGGCCCCAGCCCTCTTCTGGCTTGCAGAGTTTCTGCTAAGAGATCTGCTGTTAATCTGATGGGCTTCTGTTTGTGGGTAACCCGAGGTTTCTCTCTGGCTGCCCTTAACATTGTTTCCTTCATTTCAACCTTGGTGAATCTGACAATTATGTGTCTTGTGGTTGTTCTTCTCAAGGAGTATCTTTGTGGCATTCTCTGTATTTCCTGAATTTGAATGTTGGCTTGCCTTACTAGGTTGGGGAAGTTCTCCTGGATAATATCCTGAAGAGTATTTTCCAACTTGGTTCCATTCTCCCCATCACTTTCAGGTACATCAGTTAGAGTTGATTTCCTCTTTTCACATAGTCCCATATTTCTTGGAGGCTTTGTTCATTTCTTTTTACTCTTTTTTTCTCTAAACTTCTCTTCTCATTTCATTTCATTCATTTGATCTTCAATTACTGATACCCTTTCTTCCACTTGATCAAATCAGCTACTGAAGCTTGTGCATGCGTCAAGTAGTTCTCGTGCCATGGTTTTCAGCTCCATCAGGTCATTTAAGGTCTTTTCGATGCTGTTTATTCTAGTTAGCCATTCATCTAACCTTTTTTCAAGGTTTTTAGCTTCTTTGTGATGGGTTCAAACATCCTCCTTTAGTTTGGAGAAGTTTGTTATTACCAATCTTCTGAAGCCTACTTCTGTCAACTCATCAAAGTCATTCTTTATCCAGCTTTGTTCCATTGCTGGTGAGGAGCTGTGTTCCTTTGGAGGGGAAGAGGTACTCTGATTTTTAGAATTTTCAGCTTTTCTGCTGTGGTTTCTCCCCATCTTTGTGATTTTATCTACCTTTGGTCTTTGATGATGGTGACCTACAGATGGGGCTTTGTTGTGGATGTCCTTTTTGTTGATGTTGATGCCATTACTTTCTGTTAGTTTTCCTTCTAACAGACAGGACCCTCAGCTGTAGGTCTGTTGGAATTTGCTGAAGGTCTACTCCAGACCCTGTTTGCCTGGGTATCACTAGCGGAGGCTGCAGAACAGCAAATATTGCAGAACAGCAAATGTTGCTGCCTGATCCTTCCTCTGGAAGCTTCCTCTCAGAGGGGGTCCCAGGTGTATGAGGTGTCAGTCAGCCCCTACTGGGAGGTATCTCCCAGTTAGGCTACTCAGGGTTAAGGGACCCACTTGAGGAGGCAGTCTGTCCATTCTCAGATCTCATACTCCATGCTGGGAGAAACACTACTGTCTTTAAAGCTGTCAGACAGGAACATTTAAGTCTGCAGAAGTTTCTGCTGCCTTTTCATCAGCTATGCCCTTCTCCCAGAGGTGGAATCTATAGAAGCAGGCATGCCTCGTTGAGCTAAGGTGGGCTCCACCCAGTTCGAGCTTCCAGGCTGCTTTGTTTACCTACTGAAATCTCAGAAATGGTGGATGCCCCTCCCCCAGCTTTCTGCAGCCTTGCAGTTTTGTCTCTGACTGCTGTGCTAGCAGTGAGCAAGGCTCCGTGGGCGTGTGACCTGCCGAGCCAGATGAGGGATATAATCTCTAGGTGTGCTGTTTGCTAAGACGTTGAAAAAGCACAGTATTAGGGCAGAGTGTCCCAATTTTCCAGGCACTGTCTGTCATGGCATCCCTTGGCTAGGAAAGGGAATTCCCCGACCCCTTGCCCTTCCCGGGTGAGGCGACACCTCACCCTGCTTTGGCACACATTCTGTGGGCTGCACCCACAGTCCAACATGTTCCAGTGAGATGAACCCGGTTCAGTTGGAAATGCAGAAATCACCCATCTTCTGCGTCACTCATGCTAGGAGCTGCAGACTGGAGCTGTTCCTATTCGGCTATCTTGGAACTGCCCTCCATAAGTTTTTCTTTTTAAAAAAATCTTACAACTTCATATTAGAATCATAAAAAGGTATTTAAAGGTATTTCTTCTGGTAGTTTTTGGGTTTTGTCATGTTTTGCTTTGTTTTTTCTCACAAGGGACCACATTTTCACCATATCAAAACATTTGCATATACTCTCTCCTAGTCCTAGAATGGTCCTTCCACCCACTGACTGTAAATTTACTCTTAATTCCCTAGGAAGCCTTCTCTGACCTCAGATTGATTAGCATTATCACCTCCATGGAAATAATATACTTCATTCAAAACACAATTGGACATTGAAAGTATTCATTAATGTAGACATCTACTGCACTATAATTTCCATAAAGGTAACAACTCAGTTTGCTCTCCACTGTCTTTCCAGGATGTTCACAGTACACAGTAGAGAGTAGATCTTCAGTGAACACTTGCTGGATAAATTAGTTGAGACTATTTCTTTGAGCTTGCTTTCTCTTCTGAAGAATATTCAACTGCCAATTTAGTGAATATATAACTCAGAGAAAAAGCAGGGGGAAACACCAAACATCTTTCATAGAACTTACTGTTGACCCAAGATTCTTGAAAAGAAACATTCTCCCTGTTCACTGCCCTCTAGTCAATACTTCTCTAGAACCAGAACCCAAATTGTTTGTATGCTTTGTGTATAAACAAGTCCACACAAATCTCCAAAGAAGCCAACCAGAAAAGTAACAGCATCCTAAAAATCATCATTTCAAGGAAGATCTAGAGTAGACAACCCTCCACATTACAGTCCTTTCAAAATACAACCATAATGAAAAGATCTAAAGATTTTAGGGAAAAAAAAGTTACTTTTCACTGGACTCATAACTGTCATCATATTCCTAGTGACAAAGGTAATTGAATTTCGGATTTTAGCACCAGTGAGTGGCTTAATTACTTGGCAGATTTACCACATACTCAGTTATAGTCTATAATTTGATCTGGATTTATTTGGAGAGAATATTGGGATGATGATGCTGTTATTCCAGGCATGGCATGAAGTAAATGGGCTCTGACAAAGAGCATTACAGAAACAAAGATAAATATACAATATAAAAGCAATACCTTCCCAATTAGCCTATATACATTTGCCTATAACTGTGGTTTTTAATCTTTCTACTCATGCATAGTCAGTTGGAATATGATGCTAGAAGCCAAAAGTACAAATTGTACTAACTTTCACGGATAAGCAAAAGTGAAAATAAAATTCAAAGAGGTACAAGAAGAAGAAAAACACTAGCCTTCCAAAGTATACATACAATTTAAACCAGGTCTTGGCAGAACAAATAATCAGAGAAGCATCATCTGTACACATTTCCACTTAAAGGTTGAGTTTTCTTTCTAGAGAAATATATTCTGTTTTATGACCCTTGTGGAATTTCTACTACTCCAATGTGATTGCTATTACTCTGGTCATATCATTTAAAACTAGGCACTTGGAAGGTAAAGTTTCAAATGAAGATCAAGACTGTACACAGTAAAACAAACAACAGAAAAGAACAAGATATAAGACTGAAAAGCTGAGGAAGACTGCAAAATTAATCTGTTCATCTGATCTAATTCAGGAAAATTTGGAATTTTATCTTTAAATTAATGTTAGCTAAATTTAGAAATACCTGTATTATCTCTCTATACATGTTGTGAGGGGAAAAAATGCTTACACATAGTTCTTCTTTCAAACTATGAATCCAGATTCTAAAATAGTACTTCAATAGAAAACCATAGAAGAATAAATGCAATGGAAAATAAACTGTCGAATTTTCCCAGTAGAATTTAGCAACAAGAAATACACTTTTATACTCTTGGTGGGTCTGTAAATTGGTACAGCCATTATGGAAAACAGCATGGAAGTTTCTGAAAAAATTAAAAATAGAACTACCATATAATCCAGCAGTCTCATTTGTGGATGAATACTCGAAGGAAACAAAATCAGTATTTGGAAGAGACCTGCACTCCCATATTCATCACATTATTCACAATTGACAAGACATGAAAACTCAAGTGTCCATCAACTGATGAATGGACAAAGAAATTGTGGTATATATGTATATACAATGGACTATTATTCAGCCTTATATAGGAAAGAATCTTGCCACTTGCGATAGGAAAAACAACAAGATAAATGGATCTTGATGGTACTATGCTAAAGGAAAGATCTTGAAGATATCACACTAAAGAAAATAAGTGAGACAGAGAAAGACAAATACTATATAATCTCACTGATATGTGGAATCTAAAGATGTTGAACTCTCAGGAACAAAGAGCAGAGTGGTTGTTGCCCGGGGCTAGAGGTTAGGGGGACTGGGGATATGTTGGTCAAAGGATACAAACTTTCAGTTACAAGAGAAATGAGTTCTGGGGAGCTAATATTCAACATGGTGACCATAGTTCACAATATTATATTGTATACTTGAAATTTGCTAAGGGAGTAGATCTGAAATGTTCGTTCCACAAAAGTAAACAAATCAACAACAGTAAAAAAATGGTAACTAAGTGAGGTGCTAGATATATTAAGTCATTTCATTGTGGCAACCATTTCACATTATATCATCACATTATATGTCCCAAACTTAAACAATTTGTCAATTATGCCTCAATAAAGCTGGAAAAGAATGTTTTTAAATAATAATAGGAAATAATAAAAATAGAAATAGCGAAAGTCTTACTTCAAAAAATAAAGACACATTTATAAAAATACAGTTTTAAAATATATTGTTACCAGAGCACATGAGTAATATGTTATAGTAGACACATGGATGAAGAAGAATTCAAAGGACTCTCATTTCACTGACCAATGATAATATTACTAAGATTATTATAATTATAAGCAGTCCAAATATGTTTTCTAGCTCCAAGAAATAATAGAAATGATTTTTTCCTGCAGTGCAACAGCTAGCTCATCACTTCCCCCTGTGAAAATTAGAAAAAAAAAAAAAAAAAAAAGCACTTTTTCCCTATTTTTCCCTAGGAGCAGACTTAGCCCAATAACAGGGGCATGATTCTGCAACACTCAGTCCTTCAGCCACCACCCTCATGCAGGGCACACATCTTACAATGTGCCCCTACTCATGATGAAATATTTCCATTGCTATCTTCTGGTAGAATGTAGAGAAGGCTGACAAAGATCCTCCATCTAATTCATGTATGACCATAGGAGAAAAGCATGTACTTATATGTGAATTTCATTTCTTATATTTAAGAAGGTATACTGCTAATACTACTTGGGACAATTACAAGTATATTTTTAGGTACATGGACCAACTAGAGTTTACTGTTATTATTTGAATTCACAATAAACAGTGAAATAGAATGTTTAGATCATTAATAATAACTGAGTATACCATTATGGTCAAATAATCTTACTGATTTTTTTTCATTCTAGCATGCACTTGATGAGGTGCTGAAAAAAATTGAGTTCTTTAATTTAGAAAAGGAAAATCTACAATAGCACATCATCCTCAATATACATGTCTAGCTACCTTTGACAAGTTTCTTCTCCACACATGAGAATATTTTTCATGTATTTCTTTGGTTAAGAAATGAAAACACAGAAATTAAATATTCTTTTGGCCAGTTTATTTAAAACCCAGTCAAATCAGGGAACTATAAAAAGTAATAGATATATAATGAAAACATTTTTATTTTAACCTAAAACATAATGTATATTAATTCATCATATATAATGCTATATAATATAGTTATATATTATATAATATGATAAAATATAATTTTTATTTATTTATTTATTTATTAAGTTATAGTTTTTTTTTTTTAGAAATGTGGGAAATATACTTGCTATGTAAACTCTGGGCAGAATGCTTCTAGAAGCTAATCAGGGTTTGCAGTGAAGTATAATTAGTCTTGTTATCAGTGGACGAGATCTGAATTATATGAGTTATCTGGTGGCAAATCAATTCTTGTCTCCTCAGAAGTAAGAATTCAACTGAGGGGCATATAAAGCAGAAAAAGAGACCAAGGGGAGTTCCAGAGCTGGAGTGGTAGTTTATCTAAAAGGCCTTAGAACAGGAAAAAAAGGTAAGCTCAAGTGGAAGAGATCCAAGTGGGCCCCTGAAGGTTAAAAAGAGAGAAGATCAAGTGCCCCGTGTCGCCATGGTCCTAGGGCTTTTGTAGGCTCTCCTCTTTCCTATGATTCTTCCCTTAGGATGGGCTGCCTGCACGCGCAGAACCTCCGCTACCATTGGGAAATGCGCACACGCAGTGTGTTTAAGGGGTTATATGCATGCCCATCTGAGAGTTTCTTCCTTTTTCCGGTGGTGTATACCTAGGAAATCATACTTCATCATTTTTGTCTCTTAATGTGCATAATCAGGAAGTTTATTCTCCCTGGGGCCTGCCTTTAATTAACACTTTAACGTTAACAAGTGTGGATCATCAAGAAATGGCCTCGCCCTGGCGTCAGGTGCCAATTTATCACTTTCTGAAAGGCAATGAAATAATTACCGAACCATTTCTAGTGTGTGAGAGGAAGCGCCCTCTCCTGCCCCACTCATGTCTAACTACCTATAACAGTCTCACCTAAGTCTAATTTGACAGAAAATTACTTATATCAAGTTTTTTCCAAAACATTCAACCTGCTTTTATAAACATAATTTTTCACATATTTCTTACAACAAATATATTTGATATAAAAATTTTAGATTTTATAACAAGAATTTGAAATACAACCAACATAATCTATTTTTCTTTTTTTTTTTTTTTTTTTTTTTTTTTTTGAGACGGAGTCTCGCTCTGTCGCCCAGGCTGGAGTGCAGTGGCCAGATCTCAGCTCACTGCAAGCTCCGCCTCCCGGGTTTATGCCATTCTCCTGCCTCAGCCTCCCGAGTAGCTGGGACTACAGGCACCCGCCACCACGCCCGGCTAGTTTTTTGTATTTTTTTAGTAGAGACAGGGTTTCACTGTGTTAGCCAGGATGGTCTCGATCTCCTGACCTCGTGATCCGCCCGTCTCGGCCTCCCAAAGTGCTGGGATTACAGGCTTGAGCCACCGCGCCCGGCCTTACAACATAATCTATTAAAGGAACACACAGATGACCCTTTTTAGTCTATCTTTCAGGTAGTGAAGTCTAAGAGGCTACAAAGATGCAAGATAAACATAGACAACCCCAAAAGTCGAAAAAGAGTGGCGTATTCCAACTACCTAGCTCTAACAGCAGATTCCTCTAATTAACTTCAACTAGGGAGACTATTTATTTCCAATATACCTATATTTTTCCTGTTTTAATTATTTTCTCTAAGATCAAAGTTTTAAGATTTCTTAAATATCAAATTATTTTGTTGTGGAATATAGATCAGCATTCACAGAAAACCTAAAAATGAGGCTAGCCTATCATTTATGCTGAGAAAAGCAGATGTAGTTCATGCAAATTGAAGAGTTTTTGTTGTCTTGTCGTTCTTGCTCTGTTGTGTTTCTTAAGAGTTACCTGTCATCGGAATAATTGTTTCTGGATACTCACAATTTGGAAAATACCTTGGTTCTAATCATATTTGTCTGTTCCATATCACTATAAAATACATAGCTCTCTTAATCACCTGACTTTATATAGCGGCCCTTGAGTAGAGATTCATGATTTGTAGGAAAATGTTTCATCTATTTTTTATAATATTTTATTTAAGAAAACCTAGTTAAGTAGGAAAGAAAAGAAGTGCTTAAATACAGAGTAAGTGTAAAGCATCAGACATACTCACTGGAATCACCATTATCTGGTACTTGTAATTCCTCCCTTCAATAAAAAACTTTGTATGCCAATATTGTAAATGTATCTCAATCTCATAATTATATGCTTATAATACAACATTACATGTTTTGGTGAAAGAGCATTTTGAATCTAATTATAAGCAAAAATTTTGTAATTTATTTTATATGTGGGCCTGTCAATTCCTTTTGTATATAGGTAATCACAACCTTAAATTGACTACTCTGTGTTTTTTATGTTTAACTGCAATTTTAATGTAAGTCAAAAATCATGTGTGTAATAACTTGCTCTATTCATCCTTCAAAAGAGCAGAGTTCTAATGTTCTGTCGGGTGATTCTAGTGAGTAGGTGGATTCTTACCACCCAAACTTCCTACATAAAAAGAGAGAGAAAGAGAGAAAGAGAGAAAGAGAGAGAGAGAGAGAGAGAGAGAGAGAAAGAGAGAGAAGAGAGAGAAAGAGAGAGAGAGAGAGAGAGAGAGAGAGAGAGAGAGAGAGAGAGAGAGAGAGAGAGAGAAAAGAGCATGAGAAAAGAAAACCTAAGGCACCCAAGCATCTAACTATATATATGAACAAGCGAAGTCTACTAAAACTTTTTGAATTCTTGGCCAATTATTGTTCGCTTCTTGTAAGAAATAAAAAATATGGCTTTAGTAATTATTTTTTTATTTCAAATATAAGATGTTTTCCTTGACCTTTTAAAATTTTATAAAATTTTCTTCATTGTTACTTTAGCGATATTTTGAGAAACTAGAATGGCTTTATTGAACCTTCCAGAGGCTCTTTTCCCAATGAGATCTGTAAAAAACAAAGTAGGGATTATTATTTTGAAAGCCTAATGTACAGTTAGTATGGCAATAAAAGAAATATTAAAGAAATAGGTTCATTACAATAACTTTATTCACATTTAGAAAAATTTATTTTAACAATAATTGTTACCTAATTCTGTGCAAATGTGTTTAAACAGTATTTACAACCAAGAAGTCTAAAATTCCCATTCAACTCTGATAGAAATGCAGTGTCTAGATGACAACTTTTGTTCTTACTCACAACTGGAAAATGTTTGGCTTTGTAGATTATTAAAAATCCACTTTATCCATTTAAAAAAAATCAAATGTTTTAGAAAAGATACTTTTAAATAAGTATAAAGTAAAATTGATTCATCTTTTTTGTTAGATTAATTCAGGAAAATAGGATATTTCCCAAGAGTATTAGAGAAAAACACTTGTTACAGTGTTAAAGATTTATCTCATCATAAATTCAACACTTACTTTATAAAATTGATTATTTTATATAGAGAGACATATTTTATATTTAAAGGGATGTGTATATATGCATATAACAGGCTAACTTAGATTGCAATGCATATTTGATTTGATTTGATTCAACAGACTGAAATACTGAGGATAGATATAGGGAATATTTATAATTAACATGTATTACTTGCTGAGTATTCATCTAGAAATCTCTTTCATTTTCCTCATGACGCATAAGCACAATTTTAAGGTACGCTGTCATTCTGAAAGTAAGTTTCTCAAAAACAGTGTGAGCAAATTCAGAAAAAATTAGCCAATAATGCTTTGTATTTATGTTCTAAATTAAATTTTAATGGCATATACTTATTTTGCCATGTATCAAGTACTTGAGACAAAACAATGCAAACCCTCCTCCCAAATTTTGCCATATTTTAATAATGGCAATAGAATTTAAAGTTTTGCTTTTTTTTCCACACCTCTAAATTTCATAAAGTGAAATCAGAACACAGGAGATAAATATAAATATAGATATATTAAAATTAGTCCTAACTAATGCTAGTCATTTTGGGATCTCTGTCTCCAAATGATGAAGAATGCCTTATAAAGTCTATGAATAATTGTGAAGGTGAATTTTATGTGTCAATTTGGCTGGACCACGGTGCACTTTTATGTAGTTAAACATTATTCTGAATGTCTCTGTGAAGGTATTTTTGGATGAGATTAGCATTTAAATTGGTGGACTTTGAGTAAAGCAGACTGCTCTTCATATTGTGGGTGAGCCTCATCCAATCAGTTACAGGACTAAATACAACAAAAACTGATCTCCCCAGAACAAAAAGAAATTCTGCCAGCAGATATTTGGACTTGAACTGCAGTATCAGCTCTTCTCTGTGTCTTTAGCCTAATGGCCTTCAGGCTTGAAGTACAGCATCGGCTTCTTCTGGGTTGCCTGCCTGCCAGCCAACTCTGTAGATCTTGGGCTTGTCAGGCTTCATAATCACATGAGCCAATTCTCTAAAAATAAATCCCTTTTCATATATACAGTAGTTTCCATTTATGTGTGGGGGATATGTTCCAAAACCCTGAGTGGACACCTAAACCCACGGTATGTTATTTCCTCTCTCTATATATACATATATACCTGAGATAAAGTGTAATTTATTAGTTAGCTACAGGACACTTGTGCTTTGAGGCTACCATTATGTAAAATAAAAGTTACTTGAACACAAGCACTGTGATAACCCAACAGTGGATCTGATAATTGAGATGACTACTAAGTGACTAACAGGTGGGAATTAGATACAGGATGGATGCACTGGACAAAGGGTTGACTCAGATCCAGAGCTTGATGGAGCAGATGGCCCAAGATAGCATCATGGTATTCAGAATGGCGTACAATTTAAAACTTACGAATTGTTTATTTCTGAAATTTTTCATTTAATATTTTTGGACCCTGGTTGACCATAGTTAACTGAAACCAGGGAAAGTAAAACTGCAGCTAAGGGGACTATTGTACACATACACATCCTATTTGTTCAGCTTCTCTGGAGAGCCCTTACAAATACACACATCCAAATAGGAGTAACTCTTGTTTTATATGCTCTTTGAAGTTTTATATGCTCTTTGAAAACATGGAATATTTTTAATCTTTGCATTTCCAAAACTTAACTCATTACCAAACATAGAATCAAGCCTTAATAAGTGTTGAAAAAAATACAGTTATAAGTCACTATTAATATTCTAGCGTTAAAAAAATCATTCTACTCAAAAAAGCATTAATTAGACCAATTCAGCAATGCTGAATACAGAAGACACTGCTGCTAAGCACGATGGCTTCAGGCTTTGGAGCCATGTAGAATTGAGTTTGAAGTCAGGCTTTACTTTGAGAAATTCACTAAGCCTTCATTTTTCATCTGTATCATGGGTTTTCAATATTTATTCTAGTAGACATTTTATGCTTGCCCAGGATCTTTTAAACATCCTTCCTAAATTTGAGAGTTCTCCACATCCTATGTTTCATATCTGTAAGAGAGACAAATACCATTTTCCCAGCCTCCCTTGCAGGTGGAATACTGACATGTGACATGGGTTTTTCCCACCCCTGTATGAAACTTTGAATTTGAAGAGAATGACTCAAGAAAAGTGGCTCCCTGTAGAATCATTGTGATGAAGATGGCAGGAGGTGTTTATGCTCCAGAGACAGCACTGGCAGAGGTCCAGGATCTAGATATTGGCAGAGTGTGTCACATCTCTGTATCTGCTGTATCCAACTGTGGTGTGATTTTTATTACATCAAAATGTGAATTGTTGGCCTCTCCAAATATTCTGTGTAATAATTTAATGAATCATTTTTCCACTTAAACTACAAAAATGGGTTATCTTGGTTATGATGGAGAAGGTTACTTACATATACCTTACAACTATACTACGAATTAGAATATGTACAAAGTGCCTAGGAGAGTTCCTGTTATATAGTAAGGTCACAACATTTTAATGTACTGTGTTACTTAAGCTTTCTACAACTGAAGTTTTTCTTCAATGTTTCTATTCAAGTTTTTGGTAAGCTTCTGGAAGTTATGTGTAAAAATGTGCACAGTGTCCGTAGTATTAGATGCTTTTAGAAAGTGTATCTACTAAGTAAGGATACAGAGAAGTTCCTTATAAAGTTGGACTGATAACAAAAATGTCTAGAAATTGTTAAAGTTTTAGACTTTATTAATAAGACTGCATATTGTATTTTTATTTGTTCTTGTTGAAGAGTGTATTTTGTGCTTTGAATGAGAAATGCTCCAAGAAACCTTGCATAACTATAGGATGAATATGCCAAGTCACAAATAGATCCGTATCAAATATTTTGAGATACTTTCTTAACCCCCTAAGTTTCAGCGTATACTTCAGCATAAGGCAAACGTAAAATGAATAAATAAGGCTGTTTCATGCTTGGAGAACAACAAGAAACAATATTTTCAAAATTAAATCCTGCGTTTGATGTACAAAAAACAAACAACAACAAAAACAATGAGTGGTGTGTGGAAGGCACTGAGTTATTTTAAGCCATAAGTCAGACTACCTTAGACTTAGAATTAGTGGAGGTAAATTGAAAAAAAATAAGATGGATGGATAAAAGGAAGGATTTTAAAAAGCACTCCACAATCCCTTTCCCACAGACTTAATTCAGTTTAGGTGAGGAAATTATAAGAACCAGTTTGTTCATTGAAAAAATATTCATTGAGTTTCTCCTCTGTGTCAAACAAAGCAAATAATAGGGTCACCACTCCACTTGACACTTAGGGATGCTCTTTCTAAACATCCTCAGAAAAGCTTATGTGTATTCAGATGAAGGGAAGTGAAGCGAAATAACCAGGTGGGAGTAAAAAGGCAGTTTTTGTTTGTATGCCTGCTGCTTTTGTGTCTTTAAATACAAGTATTGTCCTTGAGCAGACAATGCTTTGAAAGAAGGGCTGCAAACTTAAATGGGCAGCAACTCTACTAGTCTTATTCTTCCTGAATAAATCAAAATTGCATTCCAATCAAATTTTACACTAACAACATACCCTTTATGCCTACTCTAATGTGTGAGAAAAAGAGAATCAGAAAAAGAATGCTTATTTCCCACAAAACTAATGTCTCCCTCAAGCTGAATCCCACTCTTCTGCACCTTTTAAAGAATTGGTATCATTTAAAAGGGACAAGTGTGTAAGGAATAAGAAGCCTATACACTTCACTCAGTATCTTCAATGCTTTCAGGAAGAGTCTGCATTACCTTGGTGGGGTAGAGATATTTTGTGTCTTAGAACAGTGCCTGGCATTCAGAATGGGTCAACACATGTCTGAACAACATAAATACAACAGTTTTTAGTTTTAGCAATCTAGCATACTATCATCATTCTAACTCAAAATTTCCAAGGATATTTGCTAAGAAACAACATTTATATATTATGTATACACATACTGAATCCTTATCAACATCACTAATTAAAACCATCGGGGGGGCGGAGCAAGATGGCCAAATAGGAACAGCTCCAGTCTCCAACTCCCAGTGCGAGTGACACAGAAGACCGGTGATTTCTGCATTTTCAACTGAGGTACTGGGGTCATCTCACTAGGGAGTGCCGGACAATCGGTGCTGGTCAGCTGCTGCAGCCTGACCAGCGAGAGCTGAAGCAGGGCAAGGCATCGCCTCACCTGGAAGCGCAAGGGGGAAGGAAATCCGTTTTCCTAGCCAGGGGAACTGAGACACACAACACCTGGAAAATCGGGTAACTCCCACCCCAATACTGCGCTTTAAGGAAACAGGCACACCAGGAGAATATATCCCACACCTGGCCGGGAGGGTACCACGCCCACGGAGCCTCCCTCACTGCTAACACAGCAGTCTGCGGCGATCTATCCGCAGGGCAGCAGCGAGGCTGGGGGAGGGGCGCCCGCCATTGCTGATGCTTAAGTAGGTAAACAAAGCCGCTGGGAAGCTCGAACTGGGTGGAGCTCGCAGCAGCTCAAGGAAGCCTGCCTGTCTCTGTAGACTCCACCTCTGGGGACAGCGCACAGCTGAAGTCCAATAGGGGAAGCAGCGGGGGCCAGTGCAGACGCGAACGATTCTGTCTGACAGCTTTGGGGAGAGCAGTGGATCTCCCAACGCGGAGGTTGAGATCTGAGAACGGACAGACTGCCTGCCCAGGTGGGTCCCTGACCCCTGAGTAGCCTAGCTGGGAGACATCCCCCACTAGGGGCACTCTGACACCCCACACCTCACAGGGTGGAGTCACCCCTGAGAGGAAACTTCCAAAGGAAGAATCAGACAGGTACACTCGCTGTTCAGCAATATTCTATCTTCCGCAACCTCTGCTGCTGTTACCCAGGAAAACAGGGTATGGAGTGGACCTCAAGCAATCTCCAACAGACCAACAGACAGTCCTTCTGACTGTCAGACGGAAAACTATCAAACAGGAAGGACACCTATACCAAAACCCCATCAGTACGTCACCATCATCAAACACCAGAGACAGATAAAACCACAAAGATGGGGAAGAAGCAGGGCAGAAAAGCTGGAAATTCAAAAAATAAGAGCGCATCTCCCCCTGCATAGGAGCGCAGCCCATCGCCAGCAACGGATCAAAGCTGGTCAGAGAATGACTTTGACGAGATGAGAGAAGAAGGCTTCAGTCCATCAAACTTCTCGGAGCTAAAGGAGGAATTATGTACCCAGCGCAAAGAAACTAAAAATCTTGAAAAAAGAGTGAAAGAATTGACAGCTAGACTAATTAATGCAGAGAAGATCATAAACGAAATGACAGAGATGAAAACCATGACACGAGAAATACGTGACAAATGCACAAGCTTCAGTAACCGACTCGATCAACTGGAAGAAAGAGTATCAGCAATTGAGGATCAAATGAATGAAATGAAGTGAGAAGAGAAACCAAAAGAGAAAAGAAGAAAAAGAAATGAACAAAGCCTGCAAGAAGTATGGGATTATGTAAAAAGACCAAATCTACGTCTGATTGTGGTGCCTGAAAGTGAGGGGGGGGGAAATGGAACCAAGTTGGAAAACACTCTTCAGGATATTATCCAGGAGAACTTCCCCAACCTACTAGGGCAGGCCAACATTCAAATTCAGGAAATACAGAGAACGCCACAAAGATACTCCTCCAGAAGAGCAACTCCAAGACACATAATTGCCAGATTCACCAAAGTTGAAATGAAGGAAAAAATCTTAAGGGCAGCCAGAGAGAAAGGTCGGGTTACCCACAAGGGAAGCCCATCAGACTAACAGCAGATCTCTCGGCAGAAACTCTCCAAGCCAGAAGAGAGTGGGGGCCAATATTCAACGTTCTTAAAGAAAAGAATTTTAAACCCAGAATTTCATATCCAGCCAAACTAAGTTTCATCAGTGAAGGAGAAATAAAATCCTTTACAGATAAGCAAATGCTTAGAGATTTTGTCACCACCAGGCCTGCCTTACAAGAGACCCTGAAGGAAGCCCTAAACATGGAAAGGAACAACCGGTACCAGCCATTGCAAAAACATGCCAAATTGTAAAGACCATCGAGGCTAGGAAGAAACTGCATCAACTAACGAGCAAAATATCCAGTTAATATCATAATGACAGGATCAAGTTCACACATAACAATATTAACCTTAAATGTCAATGGACTAAATGCTCCAATTAAAAGACACAGACTGGCAAACTGGATCAAGAGTCAAGACCCATCAGTCTGCTGTATTCAGGAGACCCATCTCACATGCAGAGACATACATAGGCTCAAAATAAAGGGATGGAGGAAGATCTACCAAGCAAATGGAGAACAAAAAAAAGCAGGGGTTGCAATCCTAGTCTCTGATAAAACAGACTTTAAACCATCAAAGATCAAAAGAGACAAAGAAGGCCATTACATAATGGTAAAGGGATCAATTCAACAGGAAGAGCTAACTCTCCTAAATATATATGCACCCAATACAGGAGCACCCAGATTCATAAAGCAAGTCCTTAGAGACCTACAAAGAGACTTAGACTCCCATACAATAATAATGGGAGACTTCAACACTCCACTGTCAACATTAGACAGATCAACGAGACAGAAAGTTAACAAGGATATCCAGGAATTGAACTCATCTCTGCACCAAGCGGACCTAATAGACATCTATAGAACTCTCCACCCCAAATCAACAGAATATACATTCTTCTCAGCACCACATCGCACTTATTCCAAAATTGACCACATAATTGGAAGTAAAGCACTCCTCAGCAAATGTCAAAGAACAGAAATTATAACAAACTGTCTCTCAGACCACAGTGCAATCAAACTAGAACTCAGGACTAAGAAACTCAATCAAAACCGCTCAACTACATGGAAACTGAACAACCTGCTCCTGAATGACTACTGGGTACATAACGAAATGAAAGCAGAAATAAAGATGTTCTTTGAAACCAATGAGAACAAAGATACAACATACCAGAATCTCTGGGACACATTTAAAGCAGTGTGTAGAGGGAAATTTATAGCACTAAATGCCCACAAGAGAAAGCAGGAAAGATCTAAAATTGACACTCTAACATCACAATTAAAAGAACTAGAGAGGCAAGAGCAAACACATTCAAAAGCTAGCAGAAGGCAAGAAATAACTAAGATCAGAGCAGAACTGAAGGAGATAGAGACACAAAAAACCCTCCAAAAAATCAATGAATCCAGGAGTTGGTTTTTTGAAAAGATCAACAAAATTGACAGACCGCTAGCAAGACTAATAAAGAAGAAAAGAGAGAGGAATGAAATAGACGCAATAAAAAATGATAAAGGGGATATCACCACTGACCCCACAGAAATACAAACAACCATCAGAGAATACTATAAATGCCTCTACGCAAGTCAACTAGAAAATCTAGAAGAAATGGATAATTTCCTGGACACTTACACTCTCCCAAGACTAAACCAGGAAGAAGTTGAATCCCTGAATAGACCAATAGCAGGCTCTGAAATTGAGGCAACAATTAATAGCCTACCCACCAAAAAAAGTCCAGGACCAGATGGATTCACAGCTGAATTCTACCAGAGGTACAAGGAGGAGCTGGTACCATCCTTCTGAAACTATTCCAATCAATAGAAAAAGAGGGAATCCTCCCTAACTCATTTTATGAGGCCAACATCATCCTGATACCAAAGCCTGGCAGAGACACAACAAAAAAAGAGAATTTTAGACCAATATCCCTGATGAACATCGATGCAAATATTCTCAATAAAATACTGGCAAACCGGATTCAGCAGCACATCAAAAAGCTTATCCACCATGATCAAGTGGGCTTCATCCCTGGGATGCAAGGCTGGTTCAACATTCGCAAATCAATAAACGTAATCCAGCATATAAACAGAACCAAAGACAAGAACCACATGATTATCTCAATAGATGCAGAAAAGGCTTTTGACAAAATTCAACAGCCCTTTATGCTAAAAACGCTCAATAAATTCGGTATTGATGGAACGTACCTCAAAGTAATAAGAGCTATTTATGACAAACCCACAGCTAATATCATACTGAATGGGCAAAAACTGGAAAAATTCCCTTTGAAAACTGGCACAAGACAGGGATGCCCTCTCTCACCACTCCTATTCAACATAGTGTTGGAAGTTCTGGCTAGGGCAATCAGGCAAGAGAAAGAAATCAAGAGTATCCAGTTAGGAAAAGAAGAAGTCAAATTGTCCCTGTTTGCAGATTACATGATTGTATATTTAGAAAACCCCATCGTCTCAGCCCCAAATCTCCTTAAGCTGATAAGCAACTTCAGCAAAGTCTCAGGATACAAAATTAATGTGCAAAAATCACAAGCATTCTTATACACCAGTAACAGACAAGCAGAGAGCCAAATCAGGAATGAACTTCCATTCACAATTGCTTCAAAGAGAATAAAATACCTAGGAATCCAGCTTACAAGGGATGTAAAGGACCTCTTCAAGGAGAACTACAAACCACTGCTCAGTGAAATCAAAGAGGACACAAACAAATGGAAGAACATAGCATGCTCATGGATAGGAAGAATCAATATCGTGAAAATGGCCATACTGCCCAAGGTTATTTATAGATTCAATGCCATCCCCATCAAGCTACCAATGAGTTTCTTCACAGAATTGGAAAAAGTTGCTTTAAAGTTCATATGGAACCAAAAAAGAGCCCGCATTGCCAAGACAATCCTAAGTCAAATGGACAAAGCTGGAGGCATCACGCTACCTGACTTCAAACTATACTACAAGGCTACAGTAACCAAAACAGCATGGTACTGGTACCAAAACAGAGATATAGGCCAATGGAAAGGAACAGAGTCCTCAGAAATAATACCACACATCTACAGCCATCTGATCTTTGGCAAACCTGAGAGAAACAAGAAGTGGGGAAAGGATTCCCTATTTAATAAATGGTGCTGGGAAAATTGGCTAGCCATAAGTAGAAAGCTGAAAGTGGATCCTTTCCTTACCCCTTATACGAAGATTAATTCAAGATGGATTAGAGACTTAAATGTTAGACCTAATACCATAAAAACCCTAGAAGAAAATCTAGGTAATACCATTCAGGACATAGGCATGGGCAAGGACTTCATGTCTAAAACACCAAAAGCAACGGCAGCAAAAGCCAAAATTGACAAATGGGATCTCATTAAACTAAAGAGCTTTTGCACAGCAAAAGAAACTACCATCAGAGTGAACAGGCAACCTACAGAATGGGAGAAAATTTTTGCAACCTACTCATCTGACAAAGGGCTAATATCAAGAACCTACAAAGAACTCAAACAAATATACAAGCAAAAAACAAACAACCCCATCAAAAAGTGGGCAAGGATATGAACAGACATTTCTCAAAAGAAGAGATTCATACAGCCAACAGACACATGAAAAAATGCTCACCATCACTGGCCATCAGAGAAATGCAAATCAAAACCACAATGAGATACCATCTCACACCAGTTAGAATGGCAATCATTAAGAAGTCAGGAAACAACAGGTGTTGGAGAGGATGTGGAGAAATAGGAACACTTTTACACTGTTGGTGGGATTGTAAACTAGTTCAACCATTATGGAAAACAGTATGGCAATTCCTCAAGGATCTAGAACTAGATGTACCTTATGACCCAGCCATCCCACTACTGGGTATATACCCAAAGGATTATAAATTATTCTACTACAAAGACACATGCACACGTATGTTTATTGCGGCACTATTCACAATAGCAAAGACTTGGAATCAACCCAAATGTCCATCTGTGACAGACTGGATTAAGAAAATGTGGCACATATACACCATGGAATACTATGCAGCCATCAAAAAGGATGAGTTTGCGTCCTTTGTAGGGACATGGATGCAGCTGGAAACCATCATTCTTAGCAAACTATCACAAGAAGAGAAAACCAAACACCACATGTTCTCACTCATAGGTGGGAACTGAACAATGAGATCACTTGGACTCGGGAAGGGGAACATCACACACTGGGGCCTACCATGGGGAGGGGCGAGGAGGGAGGGATTGCATTGGGGAGTTATACATGATATAAATGATGAATTGATGGGTGCTGACAAGTTGATGGGTGCAGCACACCAAC
This sequence comes from Trachypithecus francoisi, assembly GCF_009764315.1. Lineage (NCBI taxonomy): Eukaryota > Metazoa > Chordata > Mammalia > Primates > Cercopithecidae > Trachypithecus > Trachypithecus francoisi. Next base: position 56,721,547 of record NW_022681468.1, read on the forward strand.
ATGGCACAAATATACATATGTAACAAACCTGCACGTTATGCACATGTACCCTAGAACTTAAAGTATAATAAAAAAAAAAAAACATCAAAAGTAACTTGATAAGAAACCCTTCTATAAATATAATGACTACACTTTATGAACCTGAGGTAAGAGGGTCACTTGAGGCTAGGAATTAAAGGCCGACCTGGGCAACATAAAAAGACCTCATCTCTACTAAAAAATGTTAAAAAAAATAAAAAAATAAAAAAAGTAGCCAGATGTGGTAGTGCGTGTCTGTAGTCTCGGCTACCTGGGAGGCTGAGGTGGTGGATTGTTTAAGCCCAGGAGTTTGAGGCTGCAGTGGTCTGTAAGTGCACTACTGCACCGTAGCCTGGGTCACAAAATGAGACCCTATCTCAAGGAAAAAAAAAAAAAAGTGGCCAATTCTACAATTTGAATGTCAAATAAAAATCATAATTTAAAAATTAAAATTTCAATATATTAAATTATATTTAAAACAGAAAAGTTACAGCACCTGCTTACAAAACTAACTGAATATGTGGCCATTAAAATTCCTCCTTTGGAAGGTAACTCTACTATGCACAAATTAAGAGGCAGACTCCCAAACTCACAGTAATTCCCGGAGTGACAATGCACACACCCCTATCATTTTGAAGAACCAGTTTTCCTCTCCATCAACCCTCCTCAAATTAGGTCTAAAGGGATGTGCGGCATGATGCTTTTTCCCTAGTACACACTAGATTGGCCTATAAGTGGATTCATAATCCACCAGGGTAAGTAGTAATACATCACATCCCAGGTCTCCATAACTGCTCTGTGACAATGTTTGACAAACTTTCCTAGACTGAAAAATCAACTGTAAAAATATGGATGATGAAGACACGTAAGTGGATTTGTCTATTATTATAACCTAAAACTGAATAACATTGGCAAGCAATTTGCAAATGATTTAATTCAGGTAGAAAATTATTTGAAAGAGAATGGTAGTACAATATTTTGTTGAGTAACTTCTGTAGGCCAGAGTTACCTTAGGACCTGAAAGAAGTTACCACAAAGTGGTCAGCAAGTCATCTGGGGTCTCAACCAGAGACTTAAACTTTGCCCAGAAACCTCACTAAAGATTGGAAAACAAGGGCCGAGCGTGGTGGCTCACACCCGTAATCCCACCACTTTGGGAGGCCGAGGCGGGTAGATCACGAGGTCAGGAGATCGAGACCACACTGGCCAACACGGTGAAACCCTGTCTCTACTAAAAATACACAAAAATCAGCTGGGTGTGGTGGCGGGCGCCTGTGGTCCCAGCTACTCAGGAGGCTGAGGCAGGAGAATGGCGTGAACCCAGGAGGTGGAGCTTGCAGTGAGCCGAGATCGTGCCACCACTGCCCTCCAGCCTGGGCGATAGAGCAAAAAAAAAAAAAAAGATTGGAAAACAGGTCTACCTAAGCGAATGAAAAAAAGAAAAGCTCCACATCCAACTGAGGAGTGAGCGAGCGAAGCAGTGTAGCTTCCGCATGTTTTCCTGGTCTAAAAGTCACTGATGGCCCGGGTTCTCCAGGCAGCTGTGAGAACCAACTACCGGTGTGCCTCAGTGACGTTCACAAAGCCCCAGCCAATGGTTCTTGTGCCAGCCCATCCCTCACATCCCTGAGAAGGCTCATTAGTTTCACATTAACAATTTATAACAATATTTCACCTTCTCCAAGAAAAGACTTGCTGTTTCATCTTCCCAAATTATCTGTACATTGTGTCTGTGGGATCCAAGACTTTTATGAAATAGGATGCATCACATACCGTCTTTAAAAGGCATTTTTCTCCAGAGACATAAAGAGTTTGGGCTTGCTTGTTTGTTTTGTTTTCCACACAGAGACAAAAAGAATGAAGATCAGAACACAAGTGGTTCTGCTTACAGATGAAACCCCAGTAGCCAAAGCTCAAGTTTGGCAGACAAGAGGATCTCATTGTGTGCTATTTTGCTTTATTTATTTGTTCTTTCCTTTCTTTTTTAGATTATTGCTTATCTTTAAATAACTTTGTATCAACATATAATGTTGACAGTTGCTTACTTTAAATCAATAAAATCGCCACCATAATACATTTGAGTCTTCTACAACACATTCTTTTAAATCACCGATTCCCCTAAATAATTGTTGATATTCTCTTACTAACATTTAATTTAAAATTTCAGGAATTGTACCCTTCAGTGAAGGAATGTATCAACATTTTACCATATTTTAAAAGTATCATCCCTTGTTTCTCATTTCTGTATCTGGGAGAAAATAGATGCATTGCCTTATGACCTTATCTTACAAAAAAAGGAAGGCACTTTGATGTCTCTCCTGATACCCATCATAACTCTCCCAAAAGATGAGAACGATAAAGGTCAAATGACATATTTTGCACAATGCAAAGCCTCCATTCATTCTACGCTCCTTGGTTTAGAATCCAAAGTGCCAATTTGAATCAAGATTGTCCACACACAATCTTAATCAAACCATTACTCACTTCCCAGGAAAAACTCAGAACAGTTTTAAAATAGAACATTATTTTTTTCTACTACTCAAAAAAAAAAAAAGTTAAATCTTTGATATTCCCATCTTTTTTAAATGTATGGCCTTATTATCACAAGAACAGTGAATAGAATTAGCAGTTTGAATTAACTTTTGGTATTATTCATTTTTGCCTTTCTTTTATGCAACTGAACACAAAAAAAACCAACATTTTATTTAAGGATTTAGATGACTGTGTTTGTTTAATATTTCTGTGTTATTGGCACATTGTTTCCTACCCCTTGGGGTAGAAACTGGTTCTGCTTTCTCGAATCTGAAAAGCCTCTGTAGGTGAAAACATAATAATTATTAACAAGACATGATGGCTATGTAACAAGCAAGTACCTGCCTCTATCTTACTGTTGACTGTAAGAATCAATCTGGTAAGAAACTGAAAAACATACACTACATTCTGAGGATAATATTTACCATCCATCATATGTAATTACTCTCATAAATATGTTTCTGGAATGTTTAAATTGATAGAAGTTATTTTCCAATCCCTTGAAAGCTTTTCAGTCTTCATATTTAGGCAAAATAATTTAATATTTTAAACATACTTTCTAATAATAACAAGGAAAAGTATAATTATAACTTCATGTAAATATCTCTTTTGTTCACAGTGCTTAACACATTGTCATATTTATGGGGGCTCAAAATATTTTGTTGATTACTTAACCTTTGAATAGCAGATGATAGGAAGGAGCAAGAAAACAAAAACAAAAGCAATAACTACTGCCATTGAAGTATTATCACACGCCTCAATACGTTCAAAGATGTGGGCTTTGAGAGTTGCCATCTTTGGCATGCTAGCCAGTAATATCATAGGTAAATTGTATATTTAGTATCATAGAATATCAGATATGGGATTGAACTTAGAAATCATATAGTTTAGACTTATTATATAAAGAATCTGGAATCTAGCAAAGGGAGCAGATGCGTAGCCACAGAATTGTATTCATGACAGAGGGCAGGGTAGACTCAAGCACTTCTGAATCCCAATCAGTGTATGAGTGTTCTCCTTTGAAGACCACTGTACTGGAAATCCCCAAGACCCTCTTAAGTTCAATGATTTGCTGAAAGAACCTACAGAGCTCATATAAGCTATTTTAATCACAATTGCAGCTTATTACAGAAAAAATAATACACATGAAAATCTGCAAAGGAATAGGTCAACAGTAGAGTTCAGGAGAGACCAGGCATAAGCTTCCAGTTGTTCTCTCTTCATAGCATCATACAGACAGACAGTGCTAAACTCTCCCAGCAACAATGCATGACAAACATGCACAGAGTATTGCTAACAAGGGAAGTTCAGCTGAGCTGTGGTGTCCAGGGATATTTTGCAGGATCTATCCTATAGGCACAGAGCACCAGTGTGACTGACCTGACTACCTCCATTGCCAGCCCCTCCAGAAGTCAAACTCATGCAATGTGACTCAGAGTCCCTACCAAAAATTATATTGTTAACACAAATTCTTTAGGCTGACTCAGGCCACAGGTAAAACAAAGCAAAACAACAAAAAACAAACAAACAAACACTCTTCAAGCAGGGAATTCAAAGGATTTAGAGACTATCGTCCAGAAGCAGGTAAAAGGCTAGTTCTTTGGAATGTGCAGGGTTTTAACAACCAAAACCCATGGAGTTAACATTTCACTGAACCATGAGCACCCAAAACCTGCTGATTTAACTCTTTTCTACTTATCAGTGTTAAAGGCTGCATTCTTAAGGCCCCAAAATCTATTGGTTTTGATGATATGCTTTAGTAGACCTTTAATTTTTGTAAGATTCTCATCCAACAAACCATTTAAATAAAAAGGATTCGAGTAAACTACAGGAAGAGGTAGCTTTCACTGCTAGAGAGGTCTGATCCTTATAGGCCTGAACGGAGACACATTTCTTGGGCATTCTTTGGTGTCCAGTATATCCAGGAATCGAGTTAGAAAAGATGGAAGGTTTGAAATAGAACTCAGGAAGATCATCAGCCCCAGTTTCTAATACTGTAAAAAGAGTAGAAATAGGATCTCTGGAAACACACCAAGGAGAATATGCTTGCTTCAAAATGTAATTTACAAAGTTATATGTTCTAATCTTCATTTCTTAGAATATTACTAGTGACATACTAGTAAATTTAACAACCAGTTCTCCAGGGGCGGTAAAGCTGATTTGAAGCATTTGCTGATTTCTGTGGTATAAATATTTCCACCATGGCCAATGTCAAGCTACAAATGTAAGGTCACTCAGTGTGAAATGGGGGAGAAATGGACTCTTGCAAATCCACATGAACCTGCTGCACTACAACACTGGATGTTACCAAGTAAGTTAGGCATAACTGTTTCTAAGGTTCCAGTGTTTAATTATCTGTTACAGACTATATATTTCCTACAGCAAATGTGTCCTCAACTATCATTACTCTTCATAACTATATTTTTGGCTTTTAATCTCACTTGCACAATAAAATTTGCTTTGGCTCGATATATGACAATTGATATTCCTGTAAATTTTAATATTTTCTTCATTAGTGTTATATTTTTGACAGACAGGTAGATTAAAAACATTTTTAATGAGATCCAAGTTTAAATTTGACCTTTGGAATTTAGGTTATCTAGGAGTGGTCAATATCATCATGTCTAAAAGTACTTAGAATAAATGTCTCATGTGTTATTAAATTTGCTGCCAAAGAAATAAAAGGATGGGAGCAACGGAAGGGCAAGAGTAGAGCGGTATATTCAGAAAACATTTTACATTATCAAATTACTTAGGTAAATGGAGGTAGTCATTGAGAAAATTCTTGTATCTAGCATAGAAATTTAACTGCCTAGAAAAGAGTAAAACCCAGAAAACCATAAAAACGAAGAACAATTTGGGACCAAGGCCAGGACTCAGATTCTCTTTCTGTTTGCTGATGTCTCTAATTAGTTTTTCAATTCCTTAATAGGGTGGGATTGGTGGTTAAACAACGGCTTCAAATAATTGCAAACATTATAATCAGTTATGCATGCACCAAGCAGCTCAATACATTAATAACTACTATAAATTTTATACTACTATTTTTGTTTCTCATTCATTTGCTCCAATTTTCTAGCAAAATAATTCCATGCAGGTGTTGTTAATTTAAAATCACCTGAAGTGAAAATAGCAAGTGTTGCTTGGGTGCCAATAAATAGACTCTCGAATACACTATTGGTACTTAATAGCTTGAAAGCTATTAACATGTCTGCAGTTAAGAAGATAGTGGCTAAATGAGACTGAAACTTAATACTTTATATTACATGTAATTAATTTAAAGTTCATTCATATTATGCTTAGTCAAATATTTTGAAATAATTCTGTGTTGTTTTAAAGTCCAAATAAAGAGGGACAAACCACAAATGCACAGATCATGGTGCATCTTCCTAAGATTAATTACTATAGGGCAGCAACTGTCCCAGTCAGCTACAGACTCCTCATACCCCACCTGCTGTAAAGAGGGGGAAAAGGGAGCTTCATTTTAATCTTTCTAACCTTAGAAATACAAATATAAATCATTATTGATATCTATTCCATTTAATGTAACTTCTTTCATAATTATAAAGAAAAAATTAAACAATAAAATATAGTACATCTATAGTTTATAGTTTTTCCACACACGAGAAGAGAGCTGTGCTACCACTCTATTTTGTGTGATTGCTATACAAAGACACCACATCAATTATTTCCTGATAAAAACATTTTCTAAGCAGTAGGCAATAAAGTTCATAAAAGAGTACTTCTGTTTGTTTTTCATTTTCTCCTAAAAGTTTTATCCAGATATTAGACTCTATCGCAATCCATATTTATCATTTCTATTTTAGTGTGTAAAATAAAATAGGAAGCATTTACATGTCAAATAAATATTACTTCCTAAAAGGAAGAATTTAATAAACCTTGTCAATACTGGTTTTAATTCTCAAACTAAGAAACCAGAGTAGGTCATGTGATACACTGTAATTTTAATATACCATATATATTGAGAACATTAAGTTAATATTAAATTACTTGCTTGAATAAAGGACAATCTAATTCTGATAACAAAGGAAGTAGTCCAGAAGTAAGAAAGTATCTGCTATGGTGTGCATGTGTCCTCCAAAGTTCAGGTGTTGAAAACTTAATTCTTAATGCAACAGGGCATTGAGAGGTTGGTTTTTTTAAAGTGGTGATGAGGTCACAGGGGCTCTGCCTCATGAATGGATTAATGCTCTTATTGCAGTGGGTTAGTTATTGTGGTAGTGGGTTTCTGATAAAAGGATGTTTGATCTCTTGTTCTCTATCTTGCACGTGTTCTCTTGCCCATGTGACACCTTTGCCACATTATGATGCCGGCAAGAAGGCCCTCAAAAGATGTGGCCTCTCAGTCTTGGACTTCCCAGACTCCAGAACTGTGAGCCATATAATGAATTTCTGTTTATTATACATTACCTAATCTGTAGTATTTTGTTATAGCACCATAAAATGAACTAAGACAGTATATAATTTCTTCTAATGGAAACATGAATGAAAAATATTTCCTCAATTGTAATTGAATTAGAGCACTTGAGTTAGGTATTTCATGCAAAATAGTTCTGATGGGAGAAGTACATGTCACTCAAACCTTTAAATCTTACCTTCATTTGAAAAAGGTAAATAATATTCCTCTATATCATATATTTGTATTTAAACAAATATTAATAAAAATATAAAAAACAAGTAATAATTAACTTTAAGTGATTTAAGTTCAATGTATCTCATATTTTCCTTAAGGAGTATTATGGCTGGAATCATCCTGAAAATAGTTGTTGCTTCAAAGTCAATAGAATATTATATCAACTGCAAAACTTGAATAAAATGACATTCTGAATCATCTCCTTATTTCACACATAACAGAAATGATGGCAGCTACTCTTAGGAAAGCTTTTCTATATTCTGGGAAATATGTATTAAACTACTATCTCAGTTATCCTTCTCCAACTAGATAGTGGACTCCATAAGAACAGGTATTTGACACTCTTTTTTTGGGTCGGGTATCTCTAACACCTAGAAAAGTCTTGTGGGCCAAGCACCGTGGTTCACAATTGTAATCCCAGCACTTTGGGAGGCCAAGGCAGGTGAATCACAAGGTCAGGAGGTCAAGACCAGCCTGGCCAAGATAGTGAAACCATGTCTCTACCAAAAATACAAAAATTAGCCAGGTGCGGGGGCAGGTGCCTGTAATCTCAGCTACTCAGGAAGCTGAGGCAGGAAAATCGCTTGAACTTGGGGGGCAGAGGTTGCAATGAGCTGAGATTGTGCCACTGCACTCCAGCCTGGGTGACAGAGTGAGACTCTGTCTCAAGAAAAAAGAGAAAAGAAAAGTGTCCTGTATTCAGAAGCAGCTCAATAAATATTCCAGATAAGCAAATGAACAAATCCATATAACAGAATTACCAAAGAGAGTACTACCAGAGTTATTCTTACTTTACAGATAGGAAACAGAAGTAAAGCAACTTGTCTCTAATCACATTACCAGTGAATGTGAAAGTTGGAATTCATGGCCAGGCACCATGGCTCACAGTTGTAATCTCAGCACTTTGGGAAGCCAAGGCAGGAGGATTGCCTGAGGCCAGGTGTTCAAGACCAGCCTGGGCAATGAAGCAAGACTCCACATCTACAAAAAAAGAAAAAAAAGAAAAAAAAGAAAAGAAAGGAAAAAGAAAAAGTAAGAAAGAAAGGAAGGAAAAAGAAAAGAAAATTGGAAATCAAAATTAGGGCCACTGGTCAGGCATGGTGACTCATGCCTGTAATCCTAGTATTTTGGGAGGCCAAGGCAGGCAGATCACCTGAGGTCAGGAGTTCAATATCAGCCTGGCCAATGTGGTGAAACTCCTTCTCTACCAAAAATACAAAAATTAGCCAGGCATGGTAGTGGGTGCCTGTAATCCCAGTTAATCAGGAGGCTGAGGCAGAAGAATCGCTTGAACCCAGGAGGCGGAGGTTGCAGTGAGCCAAGATCATGCCACTGCACTCTAGCCTGGGTGACAGGGCAAGGCAAATTTTGGTACAAGAAAAGTTACATCTACTTTAATAACCCAACTTATCTCACTCTGGCTCTTACCTGCCAAATAGGGAAAGACTATCTCTTCCCCTAATCTTTCTTCCTTGGTGTGCACGTTCTTCAGGCACTTGCCTGAGATTCTGACCTGCTTGTACCATCTGTTTGCAAGTGAAGCAGGACTAGACCTGTTCCTCACAAGAATCCTTAAATGCAGTTTTCAGCTTGGCCACACTGGAATAGGACTGTTGTCCATTGCCTTCTCTCATGTATTAATAGTTAAAATGGCCAGGTGCAATAGCTTATGCCTGTAATCCCAGCACTTTGGGAGGTCGAGGTGGGCAGATCACAAGGTCAAGAGATCGAGACCACCCTGGCCAACATGGTGAAACCCCATCTCTACTAAAATTGCAAAAATTAGCTGGGCATGGTGGCACACACCTGTAGTCCCAGCTACTCAGGAGGCTGAGGCAGGAGAATCACTTGAACCCAGGAGGCAGAAGTTGCAGTGAGCTGAGAGCACTCTAGCCTGGCAACAGAGTGAGACTCCATTAAAAGAAAAAGAAAAAGAAAAAAAAAAAAAAGAAACTTAAGATGATCTTGACTACCTTTCTTGATCCAGTGCGCTAACCTTTTGCTTCCTGGATGCCAGAGAATCTGTATCACTGCTTGTTGAAGCCCAAGTAACCTGTTGAGATTTGGCCTGTATGTAACATTTTCTCTATTTTTACCCAGGGATCTCCTTTTTAATCATTACCACTGGGTCAGGCCTTGATTGACTGTCCCAGGCAAATGTGTTTTCTCAGGCACTGATAGAAAATGCTCTTTCTTCAGTATTTCCTTCAGTGTATGATACTGTTTGACTCATGTCCTAAGTGCTGTGTCATTTTGATTTCCTCAGGTAACCAGACCCCTAGACAGGATTCACACATAGAGCCATTCTCCTAGCGCCACTCTATATCCATTCTCTTCTCCTTTCATAACAGACAGCTACCTCTTAATCACCTTATACATTGCCACCAGCTAAACGACTATGCGTCTTTGACTTCTTGCAGCTACATGTGACCATATGACTATATTTTGATCAATGATGTATGTGTAGATGTGTTGCAAGAAATTTGTGATGTCTCCTTAAAAGGGAAAAAAACATATACTTTCCTTCCAATTTCTCCTTCATGCTAAGTAGAATAAAGATAGGAAATATGGAATTTAAGCAACTATCTTAAGCCGCTAAATGAAAACTGCATATTAAGAAGAGAGAGACCAAGAAAGAAGATGCCTGGATCCCTGAGGAGAGCAGACCTCTAGTGTTATATGGACCTGGAACCAGAGTGAAACGTTTTTGCCCTTTGTCGTTATTTGTTATGAGTTACTTTTACTATCCAAATAATAGCAATAATAGTAACACAATTATGTATCTTATTTTCTTTGCATTAAAACTGTGGACTATGTACAGCTCCCTTAAATACTCTAAACTCAATTTTTGAAACCTGTGGGAATAATCATGCATAAAGTCATGCATGCATATCTATCTACATGCATATGTACCTGCATGTAAATAACCAATTGTGACTGGATTTGCAGTCCCCACTAGATTATGGTTTTATTCAGGGCAGAGATTATGTCATGGTCTCTCCAGTACAATGTATTTCTAGGGACACAATACATACAACTGGAAAACCAGGAGAAACAGAAGATAAAAATAACAAAATGTCCCTGAAAGGAAAAAGATGGGCACTGAGAGCCATGTGATTCTGTGAGCAAACGTTATTCAGTGAACAGGGCAGAGAGGAGCTTTCCCAGCAGCAGCTTTTGTCTACAAATGTTCTCTCTTATTCAGTTTCTGAAAGCTGACCTTTTTCTTTCACTCAGGTATTTTTATTTTTATAAAACAAGTCATCCTGTTCCTTTCTTAAAATTGAATACAGATAACAGAAGCAGAGTGAGCTCAAGGACAATTGGCCATGCCAAGCATTTAGAAGACACCTAATGAATATGGTTTTATGTAGAAATTGATTTCGCTTTTCAAAAAAGAAACTGTTACTGAAGAGATAATTTAAGCCCAGTAGTATGTTGGTAAATGCTTAGCAGCTAGATCTCCAGAAACAAAGAACACATGCAGAAAAAACTACCACCACCCTCTCACCTCCCCAAAACAGGGAGAAAACAAAGTCCCGATTGGTAAAACTGGTCAGTTTCTGTGGTGTAAATACTGCTACCCTGGCAAATTTCAACCTACAAACTACTTAACCGCTGACTCATAAAATTCCCCAAAATGTAACAATCTTCTTTTGCCAGCCAGAACAGATAGTTAGAGTATATCTTTCTTGCCACATGGAAGAGTGCAGCTTGGACTTCCTACAAATGTCTATAATAAAAGACAAACCTATGTTTTTATTGGTTTAAATTTTCACACATTTCTTGACATCGTACTTACTTTACAGAGTTATTTAATATCTGAAAACAGTCCCTATACTTAAGTTCATAATAGTCAATGTTTAGATAACTATTCTTGGTTGAAAAACACATACAAACTCAGATTTGACCAAGAGGCATCCATAAATCAGCAGCAAGGTCAAGAGACAAACCTAGGTTGGTATGTGCTATCCTCTCAGAGAGCTTCTGTTACTATTTTAGAAACAGAAGATTTTAGTGTTTCTAAACCAGTAAAAGTTCTATTTAAGAAAGTAAGAGTCCCTATTGATTTAAATCACAGAACAGGTGTTACGAAGAGATTTCACAAGCCTTTACAGTGTGCATTTACAGTGGTATCATTTATGCCACTCAGGTTTGCGTGTCAATTTTACACTGAAATCAACCACAGGTGTGAGTCTGTTTCATACAATGGAACTCTCCTCATGGTTGAGGTAACTCATGTCAATCAAAACTTGGGGTCAAACCATGGCAACTCTATTTTCACACTCTAATGCAAGTGATTCACACACTAGTTTCCAAGGAAACTAATAAACAAAGACAACCAGCCCAAAATAAAGTGTTAAGTGTGGCAAATAACTAAAACATAATGAATGAGTCTTCACTGATTTAATACCTATTTGAAGAGTATCTTATAATCATAAATGCAAACTCTGCTGTAAAAAATAATCCCAAGAAAAGATAATTGCACCAGTTAGGAGTACAATACTTCAGAATTTGCAAGGACCTAATATTTGAATATTATTTATATAAATATTTTCTTATTTTAATTTTCACAATCCTATAAAATGGATAGGACAGAAGTGACATCTGCAAAGTATACTATATATTCTTAAATATGATATAAAAATATTATAGTTGCAATAATTAAAAAAATACACTGAAATGTTTCTAGAATAAAACATCCTGAAAGCGATGAATTTCAAGTCTTTATAAGGATGGAAAGACACTGGATTACAATTCAGATTCAAAATTGTTCTTATTTTATGCAGAAAATCAATTATGAAATGTCTACCCATTAAACAGAAAGAAAGGATGAAAAGAAGAAAGTAAAGAAGGAAGAAATTGAGGTTCCACAATGGCCAAATAGGAACAGCTCCAGTCTGCAGCTCCTGGTGTGAGCAATGCAGAAGATAGGTGATTTCTGTATTTCCAACTGAGGTACTGGGTTCATCTCACTGGGACTTGTCAGAGAGTGGGTGCAGCCCACGGAGGACAGTGGGGCATTGCCTCACCTGGGAAGCACAAGGGGTCGGGGAATTCCCTTTCCTAGCCAAGGGAAGCTGTGACAGATGGTACCTGGAAAATTGGGACACTCGTACCCTAATTCTGTGCTTTTGCAATGGTCTTAGCAAACAGCACACCAGCAGATTATATACCTTGCCTGGATGGGAGGGTCCCATGTCCATGGAGCATTGCTCACTGCTAGCACAGCAGTCTGAGATCCAATGGTGAGACAGCAGTGAGGCTGGGGGAGGGTCATCCGCCATTTCGGAGACTTGAGTAGGTAAAGGAAGCATCCAGGAAGCTCGAACTGAGTGGAGCCCACCACAGTTCAAGGAGACCTACCTGCCTCTGTAGACTCCACCTCTGGGAGCAGGGCATAGCTGAAGAAAAGGCAGCACAAACTTCTGCAGACTTAAACGTCCCTGTCTGACAGATTTGAAGAGAGTAGTGGTTCTCCCAGCATGGAGTTTGAGATCAGAGAATGGACAGACTGCCTCCTCAAGTGGGTCCCTGACCCCAGAGTAGCCTAACTGGGAGACACCTCCCAGTAGGGGCTGACTGACACCACATACAGCCAGGTGCCCCTTGGAGACGAAGCTTCCAGAGGAAGGATCAGACAGTAACATTTGCCATTCTGCAATATTTGCTGTTCTGCAGCCTCTGCTGGTGATACCCAGGCAAACAAGGTCTGGAATAGACCTCCAGCAAACTCCAATAGACCTGTAGCTGAGAGTCCTGACTGTTAGAAGGAAAACTAACAAACAGAAAGGACATCCACACCAAAAGCCCATCTGTACATCGCCACCATCAAAGACCAAAGGTAGATAAAATCACAAAGATGGGGAGAAACCAGAGCAGAAAAACTGAAAATTCTAAAAATCAGAGTACCTCTTCCCCTCCAAAGGAGTACAGCTCCTCGCCAGCAATGGAACACAGCTGGATGGAGAATAACTTTGATGAGTTGAGAGAAGAAGGCTTCAGACGATCGGTAATAACAAACTTCTATGAGCTAAAGGAGGATGTTCAAACCCATCACAAAGAAGCTAAGAACCTTGAAAAAAGATAAGACAAATGGCAAACTAGAATAAAGAGTGTAGAGAAGTCCTTAAATGACCTGATGGAGCTGAAAACCATGGCACAAAAACTACATGATGCATGCACAAGCTTCAGTAGTCAATTTGATCAAGTGGAAGAAAGGGTATCAGTGATTGAAGATCAAATGAATGAAATGAAGTGAGAAGAGAAGTTTAGAGAAAAAAAGAGTAAAAAGAAATGAACAAAGCCTCCAAGAAATATGGGACTATGTGAAAAGAGGAAATCAACTCTAATTGGTGTACCTGAAAGTGATGGGGAGAATGGAACCACGTTGGAAAATACTCTTCAGGATATTATCCAGGAGAACTTCTCCAACCTAGTAAGGCAAGCCAACATTCAAATTCAGGAAATACAGAGAATGCCACAAAGATACTCCTTGAGAAGAACAAACACAAGACACATAATTGTCAGATTCACCAAGGTTGAAATGAAGGAAAAAATGTTAAGGGCAGCCAGAGAGAAAGGTCGGGTTACCCACAAACAGAAACCCATTAGACTAACAGCAGATCTCTCAGCAGAAACTCTGTAAGCCAGAAGAGGGTTGGGACCAATATTCAACATTCTTAAAGAAATGAATTTTCAACCCAGAATTTCATATACAGTCAAACTACGCTCCATAAGTGAAGGAGAAATAAAATCCTTTACATACAAGCAAAGGCTGAGAGATTTTGTCACCACCAGGTCTGCCTTACAAGAGCTCCTAAAGTAAGCACTAAACGTGGAAAGGAACAACCAGTACTAGCCACTGCAAAAACATGCCAAATTGTAAAGACCATCCATGCTAGGAAGAAACTGCATCAACTAATGAGCAAAATAACCAGCTAACATCACAATGACAGGACCAAATTCACACATAACAATATTAACCTTAAATGTAAATGGGTTCAATTCCCCCAATTAAAAGACACAGTCTGGCAAATTGGATAAAGAGTCAAGGTCCATCAGTGTGCTGTATTCAGGAGACCCATCTCATGTGCAGAGACACACACAGGCTCAAAATAAAGGGATGGAAAAAAATCTACCAAGCAAATGGAAAACAAAACAGAACAAAAAGCAGGGGTTTCAGTCCTATTCTCTGATAAAACAGACTTTAAACCAACGAAGATCAAAAGAGATAAAGAAGGCCATTACATAACGGTAAAGGCATCAATTCAACAAGAGGAAGTAACTATCCTAAATATATATGCACCCAATATAGGAGCACCGAGATTCATAAAGCAAGTCCTTAGAGACCTACAAAGAGACTTTCACTTCCACACAATAATAATGGGAGACTTTAACACCCCACTGTCAACATTATACAGATCAATGAGACAGACAGTTAACAAGGATATCCAGGAATTGAACTCAGCTCTGCACCAAGTGGACCTAATAGACATCTACAGAACTCTCCACCCCAAATCAACAGAATACACATTCTTCTCATCACTACATCACACTTATTCCAAAACTGACCACATAATTGGAAGTAAAGCCTCCTCAGCAAATGTAAAATAACAGAAAGTATAACAAACTGTCTCTCAGACTGCAGTGCAATCAAATTAGAACTCAGGATGAAGAAACTCACTCAAAACCCCTCAGCTACATGGAAACTGAACAACCTGCTCCTGTATGACTACTGGGTAAATAATGAAATGAAGACAGAAATAAAGATGTTCTTTGAAACCAATGAAAACAAAGACACAACATACCAGAATCCATGGGACACATTTAAAGCAGTATATAGAGGGAAATTTATAGCACTAAATGGCCACAAAAGAAAGCAGGAAAGATCTAAAACTGACACCCTAACATCACAATTAAAAGAACTAGAGAAGCAAGAGCAAACACATTCAAAAGCTAGCAGAAGGCAAGAAA
Organism: Trachypithecus francoisi; assembly: GCF_009764315.1. Taxonomy (NCBI): domain Eukaryota; kingdom Metazoa; phylum Chordata; class Mammalia; order Primates; family Cercopithecidae; genus Trachypithecus; species Trachypithecus francoisi. Next base: position 56,736,728 of record NW_022681468.1, read on the forward strand.
TAACTAGTCAGAGCTGAACTGAAGGAGATAGAGACAGAAAAAAACCTTTCAAGAAATGAATGAATCCAGGAGCTGGGTTTTTGAAAAGATCATCAGAACTGATAGACTGCTAGAAAGACTAATAAAGAAGAAAAGAGAAAAGAATCAAATAGACACAATAAAAAATGATAAAGGGGATATCACCACCGGTTCCTATTTAATAGATGGTGCTGGGGAAACTGGCTAGCCATAGGTAGAAAGCTGAAACTGGATCTGTTCCTCACACCTTATACAACAATTAATTCATGATGGATTAAAGACTTAAATGTTAGACCTAAAACCATAAAAACCCTAGAAGAATACCTAGGCAATACCATTCAGGACATAGGCATGAGCAAGGACTTCAAGACTAAAACACCAAAAGCAATGGCAGCAAATGCCAAAACTGACAAATGGGATCTAATTAAACTAAAGAACTTCTGCACAGCAAAAGAAACTAGCACCAGAGTGAACAGGCAACTTACAGAATGGGAAAAATTTTTGCAATCTACCCATCTGACAAAGGGCTAATATCCAAAATCTACAACTTAAACAAATTTACAAGAAAAAAAATCTAACAACCCCAAGAAAAAGCAGGCAAAGGATATGAACAGACACTTCTCAAAAGAAGACATTTATGCAGCCAACAGACACATGAAAAAATGCTCATCATCACTGGCATCAGAGAAATGCAAATTAAAACCACAATGAGATACCATCTCACATCAGTTAGAACGGCGATCATTAAAAAGTCAGGAAACAACAGGTGCTGGAGAGGATGTGGAGAAATAGGAACACTTTTACACTGTTAATGGGACTGTAAACTAGTTCAACCATTGTGGAAGACAGTGTGTTGATTCCTCAAGTATCTAGAACTAGAAATACCATTTGACCCAGCCATCCCATTACTGGGTATATACCCAAAGGATTATAAATCATGCTGCTATAAAGACACATGCACACGTATGATTATTGTGGCACTATTCACAATAGCAAAGATTTGGAACCAACCCAAATGTCTATCCATGATAGACTGGATTAAGAAAATGTGGCACATATATACCATGGAATGCTATGCAGCCATAAAAAAGGATGAGTTCATGCCCTTTGTAGGGACATGGATGAAGCTAGAAACCATCATTCTGAGCAAACTATTGGAAGAACAGAAAACCAAACACTGCATGTTCTCACTCATAGGTGGGAATTGAACAATGAGAACACTTGGACACAAGGTGGGGAACATCACATACCGGGGCCTGTCATGGAGTGGGGGAAGGGGGAAGGGATAGCATCAGGAGATATGCCTAAAGTAAATGACGAGTTAATGTGTGCAGCACACCAACATGACACATGTATACATATGTAACAAATCTGCATGTTGTTCACAAGTACCCTACAACTTAAAGTATAATAATTTTAAAAAAGAAGAGATTGAGGAAGAAAAGAAAGAAGAAAGAAGAAAATTACATACAAAAAATTAAAAAATGTTTATACACAAGGAAAAGGATGTAGCCAACATTTTTATTATTGCTCTATTTCCCTTGAAATATCTACTCCCAGGTCTTGTGTGGTGGCTCACATCTGTAATCCCAGAACTTTGGGAGGCTGAGGTGGGCAGATCACCTGAGGTCAGGAGTTAGATACCAGCCTGGCCAATATAATATAACTCTGTCTCTGCTAAAAATACAAAAATTAGCCGGGCATGGTGCTGTGTACCTGTAATGTCCGCTACTTGGGAAGCTGAGGCAGGACAACCGCTTGAACCCTGGCAGTGGAAGTTGCAGTGAGCCGAAATTGTGCCATTGCCCTCCAGCCTGGGCAACAAGAGTGAAATTCCATCTGGAAAAAAAGAATTATCTACTCTCAAATCTCATTACTAGTAAAAATATTTTGTAAGCCTTATTTGGAAAGGAAGATAAAAGATGCTGGTCTATAAATAAATATATATTGAGCCCCAGATTGGGTACTGCTTTAGGCCTGAACATAGTTTGTTCTCACTTGTGGACGTGGTATTCCACCTAGTGTTTGCCAGAACAAGCTGCTAAGTAAATTAGGAAAGACAGTGAATATCAGTTGCAATATTTAACAGGTGAGACTCATTTAGGACAGTTCAAGCCTGAGGCTTTTTACAGAATAAAGAGCTGGAGTTTCAGCATAAAAAACAGACGACAGCTTCTCAAACAAGGTGTAAATTAGTCTACCCCCTCACCAGAAAAGTAGGCAACATATTTTTTCATTTCAAGATCATATATGTTTTCATACAATTCAGAGACACTTCCACAAACTTCCACATAGTAAATAAAACTCGATTTTTTTAAAAGTTTGAATCTTATTTTGTTCTTTTTCTGAACCTTCCAATCTAAATATAGAGTAAGCAGTTCCTAGATTTTGCTGAACAAAAAATTGAAATTAATTGGCACACAAAATTTAGCTAATTTCTTTACATCATATGGCTTGATTTTTAAATTCTTGTTGTCTAGACGTGGGAGTAAATTTCTCAGGCTATCTATGATTAACTAAATTTGTGTTTGATTCATGACCTGACAAATGTAGATATTTAAGTCAGCTAACAAGTTGATACATGTTCTCAAGTTAGTTCTCCTTTCTTAAAAGCTTGGTTGAAATTTTAGCATTTTAATACAGAATAAGGCTTACAGGAGCCCTGGTCACAAAAAGTAATCAGAATATTCTAGATGAATTACAGATTTTGAGATGTTTTGTTTGGAAAGTTCACAAGCCACACATTTCATCTCTCTCTATCAGGGCATGAAAGAATTTATTGAGCCGTGTTCTTTGTAGAATTGAATCACTCACTCCTCAGAAGCATTCTTCGAAATCCACTCATATAATAACTGTCAGAAATTGTCTTTCATAATATTTGAAAAATGTAGTACATATGCATGATTTTTTACAATTTACAGAGAGGACAGGAAGTTTTACATAAAACATTTTAATTAGAAAGCACTATACATAATTAATAGTAATAAAATGATAAGTTCAATATATTTTCTATAGTGCTATGGGCTTTGATATTCTGGTAGCTTTCGTTTGTCTTTTTTTTCTGTACCATGTATCTTTATCAACTATTCTATATTTACTCACATCTCAAAATGTTTTCAAGGATCAGAGTAAATTTCAAGGGATAAATTGGCTGCTCGGTAGCTACTAATAAAAGATCAACTGATCATAATTGAACTCTGTCACTTCACGGTTTCTATTAATTTTAAATATTTTAATAAATATAAATGTTTATTTAAAAATATTTAAATGTTTTTAATAAATATTAAATATACATATTTCTCTTTATGAAATAATAACTTTGGGTACAAAATTCTAATTTCTGACAATTTCAAATGTCTTTAAAATTTTCTGAAGAAATATGCAGTTTCAACTGGAAATAAGTAACAAGATTTTTCCAGAAAAAAATAAAACATTATGGATACACTTTATGAAATAGTATGCATATGAATGAGTTTTCAAAGTATTCACTCCTTTCTCTGGAAGATACAGAAAAATGTCAAACCCATACTAAGAGGTGAAGTTGGCTGGGCTTCTGGGTAGGATGGGAACTTGGGGAACTTTTCTGTCTAGCTAAAGGATTGTAAATGCACCAATCAGTGCTCTGTGTCTAGCTAAAGACTTGTAAATGCACCAATCAGCACTCTGTAAAAACGGACCAATCAGCTCTCTGTAAAATGGACCAATCAGCTCTCTGTAAAATGGACCAATCAGTTCTCTGTAAAATGGCCCAATGGGCAGGATGTGGACAGGGCCAAATAAGGGAATAAAAGCTGACCACCAGAGCCAGCAGGGGCAACCCGCTTGGTTCGCCTTCCAAGGTGTGGAAGCTTTGTTCTTTCGCTCTTCACAATAAATCTTGTTGCTGCTCAGTCTTTGGGTCCATGCTGCCTTTATGAGCTGTAACACTCACAGTGAAGGTTTGCAGTTTCACCCCTGAAGCCAGTGAGACCAAGAACCCACAAGGAGGAACAAACAACTCTGAACTCACCTCCTTTAAGAGTTGTAACACTCACTGCGAAGGTCTGCGGTTTCACTCCTGAAGTCACCAAGACCACAAACCCAGGAGAAGAAAGAAATGCTGGACACATCTGAACATCTGAAGGAACAAACTCTGGACACACCATCTTTAAGAACTGTAACACTCACTGCCAGGGTCCGTGGCTTCATTCTTGAAGTCAGCGAGACCAAGAACCCACCGGAAGGAACAAATTCCGGACATAATACTAAATATTTTTAATTTTCAGTTTTCAGGAATGTGCCAAGAAAATTAAAAATATTTCCTTTTGTTTTCATGAAATATGTACGCATTCTTTACTGGCAGTACAACCTATGATTAATGGTACAATTGTAGAAGGATATGAAGTTTTGCACAGTAACGTAATGAGTAGTTTGATGTAGATGATTAATGAGAGATTGCTCCTCTCATGCTCTAAAGATAAATTTCTTTAAAAGGAAATATTTGATGCATTATATATTTAGTTGTCTCAATTTTCACAAGTATGTGGCTATGTGTAAATCATTCAAATATTGCAGTGTCTGGCATTTTGCTATAATCAACCTCTTAGTTTTTGATATCTCCTAGGTTTTAAAATGTCACATTGAATGACAACAATGTTAAAATCGTCTCTGTAACACCTATATCACAAACCATAAAAAAGTAAAGTTTCAGAACTAAAAGGCCAGTCTCTGCTTTGGACACATCACAGATGAATCCATGATTAGGAAATAAAGAATAAAGAGATTCCTGTAATTTGTCCAGTGTTTTTTTTTCATCAGTGTTAAAACATTCTTTCCCAAGTTGTACATCAGAACTATGAAGGTGGCTATGATGCATGAAGAAAAAATCTTTATTAAATTGTCAGTAATCTTAGTGTTAGAGTCTAACTTTCAATATTTTATGGATAAAATTCCCTTTTATTATTACAGCTGGTGGTGTATGTCCCGTAAACTAAGGCGTCAAGGAAGAGAGTGATGAATCCTGCTTACTAAAGCTATTAGTCTGAATATGCTTTTCTCTGATTCTCCAAAAAAGTCTAAAATTTAAGATAAAGATAGATAAGAAATTTCAGATATTAGTCTTTCATTCTATTTAAAAGTTTTCAAGGCTTGAATTAAAAGGATCTTATCTGCAAGCTAAATACCACATGTCAGAATATCAAATGGCTCAAACCTAATTTTCATCTTTTTGTGAATGTGTGAAATATTTTAATGGGATTCCTACCAGTTAATTCAAGAAGATACTTCACCATACAGCTAAAGATTTAAATATTTTACTTTCATTATAGCATATACATAGGCCTGACAGGAAACTCTGTAAGCTTTGTGGTGTTCAGCAAACACTAGACATGCAAAACAAGTAATATTTTGCACAAGCTTGGGATTAGGTTTTAGCTAAAATGAACATGTGACTTCTGGTCTTTCCTCAGACATCATTTGGTTCATTTATAAGAAAGAGAATGGAATAATGTAAATTGAAGACCTGTAATTCCACAAAGTGGAAAATATATATTGTATACACACACACACACACATATGCACACACATACAAATTAGCATTTGGAATTTTAGGCTTTATTTTTCTTTTAAATTTTGGAATGTCAGCAATCACAATTAAAAAGGATGTTTAAGTCATCTCATAAGCTGTTTCTACTCTATTTAATTTGTGCCATTTAGAAAAACATGCTCTCTCTCTCCCTGGGAAAATTGCATGTCAGGAAGAATGCAGGCTGGGTTTCAGTCTCCAGCTGCTTTTTTGGGGGGCAAGTTTTTTTGTGCAGTGCACAAAGTCAAAACCTGTATATGGCAACCTGGCCCTCACTAAGGTGGATGCAAGTAGTAGAAAAAGATCAAGAGAGAAAAGCTTTTGATATAAGAATTGGAGAATGAGACAAAAAAGTAATTTTACTGAATCAGGAAGGGCTTATCTAATTAAACAGAGGCTGATTGAGTTCTAGACGAAAGAAAGAACAGTAATAAATAGCTATTACACCAGTTAAAGTGCATTTACAGAATTGTAGTAGGACTATCAGCCCACAGCCTCACAGGACATATAGTAATCACTTCTTCTTTGTGGTTACTTTAGATGTTGATGAAAGATTCTTGGGCAGTGTAATAGGAGGGCTTCATAAGATGCTATCTCAAGATGCTCTAGATCAAGTATTTAATTACCCTCTACTTGGATTTAGAATTTCAATGGAATATTTAAAACCATGTAGCTTCTGGTATTTCTTGTTACTCCCTAAAAACTTTCAAATGTGTTTCCCATAGAAGGTATTTTCTGCCGATTATCAATAAATTCTTTCATTTAGTAACATTATTCTCTCTCTCCCAGGTGCATATTTATTTAACCCAAATTCCAGTCTAACATGTGCCCCTGGGCAGCTCAAGTGGCACTGGGGATATGAGAACCAATATAAGCACAGATATCACAAGGGACAAAAGAGCCTGTTAACACCCCACCACGTGGAAGCAAACCCCAAAGCCAGTGCAAGACTGTGTGTGTGTGTGTGTGTGTGTGTGTGTGTATACACCTACATATATACACATACACATATTTTTCTATAACATTGCTTACAAGGAAAGGAGTATGTCAAATATTATAGAAAACATTATAGAAATCTCATTGAAATGAAAGTATAGTATATTTTGGAAATGTAAAACATTTTCTGTTTCTCAAGAAAATCCTAAAATGTTTGTTTGATTTATAAAATGGGGACTTCACTTGCCAGTTTAAGTGATAAGAACATTCTCTTTATATGTCAAAAAACCAGTAATCTATATGAAGTTCCAGCTTCCTTGGAAAGCAATATAAATTACAGAATTCTTCACAAAGCGCTGCCAGCATGGAGCTGCTTAGTTTCAACTCAGGCTAGAAAACAAATGAAGCACTTGCTGTTTTACTCTTCTTGCTTGTTACTCAAAAAATACACTTGTGAATTACTGAGTATCTAACAAGACTTAGGGAAAGAGATCTGTTAGCAGTGAATTACCTGTTACTGGTTTTTACCTATAGAAAGTAGAAAATATGCTTGCTTGCTTTATGTATGAGTACTAACATCTCTTTACTCACTGTGTGATATAACTCAACAATGTCATTCCCATTATTTTCATTATCACCAATAAATAAACTCTGATGAACTATATTAGTCCAATCACCAGACATTTCTGTGCAGATGAAGAATGTCATGATCATTACATTTAGTGGTTCAACTGTATGAGATAACTATAGAAGACTAAAATCAAAACAATATATCGACATATTCAAAACTATTCTTTAATTAACATTTCAGAATTCTCAATCTAATTCCAATTTTCCTGACAACCTATAATCTATGTAAAAGTAATGCAAGAATAGTAAAGCCCACAAGCATAGAAAGAATAGACACTCTGGTTGTAACTTGGTGACTCCTTTCATTACGTAAGGTAAAACAAACTAACTGCAAAAAGATAAATTATTGTTCTGATAATTTTTTCATCAAAATCTTAAAAGCTTCTTGCATCTTAAATTTATCTTTGTCTTATTTCTTCTCTCATCCTATACGCTAAGTCTTTAGTAAAGTCTAATACCCTGCGTAGTTATGTTATTAGCTAAACATAGTTGATGATTATTTCAGGAGCTCTGCACTTGAAGACTGAAAACTTCTGTTTTTCTCCCTTAGTAAATACTGGATCCACATTTTTAAACATCCACTCCAATTATATATTCCAAATTAACACACCAATTTTCTTTTATAACATCGCTTAATAAGTCTGAAATTAAAGGTATTTGTCAGTTGCTGGTTATAATTTTATATGCCAAATTGTTAGGTATAGACACTAGGCTTAAGGGAGATAGTTATTATGACTTTATGAATTAATAAAATAAAGTAAGTATCCATGCTATTATGGCACAAATGAAATTCTAAGATATGAGATAATGTCTAATGCAAAGAGCAAAAGTCTAAGAATATCAAAACTTAGATCTAGACATTATTAAACAATTGAGTGACTTTAGACAAGTTATTCAAGTACCCACAGGTCCCACATTCTTCAGGTAATTCCTAGGTGTAAGAGTTAGGCTATAATCTACAATATGTCTTCAAATTCCAAATTTTATTGATCTATGTATTATATAACAAATATTTCCAAATCTGTTTCATTTAGGTAGATGATTTAGTTCACAGATTACTTGCATACTTTATAAAAAACTATTTTGCTATATGATGACTGAGTGGTGGTTATATAAAAGAAAAACATTGGACCATATTAGAAGTATAAGAGGCATCTATCTCTTTTAATACATTCACTTACTAAAGCTAAATAGACAATATCCAATGATCAATATACCTATGGTTAGTATGATGGGCATATTTATGTAAGCAGGATTTCACATTCTCCTAACCTGAGTTGGCTTGAAATTAAAGAATTACACTTTTATATACTATTTAGCAAAATAATTTAGAAATTCATAATGTGAATATATTTTGAACTCATGGAATTAGTATTCCAGCAAACTTAATTACTCAAAATATTTTTAGGAGTTCATAAAAAATAAAAAAGTGAAGAGGAAAAACTCTTACAATAACCATTCATCATTCTTCTTGGGATAACAGCAGTGTCAAGCGAAGTCCAGAAACTATTGACTCAACAATATGTATTATTCATGAATTTTTTCATGCATTCAGTATTTTTATTAACTGCCTAATAACTTTACTAGTTTATTGAGATACATGAACTTATGGAAATTATATTATAGAAGAAAAGAAGAAAACATTATCAGGCCAATATTTAAATAAAATTGATAATTACCATGAAAGAAAACATAGAAGTATTTGATTTAGAGTAGGGATTTATCCTAGTTCATTTGTGTTGTTATGGAGGAACACTTGAGACTGGCTAATTTATAAAGAATAGACATTTATTTCTCACACTTCTGAAGGCTGGGAGTTTGATATCAAGGAACCAGCTGGTTCACTGTCTGGTGAGGGCCCATCTCCACTTCTAAGATGGTGCCTTGCTGCTGCATCCTCGGGAGGACCAGAACTCTGTTCCATCACATTGCAGAAGAGCAGGTCAAAATAGACCAAACTCCCTCTTCAAGCCCTTTTATAATCATTAATCCATTAATGAGGGCAGTCTTGACCTAAACACCTGAAAAGCTTCACCTCCCAACACTGTTGAATTGGGGATTATGTTTCCAACACATGAATTTTATGGGAAACATTCACATGATAGCAGGATTTTAGAACAATGATGAAAAAATGATATTGACGTGAGATCTGAAGTATAAGCACAAGTTAACTAAGCCAAGAGTTACAGGGCAGGGAAAAAGCGGCTTAGGAAACAGTTTTTTCAAATCTACTTCCTGAGGCTATAGGAAATACAGTAAACATGAACAAGGAAACTACACCAATGTTGCTGAAGAAATTGAAACGAGATTGTGACCAGAACAAAATAAGGCTTGAGGAGTAACTTGGAGCCTTATAAGCCATGTGAGCAGTTTTGTCTTTAGTTTCAAGACCAATAGAAAACCTTTGAAAATGCTTGAAAAGGACTATATTTCTGGAGAAAGTGATGAATTTACCTTTGGAATATGTTGTGTCTAATCTACATTTAGACTTCCAAGTAAAGATGTCAAATGGACAATTAGAAACTGTTTATTTAAATGTATCTTCTGTTTTCTTAAGACAAAACAGTTTTAGAAGTGGAAAAGGTAAACTTCCAGAAAGTAGAATATAAATAAATTCATGTTACATGAAATAATAAAATACTGTATGGGTAAGAATACTCATACTTTATATTAAAATAATCCATAAATAAAGCAATCAGTGTTGATCATAAGATAATACATAAACTTATATTATCTTCAGGTGATCCTAAAAGGTTTGCCCTAAGGCTGAACTTTTTTCTTAAGGACATATTACCTATGTCTTAACAAATATTACCATGCTTTAATCTAAACCAGAAATATTTCAGCCCTGTTTTATACTTAAGTATAAGTACTTTAAGTGCAAGTACTTGATTTTTAATTTTCTATTACATTTTAAAAATAATAAGAGCTATCTATCTATCTATCTATCTGGAATTGGCTCACATGATTATGGCGGCTGAGAAGTGCTGAGGTCTACTGTTTGTAAGGCAGAGACTCAGGAAAACAAGTGGTATAGTTCCAGTTCATGGCTGAAGGCCTACAAACTAGGAAGACTGATGATGTGAGTTCTAATCCAAGAGAACCAGAACTAGATGTGAGAACCAGAAGGCCAATGGTATATAATTCCAGCCTAAAGGAAGGAGAAGACTGATATCCCAGCCTAAGCAATCAGACAGAGAGAGGAGGAATTATCTGTTTCTCCACCTTCTCATTCTATTCAGGCCTTCAACAGATGAGATGATGCCTACTCACAATTGGGAAAGCAATCTGCTTTACCTAGTCTACCAATTGAAATGCTAATCTCTTTCAGAAATATCCAGAGAAATAATGTTTAATCAGTTATCCGGGCACACCTGGAGCCAGTCACATTGACACCTAAGATAAACCACCACATGGCTATTTTCCATTTAACCACTTCTTCCCATTTTTCTGTCCCAATTGTGCTTTGGGAGAGTGACAATGCAAAATGTATTCTCTCCGCTCTTTTGCCAGTTGGCTTCCTGACGGACTTAGCAAACAGAGAGTCATCTGTAGGAGATTTGAATGCAATAGGAAAGAGGACCCTGGGCAGTTCTCTGCTCCAGCCCTGAATTTTTGACAGTAGCTGCCATCCTTCAGGACAACAGCCCCCACCAGGCAGCCTGTCCTTCATGATTCATTTTCTGGACTCTGGAAATCCTATTTCCTCCTCTTGTTCTCTCAATTTTAGGAATGTTAACATTTTAACATCCTTGTTTGCTCTTGACCATGCTTCTGTAAATAGTTCCTTCCATGAAGTCTCCTCACTTGAACCTTCTGAAGTTAATTCTATTTGTTACAAAAACAAACATGTTGTCAAACCAATTTATTTCCCTCACAACCATTGATGACTAAGATGACACTATGGAGTTTCCTCACCTCTGCTTCTCACTGGCACTACCCAAAACTTAGAACTCTACTCAGGCTCTTGCGTTTTGGCCACAACAGCAGCTGCCATTACCTAAGATGGCAGCTGGGGTCCATGTTGTAGAAACAGGAGCATAAACATAAAGCTTCTATCCCTGATTCTGGAAATTTTTCAATAGTTTGCTGCTCTTTTGAAGAGACTCTGGGCATTTTCTTTTGGTGGTATGCTTAATTGAACAACAGAGAAAGGAGTGAGCTGGGGCAAGAAATGATTTAAACAGTGTTGCTTGGGTAGAGAAGTATTACAGCTCTTCTATTCTTACTGATGTTGCATTGTTCCTGATGTTGGGCCATCAAGAAGAGTTTGGCAGTAAGTTAAATATACAATAGTGTGTTTTAAAAAATACAATTAATTCTGGAGGAGGAAAATATAATACTATGACTTTTAGTAATCCTCTTAAGGAGAGAAGGCAAAAAGCAATGCCTCTCTTTTTACACAAAATTTTGAACAAGCATGCTGTACAAGGGACAGAAAATTGGTTGCAAGGTGTAGCCTACTCAGATGAGAGTGCACCTTATTAAGATACTGTTCTCTAAGAGGTACTTAAAACAAATCAGTTTTACGAAAATAAGCAGTAGAGGCTGGGCCTGGTGGCTCATGCCTATAATCTTAGCACTTTGGGAGGCCAGACAGGCAGATTGCCTGAGTTCTTGAGTTCAAGACCAGCCTGGGCAACACAGTAAAACCTCATCTCTACTAAAAATACAAAAAATTAGCCAGGCCTGGTGGCATGCACACCTGTAGTTTCAGCTACTCGAGAGGCTGAGGCAGGAGAAATGCTTGAACCCAGAAGGCGGAGGTTGCAGTCAGCCGAGATTGTGCCACTGCACTCCAGCCTGGGCGACAGAATGAGGCTCCGTCTCAAAAACAAACAAACAAAAAAAAACTTAACTGAAAGGACTATCTGTGCATATATTTATCCATAGCAAGTCTTGAGGAGTTTCTTTTATTTGAGGTATGAAAAAAATTTTAAGAGGGATAGGTGTTGTTGAGAGTGATTAAATGAACACTATGTGATTAAAAACTCTACATCTTCAGACAAGAAAAAAAAAGTAATGCCAATTCTGAGGTGTCAAAGAGAATAAAACCTTTTTGAAAAGCCTTCCCAAGTCCCACAAGACCAACATAAATATCCCTCTTATGTGTTATCATTGCACCCATGGCAGCATTTGACACTTCCACTCATTACCTGATCACTTGTGAACTTTTTTCACTGTTACAGCATTCTATGCCAAACACTTATCACATGAGCTAAAGAACATGAAGAATAAATTAAATAGTTTTCATGTAATAGATACCAGTATGATTTTTTTTTCAATCTTTTCTTGCTAAGAAATTGAAGAAACTGCCTAGCTAACAAAAATGCCTCAATTCTAGACTCAGTAATTTCTTCCTCAACAGTGTTTACATGTTAACTATTGCTTACAGGATAAAGGCTAAAGTCTTGACATACAAGATCCTTCCCAATTGGATAATACCTTATCTGTACTTTGTAGCAGACATGCAATACTTCAGCCATACTTAATTTTAATGGGATTTCTTTATACTTCCTTGCATTGCAAAATATAATTCCTCTATATAAGATTTCCTACCCCTTCATTTGTATTAAATTTCTACTGACCTGTCTAGGTCCTACTCTAATATTCCTTTCAGTGAATTTCACCCAAGAAAGATATAGCTTATTTCCCCTTAGAGCTTTATGTTTAAATTGGCAAGACCTTTCACAGAGAAGTTGGGTCTAACCAAGTCTGCAAAAGGAAATCTGTTTTGTCGTCACTGTCCTCAAACTTCTGCTATTCCCAAGGTGCTGATTAGCTAGATATCTCATGTCTATTCCTTGGAGTGCTGCCATTTCATTCTGACTGTATTTACAGTACACATTACCACCACAGTATAAGGAAAGGGAGGGGCAGAAAGGGGGGGAGGGGAGGGAAGGGGAGGAGAGGGGAGGGGAGGGGAGGGGAGGGGAGGGGAGGGAAGGGGAGGGAAGGGGAGGGGGAGGGGAGGGGAGTGGGGAGAGCAGAAGCCAGAAGCCGTAGAGGAGAGGAGAAGGGAAAGAGAAAGTGATCACCTATTATTCTTATCTCTATTTGTAGATACACCCAAACATTTGAATATTTTACTTTCCCATATTATCTTATTAATTTTTCACATAAGCTAGTAGTGATGAAAAGCACTACTTAGAAATCTAGAGATAGCCAAAATAAATCATCCAGTGCACAGTTTTTCATTCTGAAAATGATTGATTTAGCTAAAACTAGATCTGGACAATGAGAAGATTTTTTACACCATCTATGAGCACAACTTGGCAGGAAAATTGCTCATGGCTTCAGCCAATGAATTTCTTTAAAAATAAAATATACATTGTAGAGAACAAATTAAAACTCACTCTGTTTTCTATTAAATATATTTGTTTCTCTTTATTAGGTCATATAAGATGCTAACATGTAATAATGATACTATTTGTTACTTGATATCTAATTGTAGTCTTTGCCAACATGTTTTCCATTTCATTATGGTGGGCTTTTCACATTTTTCAGGAATCTATGCACTCACTAGAATACCATTAGAAACACATTTTTTCTGACACATTCATGCATGAGGTTACCAAGAATAGAGAACAAGAGTGGATAAAAATTTGCAAGAGACTGGTCTTTGAATTAATTGAACTGAAAGTTGAGAAAAAAATTAATAAAAGAAAAAAGACTAGGCTGAAACAGGTTCAAACACGGAAAACATTTTCCTAATTCATAACTAAAAAAACTTCTTCCTTCACTAACCTTTTTTCAGTGCAGTCCATTACGTCTTAAACGTATAGAAATTAGTACTAATTGACTTATTAAGTCTGTCAAAAGAACCTGTTTGCATTTACTATCAAAGTTATATTCAAAGACCATATAATCTGATACTTCTCTACTCCATATTGGAGCCATGTGAAAGATACTGAAAGAGCATCTTCCTTCCCAGAGGGTCATGCTTTTTATTAGATAAAATTATCTACAGATTTCCTTTATAAAATATCATCAGATCTCAAGTATTATATAAATAATACATTATTAAATATTACATAAACACATAAGGGGATTCTAAATTATATGCCACTTCAGGAATACAAACATGGATAACTTAAAGTAGGTAAAAATTCCTTACCAAATTATTCACTGAGTGGTATACTTAAAGAAACTCAAATATTTGAGGAGGATGATGGGGCTAATTTTATGGATATTTCATATTTATACAGAGTCATTTAGAACATATTTTTCAAAATACTGAAATCACCTCATTAACTTATGCAACTTCCTTTTCAGATATTACTGAAAGAGATGATGGGGAGGGAGGGAGGGAGGGAGGGAGGGAGGGAGAGAGAGAGATGATAGATAGGTGATAGATAGATGATAATGTAGAGAGCTAAAGGGGGTCACAGAGTAGTCAGCTGATTTACACAGCTGCTGAAAGGGGCGAGTCCATAAACTGGAAAACATCATTGATCCATAGAATCTATGGCTATACTATACCATAGTATGCCATAGCTATGTCTATATGTACAATTCTCTCCTCTATTTTCAGCATCTCCCTAGGGTTCATACAATTTTATAAGCAATAAAAACAATCAAATATTACATATTTATATCTGTATATTTCTAATTTAAAGTGACATCTTTTTTTAAGAAAGTCTATAAAAAAGTAATAGTCACATAATTCACTCTCATATATGTCTATTTGGTTCCCTTGTTAAGAGCAACTTTATCATTACCTGTTTGGAAAGCAGATTTTTCTTTAAAGGAAAATGTTAGTATTTTCTCTTCTATATTTCTTCGTCTTAAGCCAAGGAAGTTAGATTAAGTAATCTTTAAGGTATCTTTTGTTTCTAAGATTCTCTGAATCCTACCCTCACTTGGACCAGGGAGGCTAAGGAAGTGAGGAAATGGATCTGAGATGAGTAAACAAGGAAATAGCTATTGATCTAGGCCTTGAATCATGGGCAGATTTTTGACAGCTGAAATTAAAAATCAATCCCACCATTATAGGTGCAAAGGACAGCAGAAGCAACTGACATGGAAGTGGAATAGTAAGTAGACTTATAAAGAAGAATCATCCCAGTTAAGGTGGAACCTTGGAAGGTCTCTCAAATTCTCTCTCTCTCTTTCTCTCCCTCTCTCTCCCCCCCTTCTCTCTCTCTCCCTCTTCCTCTGTCTCTCTCTCTCTCTCTCTCTCTCTCTCTCTCTCTCTCTCTCTCTCTGTGTGTGTGTGTGTGTGTGATCTCTGTTTCAACAAGCCCTCTAAATGAGTCTGGTATAGATGTTCTACAAATGACACCAAGTGATAATGAGAAGGATACAGAGGTGGTGGGATGCTGAATAGGTTAATAAACAATTCAACACATTAGAGGAGCTCAGTTGCTCATGACAGCATTAAGCTAAACTCCTCTGAGAATCTCCTTTTTCCCCCTATTTCTTTTTCATGATTTAAGCATTGGCTTATTATTTCAGCCTTGTTATTCTAAGTGGTTTATTATTCTTGATGAATAGTGAATTATTCTAATGGTGCTTATTATTCTATTCATTACAACTTCAGGCTGATTAGGAGTGAATAGCTGCTAAGGAGCCTTTCCAATAGCAAAATTAGATTTCTATAATTTTATGGTGCTTATTTTTCAGTATCAGTAATTGTTCTGGAATTTTCCATCACTTAACAATCCCTTTCTCTGTTTTAAACTGCAGAGATATAGTCCAGTGATTACAAAATAAAGACATCTCTTTATGGAGTAAAAAGAATCTTATTTTCAAATGACTCTATATTTAACATGATGTTTCACTTTCTAAAAGTATCTCACAAACATGTTTCATTTATAATAAATAGAGCATGGCAAAGATGATGAAATTATACTCCCATGGTTACTTTATGATATGGCTATACAAGTCTTTGCCTTGCTAGGATGAACTAGAGAGACTCCATACTTTAGCTCATAGTCACAGGATTGCAGACACTTTATGTCTTCCCTTCTTGCTTTCCTGCCTACCCTATGGACTTCAGACTTGCTTAGTCAGTCCTTTAATACACTGTAATTTGTTCATAATGTATGTATACACATACACGTGCACGTGTGTGTGTGAGAAAGAGCGTGAACTTCTGCTTCTCTGGCAGGGCCTTAATGCCATCTTCATCCCCAATGTTATTATTCTGTTAAGAGTATTTGCATTATGTTCTATAACAATAACTGTCTCCCTAGTTTCTCCATACGTTAACTCAAATATTGAAAGCACTGCTCTTATGTGTTATCTTATGTGGAATTCAGTACTGGGATTGAGCATATGAGACAGAATATATTATTTTATATTGTTAGAGTAATTAATTGCAATGCCATTAGAATGGAGCAGCTCTAGCATCCTGAGTTTCTCAGTAAGCAAAACAAAACTCGACTCACTGTGAATGGTCACAGCCTAGGAAGAAAAAACCCAAGCTTAAGTAATCAGAAACTGCCAAGTAAATTCTAACTAGAGATTTTACCAATTAAAATCCATGAATTAACCTCTTATCTCACTAGGGACTTTCCACTTTAACCAAATTTATTTTTGTCTTGCTTCCTCACACACTGTAAGAGTTTTTCCCTTGTATCCTTTTTGTGGAGTTCAAACCACTTGTGGTTTGGAGCTGCCTGATTCAGGAATCGTTGTCTGTCCAATTACACTCTAAAATTTTAAGGTGCCTAAGTTTATTTTTTAACAATGGTCATTAAGTATTTGCTGTTCAAAGGTACATTATTTAAAAATGGAACAGATAGGAAGGGCAACATATGGGAATTGCTATTTAAATTATCCTTTTATCTATTATTATCAAGGAAAAGTGTTTCATGTCACTGATCATGCTCATAACTGATTTTCTGATTTTCAGATCTCAAGCTTGTTCATTTACTTTTAATCATACTACAAAAAAAGTACTTGCTTTATTCCACCCCTCATTGTATTCGGCCTTCTTACTAATTTTTTTTTTTTTAAATCACACTATTCATTTTCTTTCTTAGGACATTCTCATGGGGTCTTCATTACATAATTTGGACTACTTTTATTGTAGCCTGTTGCATGCCTGTCATCTACGATTTCATCTCATTGCTGATCTGAATTATTCTTTTTTTTAAAAAAAAATTTAAGTTCTGGGATATATGTGCAGAACGTGCAGGTTTGTTACATAGGTATACATGTGCCATGGTGGTTTGCTGCACCTATTGACCCATCCTCAGAGTTCCCTCCCCTCATCCCCCATCCCCTAATAGGCCCTGGTGTGTGTTGTTCCTCTCACTGTGTCCATGTGTTCTCATTGTTCAACTCCCACTGATGAGTGAGAACATGCGGTATTGGGTTTTCTGTTCCTGTGTTAGTTTGCTGAGGATGATGGCTTCCAGCTTCATCCATGTCCTTGAAAAGGACATGATCTCATTCCTTTTTATGGCTGCATAGTATTCCATGGTGTATATGTACCACATTTTCTTTATCCCTTCTAGCATTGATGGGCATTTGGGTTCGTTCCATTACTTTGCTATTGTAAATAGTGCTGCAGATGGTTGTAGATGTGTGGTGTTATTTCAGAGGTCTCCTTTCTCTTCCATTGGTCTATATATCTGTTTTGGTACCAGTACCACGCTGTTTTGGTTACTGCTGAATTATTCTTAAACTGCTACCTTTCTCTTTGTTGGAGTCCTCTTTGTCGTTTTGTTGAAATACAAACAGTAATTTTCTTTTTTTAGAAAAAGACTGTGTATACTAGATTTTTTGAATTATTGTGTATGTAAACAAATCTGTCTTTATATTTGAAATTTGGAATATTAATTAGCCACTTGACCAAATATAATAAAATTTTGTGTTTAAATACTTTTGACTCATAATAATAAATAACTTTTTTCA
Source organism: Trachypithecus francoisi (assembly GCF_009764315.1). Lineage (NCBI taxonomy): Eukaryota > Metazoa > Chordata > Mammalia > Primates > Cercopithecidae > Trachypithecus > Trachypithecus francoisi. The sequence continues at coordinate 56,754,741 of NW_022681468.1, forward strand.
AATTCTTCTAGCATTCTTCACCAGAAGTCTGATGTCATTTTCACCTTTGTTCCTTTGAAGACAATTTAGTCTTTTGCTTTAGAAGTTTGCATACACACTAAAAATAACTGAGGGTCCCAGTTGCTCCACATCCTCACCTCAGCTTAGCACTGTCATTCTAAGAAGAATGTGTAGTCTTTGTGGTGGGTGGTTATTAATGTTTCATTTTGGTTTATATTTACATTTACCTAAGGACTTTTAGCATCTTTTTGTGTGTGTCATTTGTGTCTTTGCCATGCATATGTATTCTTCAGTGAAATGTCTATTAAGATATTTTATCCTTTTGAAAATCAGGTTGGTTTTTGGGTTTTTGTTAATAACTTGTAAGTATTGAAACCGCATCCTGGATACTATATGGAATATACTATACAGATACATATGCTTGGATAAATCTCAAACTCAACAGGTCCACAACTGAACTCAATTATCTTCTTTTTTTCTCCATCATAGCTGTTCATCTTTCAGTTATTTCCATCTTGCTAAATTACCCAATCAACTACAGCTGCTGAAAGAGGCTTGGTTTCTAGTATTTTCCTCTTACCCAACATCCAATTCGCCCTTCAATCTTTTCAGAAAAAATAAATACTTTTTTTTGTAATCAATGACTCCAATCTAGTTCATGCCAAAATTATTTGTCAGTTATAATACTGTAATTGCCTTCAACCTGGTATCTCTTGTTTCAATAGTGCCTTCCTATGGAAACCAGAATATTTTTAAAGACACATAAATTCCTTGCTGTGACCTCTTTTCAAAGATAGCTCTCTTAAATTACACTAAATTCCAAAATCAACCATCATCTAAGTAATCACTCCCCAAATCGTACATATACCTATGCTAATTCACACTTTAGGATGCATGAAAATCTGGAAAGTTTGGTAAAGCATGGATTTCCAGAACCACCCCAATGGATTTTAATTTTGTAGTTCTGGAGCGGGAAATAAAACAAGCTCTCCTCAATGCTGGTACTGATGTCCATGGATCATACACCCAAATCTACATGATCTTTGTCTTTCTACAATCTCCAGTCCCGTATTCATCTGCCACAGGAGTCTTTTTTTCTATCTTTTGGATGTGGCAACCTAAGAATCTGAGGAAATTTTTCTCTCCTTTCATTCTCTCCCTAGAATCTCTCCACATGTCCCAGGCTGCCTCTTTCTCATTATTCAAGTTATACTCATAGATCATCTCCTTGAAAAGCCCACATCCTTAGAATCCATTCCTTAATCAAGTAACTGGTTATTTAATAATTCTGTAATTATTTTCTTACTAGCATTTATCACCATTTGACATTATCTTATTTGGTCATTTATATTTTCATTTGTTTCTTGACCACCTCACCCCTAGAAAATAAATGCCATTAAGAAAAGGACAGTGCCTTAATCAAACTGTATTCTAAATACATAGTTTTGAATATGTTCAAACTATTTTAGAAAATGGAATTTTAGGATGTCTGAAGAATAGTGGCAGGAGAGAATTTTAATGAGCTAGGCGGAGATTAGCTCATTTAGGGATTTGGGTAAAATGCTCATACTCATCTAATAAAGCATAACAAAAAGATACGCCACATAAGGACCTATTTCTAGTTCTCCTCCTGGATTTTGGCTATCTCTCTCATTTGGCAATTTTGCTCATCTGTACATTTAGCAAATTGTACAAGCTTGATAAGCACTAACTATTTGGAAAGGATCCAGAAGCAGTAATGAAGACAAAATATTGAAGAAATATATTCTACTATTTCTACAATGAGCGCATGTGACAAATTTCTTTGTGATAGCTCCAGTCGTAAACACAGGAGAGTCATGTAGATTATAACCATAGGCTAGTCACCTATGCATCTCTATAACTGAGCACTTCTTTATCCTAGAACTGCAGGTTTAAAATATTTGGCTGGATCTTGTGAAAGTGCAATCATTTTGGATTAGGATAACACTATGAAGCAAATGGAAATATCAAATGGTCATCAAATCCCTACTAGTGGAATGGTCAAAGAACTCTCAGTCATCAGATATCACTGATATTAATGCTATATATGGGCATGGATTTTCCCTCTATTAACATCACCACACCTCTCCTATTTAAAGTAACAACTTACAAAATTATAATTATAAAATTTTGAGACCTAACATTGGAACTTCAATGATAAGTACATTGTTTCTTGTTTTTTTAATTTTTTAAAACCAAACATAGGAGTCATAATTATTTTAAATCAACTTAAAATTGGTGCAAGTGTGAATAGAAAACTTAACTAGATATTAATTTTTTAATTTTGAATTAATTTGACTGCATTATTTTCGACCTGCTTTTCATCGTTCCAAATGTGAATGAAAAATGTTTTATACATTCATGACTTAATGACTGCTATAATTTCCAAGTATAACAGATGTAGACTATCAGTAAATATCACATAGCAATGATCAAAATCAGTAATTGGGCTACTGTTTTTTAAAGAAAAAAGGTGTGCATTAGCTCAAACCTAACACTGCTATGGAAATGTTTTTTTCTCTGTTAAAAATTCAAGAAAGCATTCAACCAGTAATCCCCCAGTCATGTAAGAAAAAAGAATCATGAATAAATTTACAACTTTATATCTCACATAAATAATATAAAGTATGGTATATAGTCAAATACATAGGACATGAGATTATTCTCTCCATTGTTCTTATATTCCTGCTAGTTATCTGAAAATTTGATACTTATATTTTATTTGCCCCATTCTGCAATACTCAATAGGCTATTTAAAATGTTTGATCTGATCCACTAATAACAAACTTCAATAAGGTTGTATTTCAAAATACAAGTATATATGAAAGTGAGGACAATGTCCAGTTTCCTGAACTAAACTTTATATCAATACAAATAAATTGCAATTGCATTCTCTGATTTCAACCTGTCAAATCAGCAAACAAATAGGACTATATACATTCAATGTTTAACTTCAATCTTGAAGAGATGAAAATGTTTCTACTCATTTTTAAATGCCAGCTTTCTGTGATCTCTCAAGAGACTAAATTATAAATTGCAGACTAAGTATATTAAAGCTTTCAAAATGTAATAAACAGAAAGTTTTGATGTTTCTGGCCTCTTAGGAAGCATTATGGCTATCTTATATCATTGTTAGATTAATATGCCCATACTCCTCTAATCCAAATTTATGAAAGTTTTACTTTCCCCCATAGACTTTCAGATCACAATGGAAAGCTCATCACATGGAATTATTCAGCCTCTTTGGTCTGGAAATGTGAACACACATCTACACAATTTTTTCACTACTAAGAAGACATGCTGGTTTTAAAGTCTGTCTCCTATTTTCAACAATCCAAACTTCATTTCTATGGAAACAGGACACGATAGCCTGCAGGTAATGTTAACCCAGCCTCTAATGCTAGTGCTGGTAGCTGACTTCCATTTCTTTCCCAGTGAAAATAGATGTCAAAATGGTTAGGACCAAGGAAAGGTCTTGCAATGCTTCTTATAAAAAACTTATCTTATTTCAGTTGATCGAATTTCTTCAGAAACAAGATGCTAAAGGCAACCAGATATTGAGAATGAAACTACCAGCTCATTTTAACTCCGAAGTGTCAGGCAAGTCTATGAATAAACTGCTATATAAAGCAAAAGAGCACTGAGTTTTTGGGTTTTTGAAATATCGAGGCATTACACATAGAAAAAACTACATTTAAAACATTAAACTTTTTATTTCATTTAAAAAAATTTATTTTAAAACTACATTTTAGGTACTTACAACAGAAAGAGACTTGCATATTATCTTTTAATACTTTAATCATAAAATTATACAAATGGCCTGGTACATGTAATGAAATGTGATCTCAGAGTACATCAAAGATAATCTTTTTTTTTTTTTTTTTTTTTTTTTTTGAGACGGAGTCTCGCTCTGTCGCCCGGGCTGGAGTGCAATGGCCGGATCTCAGCTCACTGCACGCTCCGCCTCCCGGGTTCACGCCATTCTCCTGCCTCAGCCTCCCGAGTAGCTGGGACTACAGACGCCCGCCACCTCGCCCGGCTAGCTTTTTGTATTTTTTTTAGTAGAGACGGGGTTTCACCATGTTAGCCAGGATGGTCTCGATCTCCTGACCTCGTGATCCGCCCGTCTCGGCCTCCCAAAGTGCTGGGATTACAGGCTTGAGCCACCGTGCCCGGCCAAGATAATCTAATCATTGTTCTTATACATTAGCACTAGAAGGGATCCTTTCTCTTATGTGTTAACACCTGTTTTTCAAAATAGTGCTTTGTGGCATTAGTTATTGGTATTAAGAGATCAAATTAAATAACCTGGGTTGGAACACATCAAAATATGAGTACCCTATAGCTATAAAATGTCTAATACTTAAGTTTAAAACACATGACATTAATATCATTGAAGTATCTGCTAAAGTACAATCCCTTTAGAAAGGAGTCTTATGATCATATCTAAACTAGGAACTCACTAGTCACTCTCTCCTGCTCCTATTGGTATACTAATTTTATATGTTTGTGTATAATTAGTATGTATATGTTAAATGTACATATAAAATATATTTTTAACAAAAAGGGGACCACTCTAGATTAGAAGAGACTTGAGTGGCTGATGGTAAGATGCAATATGTGGTTGTTAATTAGATATGGGTTTAGACAAAGCATCTATTAATATGCTAAGATAAAAAATTATTTTCAAGAAGTGATGGAAATCATCAGTTGAAAAAGGCAGGTTACAAAAGAGAAAGAATATGATCTCATTTTGGTAAAAAAAATTGTATATATAGATATATGTGGGTATATTTATGTGTATATATATATAAACAGAAGGGAATATGTACAATAAGGTATTCAGAATGGAAATCATCTTGGGTAATATAATCTTAATGCTTTAATATTTGGTAAAAACATTATTTTCAAATAATAATGTAACAATGTAACATTATTATAACGTCATAATCTAACATTGTGAGATAATAGTCTAACAATTTTGGCCGGGTTCGGGCCAAAAATTGTATCCATGATCTTTTAGGACTGACCATGGGCAATTACAAGGTTTTGCCTGGCAAGTTTCAGTAGCGAAAGTGAACCTCGCCACACCAAAATTGGTGTGCAAATCCAGTGCCTCATAGTTTTCTGGAGGGAGTGGCAGTTCAGGAGTCAGCAATCCACTCCCAGTCCAACCATGCTCTTACATATCTGCATTCCTAGCCCAACCACCTCCTTTCAAAGTCTTTTGTATTGAAGACTCAACTGAGATACTTCCCAGGTGTCCTCACCAAGAACTCCCTGGTGAGAATCTCAGCTGAGGCACTTTTATCTACTTTAACTCAGTTCCTTTCCACTCTCAGCCCTTTCCTGTCTTCTCCCCTGTTCAGGTCCTTAAAGAGGCAGAAGTCTTTGGTTTGGGACTTCCTAGCAGTGAGATAATTTTTCTTATCCACATTGCATCAACCTGACATCCTTCCGCTACCTTTCTGCCGAGACAAATGGAAAACCGGAGAGCCAGGGACTCTTTGCCTGTTGCTTGCACTGTTGCAATAAATGTATAAAAGCTACATTGTTACTTTCAGTTTGGCTCTTTGTCCTAATAGACTCACCTCAACACCTGATTGCTCAACAGTATACAGCAACTTCATTTGATTGATATTTTAGTTGTAATGCTTTCATAGTTTTCCAGTTTATTTTCTTGGACTTCTTTCTTAGAAAAGTATTTCCACCACCAGATACAATTGTGAAATTGATTGCCTTTCATTCTAATGTGTATACCTCATTTCTTTTTCCCGTGTGTCCAGATGCTTTCGTATTTTTGTTCAATGGTGAATAATACCTGGTGATGGATAGTCCTATATAAGTCATGACTAAAAAAATACCAGGTTTTGTTTATTCCAAATATTTCATTTCTGTGTTTGAGAAATACAACTTTTAAAAGGTCATACGGAACATCATGGCGGACGGGCGGCAAGACTAGATTGCAGCTTCCCCTCAGATAGATGGAGCAGTGTGTGGAGGTTTGCACTGTGAATTTTAGCTCCAGATTGACTGCAAGAACAAACCAGCAATCCCGAGAGGACCCACAGACCCTCTAAAGGAAGGGGACTGCTCCTGCAGGCCCAGGAGACACTCCAAGTACTGTGAGTGCCCCGACTGCAGAAGTGGGAGAGTCTCCTCTCCTGAACACACACCAGCACTGGAGAAACTGAAGGTCTGTTTGTGGAAGAAGTTTCTTACCTTACCTGGAGCTGAATCAACTTAGAGAGCAGAGTGAAATATAGGCGTAGAGGAAGCAGCAGAAAGGCTCTGAGAGCTTGCTGGGTCCCCAAGCAGGCCATTCCTGCCTGGCACCACAGGGATCCATCGGGAGGGTGGCCAGAGGAGAAGGGGCGGGGCGGGGGGAACACCAGGGGAAGAAGGAACTCTCCAGCTGAACTTCATCACTAGTTGAACCAGGTGAGAAGCAAGCCTCCTGGCCAGAACCTGGGGGAGGGGCTGAATCCAGTGTGCAGACTCCACAGGCAGGGAAAGAACTAAGCCCTTTTCTTTCACAGCCAGGGAGGCAGGTACCATGGGTCAAGTTCTGAAGCCTGGCTCACCCACCACCTGGAAACAGACTTAGAGTTGTTGGGGGGTTCACAGTGGAAGTGAGACTCCCCTTCAGTTTGCATGAGAGCTGGGTGACGTCTGTGACTGCCAGCCTTCCCCACTTCACTGACAACCTGCATGACTCAGCAGAGGCAGCCATAATCCTCCTGGATACCTAACTCCATTAAGCTGGGAACCTCTCCCCCATTCCCACAGCAGCCTGTAGCACCACCCGTCCAAAGAGAGTCTGAGCTCAGACATGCCTAGTACTGCCCCCACTTAATGGTCCTTCACTATCCACCCTGGTAGATGAAGACAAAGGGCATATACTGTTGGGAGTGCTAGGACCCCGCCCACCACTGGTTCTTCTTGATACTACCACAGCTGGTGCTTTCTAGAAAGCACCACCTCCTGACAGGAGGCCAACCAGCACAAAAATAGAGCATTAAACCACCAAAGCTAAGAACCCTCACAGAGTCCATTGCACACCGCTGCCACCTCCACTGGAGCAGGCGCTGGTATCCAAGGCTGAGAGACCCTAGGTGGTTCACATTACAGGACTCTGTGTAGACAACTCCCAGTACCAGCCCAGAGCCAAGTAGACTTGTTGAGTGGTTAGATCCAGAAAAGAGACAACAATCACTGCAATTAGGCTCACAGGAAGCCACATCCATAGGAAAAGGAGGAGAGTGCTACATTAAAAGAAAACCCTGTGGGACAAAAGCATCTGAACAATAACCGTTAGCCCTGGACCTTCCTTCTGACAGAGTGTACCCAAATGAGAAGGAACCAGAAAACCAACCCTGGTAATATGACAAAATAAGGCTCTTTAACACCCCCCAAAAATCACACTAGTCCACCAGCAATGGATCTAAACCAAGAAGAAATCCCTGATTTACCTGAAAAGTAATTCAGGAGGTTAGTTATTAAGCTAATCAGGGAAGCACCAGAGAAAGGTGAATCCAATGCAAGGAAATCCAAGAAAACAATATGAGAAGTGAGGGGAGAAATTCAAGGGAATAGATACCTTAAAGAAAAACAATCAAACCTTTAGGAAACATTGGACACACTTATAGACATGCAAAATACTCTGGAAAGTCTTAGCAATATAACTGGACAAGTAAAGAAAGAAATTCAGAGCTTGAAGACTAGGGCTTCAAATTAACCCAATCCAACAAAGACAAAGAAAAAAAGAATAAGAAAATATGAACAAAGCCTCCAAAAAGTCCGGGACTATGTTAAATGACCAAACCCAAGAATAATCAGTGCTCCTGAGGAATAAGATACTTCTAAAAGTTTGGAAAACTTATCTGGGGGAATAATTGAGGAAAACTTCCTTGGCCTTGCTAGAGACCTAGACATACAAATGCAAGAAGGACAAAGAACACCTAGAAAGTTCATCACAAAAAGATCATCACCTAGACACATTGTCATCAGGTTATCCAAAGTTAATTTGAAGGAAAGAATCTTAAGAGCTGTGATACAGAAGCACCAGGTAAACTATAAAGGAAAACCTATCAGATTAACAGCAGATTTCTTAGCAGAAACCCTACAAGCTAGAAGGGATTGGAGCCCTATCTTCAGCCTCCTCAAACAAAACAATTATCAGCCAAGAATTTTGTATCAAGCAAAACTAAGCATCATATATGAAGGAAAGATACTGTCTTTTTCAGACAAACAAATGCTGAGAGAATTCACCACTACCAAGCCATGAATACAAGAACTGCTAAAAGGAGCTCTAAATCTTGAAACCAATCCTGGAAACACGTCGAAACAGAACCTCTTTAAAGCATAAATCACACAGGACCTACAAAACAAAAATACAAATTAAAATACAAAAACAAAAAACAAATTCCGAAGTACACAAACAACAAATAGCACAATGAATGCAACAGTACCTCCTATCTCAATACTAACATTGAATGTAAACAGCTTAAATGTTCCACTTGAACATTTAAGATACAGAAACACAGAATGGATAAGAACTCAACAACCAGCTATCTGTTGCCTTCAGGAGACTCACCTAACACATAAGGACTCACATAAACTTAAAGTAAAAGAGTGTAGAAAAAGGCATTTCATGCAAAGGGACACCAAAAACGAGCAGTGGTAGCTATTCTTATGTCAGACAAAACAAAACTTAAAGCAACAGCAGTTAAAAGAGACAGAGAGGGACATTATACAATGGTAAAAGGCCTTGCGCAACAGGAAAATATCACAATTCTAAACACATAAGCACCTAACACTGCAGCTCCCAAATTTATTAAAAAATTAGTAATAGACCTAAGAAATGAGATAGACAGCAACACAGTAATAGTGGGGGACTTCAATGCTCCACTCACAGCACTAGACAGATCATCGAGACAGAAAGTCAGCAAAGAAACAATGGATTTAAAATATACTTTGGAACAAATGTACTTAACAGATATATACAGAACAGTTCATCCAACCACTGCAGAACACACATTCTATTCAACAGCGCATGGAATTTTCTCGAAGATATACCGTATGATAGGCCCTAAAATAAGCCTCAATAAATTTAAGAAAATTGAAATTATATCAAGCACTCTCTCAGATCACAGTGGAATAAAACAAAATCAACTCCAAAATGCACCTTCAAAACCATGCAAAAAAATGGAAATTAAATAACCTGCTCCTAAATGAGAACTGGGTCAAAACAAAATCAAGTTGGAAATTTAAATATTCTTCAAACTGAATGATAATAATGGCACATCCTATCAAAACCTCTGTGATACGGCAAAGGTGGTGCTAAGAGGAAAGTTCATAGCTCTAAATGCCTACATAAAAAAGATTCAAAGAGCACAAACTGACATTCCAAGGTCACACCTCAAGGCACTAGAGAAACAAGAATGAACCAAACCCAAACCCAGCAGAAGAAAGGAAATAAGATCAGAGCAGAACTAAATGAAATTAAAACAAAACAACAACAACAACAAAAACCACAAAAGATAAGTGAAACAAAAATCTGTTTCTTTGAAAAGATAAATAAAATTGATAGACCATTAGCAAGATTAACCAAGAAAAGAAGAGAGAAAACCCAAATAACCTCATTAAGAAACAAAACAGATATTACAACTGACACCACTGAAATATAAAATATCATTTAAGGCTACTATGAACATCTTTACACCTATAAACTAGTAGACCTAGAAGAGATGGATAAATTCCAATAAAAATACAACCCTCCTAGCTTAAGTCAGGAAGAATTAGATATCCTGAACAGACCAGTAACAAGCAACAAGATTGAAATGGTAATTTAAAAAATTACCAACCAAAAAAAGTTCAAGACCAGACAGATTCACAGCAGATTTCTACCAGACATTCAAAGAAGAATTGGTACCAATCCTTTTGACACTATTCCACAAGATAAAGAAGGAACCCTCCCTAATTCATTCTATGAAGCCAGTATTACACTAATACCAAAACCAGGAAAAGACATAACCAAACAAGAAAACTACAAACCGATATCCTTGATGAACATGGGTGCTAAAATTCTCAACAAAATATTAGCTAACCAAATCCAACAATATATAAAAAGATAATCCACCATGATCATGTGGGTTTCATACCAGGGGTGCAGGGATGGTTTAACATGTACAAGTCAATAAATGTGATACACCACATAAACAGAATTAAAAACAAAAATCACATGATCACCTCAATAGATGTAGAAAAAGCATTCGACAAAATCCAGCATCACTTTGTGATTAAAACTCTCAGCAAAATCAGCATATAAGGGACATACTTCAATGTAATAAAAGCCATCTATGACAAACCCACAACCAACACTATATTGAATTGGGAAAAGTTGAAAGCATTCCCTCTGAAAACTGGAATAAGACAAGGATGACCACTCTCACCACTCCTCTTCAACATAGTACTGGAAGTCCTAGCCAGAGCAACCAGACAAGAGAAGAAATAAAGGGCATCCAAATCAGTAAAGAGGAAGTCAAACTGTCACTGTTTGATGATGATATGATCATTTACCTTGAAAACCCTAAAGACTCCTCCAGAAAGCTCCTAGAACTGATAAAAAGAATTCAGCAAAGTTTCCGGATACAAGATTAATGTACACAAATCAGTAGCTCTTCTATACACCAACAGCAACCAAGTGGATAATCAAATCAAGAACTCAACCCCTTTTACAATAGCTGCAAATGAACAAATAACTAAAATACTCAGGAATATACCTAACCAAAGAATTGATAAACAACATGGTACTACCATAAAAATAGGCACATAGACCAATAGAACAGAACAGAGAAGCAGAAATAAACCCAAATACTTACAGCCAACTGACCTTCGACACAGGAAACAAAAACATAAAGTAGGGAAAGAACACCCCTTTCAACAAATGGTGCTGGATAATTGGCTAACCATATTTAGGAGGATGAAACCAGATCCTCATCTCACCTTATAAAAAAATCAACTCGGCCAGGTGCGGCGGCTCAAGCCTATAATCCCAGCACTTTGGGAGGCCCAGGCGGGCGGATCACCAGGTCAGGAGATCCAGACAATCCTGGCGAACACGGTGAAACCACGTCTCTACTAAAAATACAAAAAAATTAGCCGGGCGTGGTGGTGGGCGCCTGTAGTCCCAGCTACTCAGGAGGCTGAGGCAGGAGAATGGCCTGAACCCAGTAGGTGGAGGTTGCATTGAGCCGAGATCATGCCACTGCACTCCAGCCTGGGTGACAGAGCAAGAATCCATCTAAAAAAAAAAAAAAAAAAAAAAAATTCAGCACAAGGTGGACTAAGGACTTAAATATAAGACCTGAAACTACAAAAATTATAGAAGATAACATTGGAAAGACCCTTCTAGACATTGGTTTAGGCAAGGATTTCATGACCCAGAACCGAAAAGCAAATACGATAAAAACAAAGATAGTTAGGACTTAATTAAACTAAAGAGCTTTTGCACAGCAAAAGGAACAGTGAGCAGAGTATTCAGACAACCCAAAGAGTGAGAGGAAATCTTCACAATCTTTACATCTGACAAAGGACTGATATCCAGAATCTACAACAAACTCAAACAAATCAGCAAGAAAAAAATATCCCAATCCCAGCACTTTGGGAGGCTGAGTGCGGTGGCCTGAGGCGGGCTGATCATGAGGTCAGGAGATCCAAACCATCCTGGCTAACACGGTGAAACCCCATCTCTACTAAAAATACAAAAAATTAGCTGGGCGTGGTGGCAGGTGCCTGTAGTCCCAGCTACTCCGGAGACTGAGGCAAGAGAATGGCGTGAACCCGGGAGGCAGAGCTTGCAGTGAGTCGAGATCGCGCCACCACACTCCAGCCTGGGTGACAAAGTGAGACTCTGTCTCAGAAAAAAAGAAAAAAAAAATGTGGGCTAAGGATATGAATAGAAAATTCTCAAAAGAAGATATACAAATGGCCAAGAAACATATGAAAAAATGCTCAACATCACTAATGATCAGGGAAATGCAAATCAAAACCACAATGCAATACCACCTTACTCCTGCAAGAATGGCCATAATCAAAAAACAGTAGATGTTGGCATGGGTGCAGTGATCGGGGAACATGTCTACACTGCTGGTGGGAATGTAAACTAGCACAGCCACGATGGAAAATAGTGTGGAGATTCCTTACCATTTGATCAAGCAATCCCACCACTGGGTATCTACCCAGAGGAAAAGAAGTCATTATACTAAAAGATACTTGCACACGCATGTTTATAGCAGCACAATTCACAACTGCAAAATCTTGGAACCAACCCAAATGCCCATCAATCAACGAGTAGATTAAAAAAACCTGTCTCATATATATATATATATATATATATATACACACACACATACACAATGGAATACTACTCAGCCATAAAAAGGAATTAATTAACAGCTTTTGCACTGACCTGAATGAGTTTGGAGACTATTATTCTAAGTGAAGCAACTCAGGAATGGAAAACCAAACATCGTTATGTTCTTACTGATATGAGGGAGCTAAGCTATGAGGATGCAAAGGCATAAGAATGATACAACGGACTGTGGGGACTTGGGGAAAAGAGTAGGAGGGATAAAAGACCACAAATATGGTACAGTATATACTGCCTGGGTGATAGGTGCACCAAAATCTCACAAATCACCACTAAAGAACTTACTCATCTAACCAAATACCACCTGTACTGCAATAACTTATGGAAAAAAATAAATAGTATTAAGCAAAAAAGTATTATTTAGTGCTTTACCTTTCATATAATATATAATACATATATTCATCTAAAATGTGTATCATAAATATAATATGTAAAACAAACACCAACTTCCTCTGGGGAAGGAGAGGAATTATCAGGTAGAAACTTCAAATGTATCTGTAACATATCGTTTCTATTGTATCTGAAGTACAGATGGTAAAATGTTCTGGTTTGATAAATCTAGCTATTAGGAACAAAGGTGTTTATTGTATTAGTATACTTTACTGTATTATGTAAGAATTTTCAAATTATTAAAATTAAAGCAATATATGCACATAAAAAAGGTTGTACATCTTGCAAATATCAATCTCTTATACTATTTGCAGTTTATAAAGAACGTTTTCATGTATCAGCTCATATCCATCTGTAACACTATTCATCAACTAGTAGAAAAACAAATTCACTGCACTATTTGATCAACAAATAAATCATGTTACCGGAAATTGCAGTTCAAACAAGTTACTTCATAAATCGGTTTTGAATAGAAAATTTAAATTCTGTCAAGTAACAAATCACAAATTAAATGAATACAAGCTAAATGAAAAAGCATTGATTTAAAAGATTTTTAAATTCAACAAAGCAGTTAAGTAGCATGCCACCTAATATAAAGGATTGTAACATAATATGACTTGAAATCAGCAGGCAGGTAAATGACGAGTTTGGCAAATAATAAAAATTCAACGTTAATGCTACCATATACACACATGCATATTTATTTATTAAACTGTGTGGGTATTTTATTAAAAATTGGTAAGTCTGCTGGTGTGGAGAGCTGAAACCAATTTATTTTTCTCAGACTTTTATATGAAACATACAGTTTAGGACTCCTGTATTTCATTTGAACCCATCACAATAAAATTTTAACCTTCAGGAAAATAATGAAAGAATAGAGAAGAAAAATTAAATTGAATATGGAATTTTCCAAATAACTTTGCTCTGGTGACTGTTGGCCTTTTAAAGCTTTCATTGTCACTACTATTTGGAGTTTAACCAAATCCACAAATTGTTTCACAACAGAAGACTTTTCAGCAAACTAGCATTGACTTACTATGAGACATACCTAAAGAAACTTGTTTAGGGAGAATCTCAGAATTGGAAAGGACCTCAGAAACTAACTAATCCAATGATTCCCTCAGTATCTGTGGTAGTGATCATTCAGCAACCACTTGAACATTTCTAATAATAAAAACAAACTAAGTACTTACTAAGGTATTGCTTCCTTAAATGCACACAAATTTGGAGAGGGCTGAAAATATAGATCATGAAGATTCATGAAGTTTTTCCAGAGCTATACGACAGTCCTATATTAGGAAGCTACAGGCTCCAGACATCCAAGATAAAGCTGCCAATACTAGGAAATGACAAGAGTTGAAAATATCCTAACTAGAGGATGCCTCCTATGATCTATAACAACTAGATGGCTGCTGGGAGCCCTGTTTCGTCCCATCCCCCACCTCACTTCTGTCTTCTAAATCACATGCAAGGGCATCCAATTGCTAAACCTTGGTTACATTCAGAACCCCAGCAGCCAAATAGCCCAGAAAATACTAATGTTAGATTCTAGTCTCTGCACAATAGAGAAATACTAATACCGTGATAAAATGGAGCTGAGTTGCAGTTTCACACATTCATCGGAGACAAAAACTTAAGCTTCTCTTTTATCTCCATGAAGTATTTCCTCCTGTAGTGTTCTAAGCCACAATCCAAGCAATAGTTATTTTAAAGTGTTTAAAGATCTACCATATTACATAGCATGTCCCTCCTTTTTGGTATTCCATTCTAAGCAGAGGCTGAGGGTGTATCATATCACTTTAAGTTCCTTATGCCTTATCTTTACAAAATGTAATTAACTCTAAGTTTAACATATTACACAGGTAACATCATTTAGCAGTATAAATTAACATTTTTAACATTTAATCACTGTATTCGCTTCAAATCAAAGAGATAATACACTCCATAAGATAAAAATGGGTAAATGAGTCACTTTTTAGATGTTAATAGTAACTGTATGTACCTTTTATTCCTCTACAAATTATTTCTCTCCATGTAAATGTAAAGTATATTTTGACTTCTAGATTGTAAGAGCTATATACATTTATCACATATCAAATGTAAAATATAAATATTTAAATAACTAAAAAGACTAACAAAGAGTGTCAGCAGATACAATTAAATTACTCTGTTCCTCACTGAAATTTATATATTCAAGCCTGGCCAAGTGGCGAAATTCCTTTCTATACTAAAAAAAACATATAAAAAGTAGCCAGGAGTGGTGGTGAGTACCTGTAATCCCAGCTACTTGGGAGGCTGAGACAGGACAATCTCTTGAACCCAGGAGGCAGAGGTTGCAGTGAGCCGAGATCGCACAACTGCACTCCAGCCTGAGCCACAGAGTGAGACTCTGTCTCAAAAAAAAAAAAGAAAAGAAAAGAAAAGAAATTTATATATTCATTGGGGCTTTTATTTTAATGGAATATCAAGTTCATGATGCTATATAAAATATTTTTAAAGGACCACATATTTTGAGTTGGAGAAAGCTTTTATTGATCTGTCCAAGGACTAACAATGAAAAGAATGACAGCTACTGTCACCTGACATAGCTGCTAATAGAATCACTTAGTCCTTATTATGTATTTAGTTGAAAAGATTTGATTTATTCAACATTGAAAAAGAGGTCTAAAAGCCAACATTTCACCCAACCAGTCTGCTAATCTAGCAAGCAAACTAGAAGCTCAAGATCTTGATAGCTCCCTAACCATACTGTGTTGAACTTGATGCATTCCAGTAAACACTAAGAATTTCTCTCCCCTTTAACCCATTATAAAGTTACCGTCATTGCTCTTAGGGATAAATAGAAACACATTTTATAAATAGATTGATAGCAATTCATAGAAACGTCGTGGTAAGGAGAAGGAGGGTGATGGGTTGTGGAAAAATAGCACAGTATAATATCAAAATAGATAAAAGGTTTATAGAATAGACCCTGGCTGCCATATCCATCATGCTCCCAGCTAAATGCTGCAGTGCAGTTACAAATAAAGATATTTTCACCTTAGAAACATTCCCAGTTTTGCTTTAGCCTCAGTGTTCCACTGAGATCCTTGTAGAGTAGGACCTGTAGGCTGTGGGTCAGCTGTTAAACATTGAATTCATATGCTAAGCCCACCCCACCCCACCGTTGTGAATTCAAGCAAATAGTTTTTTACAGATAGAATTGCATTCTTCTTCCACGTTTTCTCTTATATGCCTTAATTTTAGAGGACAAAAAATATTTTCATTACTCCCCTTGATTGTGGTCTTTGGCTTTTCATGCACATGTGATGTTTCCCTGAAACAGTCCTAGGGGTTACCCTGCTCACTGGTCTCTGACTGCAGCTTGGAATTAGTTTCTTTGTGGAAGTGGTTGTGGATGTGTGTATAGTGGTGGTACCTATACTAATGGAGAGCTTAGTATGTGACAAGCACTAATCTAAATCCTTTTCACTTATTAGCCAATTTAATTCTTTGAACATCTCCGTTTTATGGATGAAAAAACTGAGTCACAAAAAGTTTAAGCAACTAGTCAAAGATGACACTACTTGTAAGTGGCAGAGTTGGAATTTCAATCTAAACAGTCGGCCATGGACTTTACCATACACCATTTGAGTAGAAAAGTAGAAGACAGAGCAGTTTCCTTCATAGTTTCTCATGCTATCGTCATGCTTTATGCCCTCGATGTTAGACTGGGCTAGTTTTTGTCAGTTCCATTGCATTACACTGTAGGCACCACGTTCCTTCTTTGAAGTTATCTGAAATATTAACCCCTCAAGAAGATTTGATTTATGGGGCATTAATTTTTTTGCTGACAAAACATTTTCTTGGGCTTTTATCTTTGTTTTTACAATTTGGTTTAGAGAAATAAAACATTGTTGTCATAATAATTAGTTTTGCCACAATTCTTTTGGAGTGACTCCATGCATTGCAAACTGATGCTTTCATAGGTAGAAAATTTTTCATTATAATGTTCTTGTTATGCAGTGTACTAACCAATTATTTGAGTTAAGCAAGTTATGAAAGTCAGGGCACAGAAAGCGATTTTGAATGTAAGCAAGGGTTATTTCACTAATTTCTTTTATTGATTGCTATAATTAACCAAAGTCTCCTCATTTTAAGAATAGTGTTTAGGTTTCAATAAAGTCTAATCATACCACCATTCCTCTTAAAACTCTTTACATTTTAACTCTTCTTTCTCTTATATTTATGAAATATAGGAAACAGTACATTTCAAGTGGATAAAGTTTATCAAATAATTAACTGATCTCAGGTTATGATTAAAAATTTTACGTAAGAAACCTTGTTATGAACCACTTACGTTTCAAAATAGTAGCATTTAAAAAAAATAGTTAAAACCCTAGCAAATAGCCAATACCTAGAGCTTCTCATCAATACACTTACCATTTCTGGCCAAGTACCTATCCTAGGAATCGAGCTTTATTGTATGCCTATCGATATATCTTCTCAGAAGAAAGTCATCCTATTAACATTTTCAGTTTCTAGCACAACTTGAAAATTCCTGAAACTGGGAATGAGATGCTCCAGGCTGCTTCTCAGTGATCCCTTAATGTTTTGTTCTTATTTATATCTGCTTAGTACAAAAACAAAAAGATAACATAAGAAATGGGTCAAGGATATAGAGGCCAGGTGCGGTGGCTCACACCTGTAATCCCAGCAGTTTGGGAGGCCGAGGAGGGTGGATCACGAAGTCAGGAGTTCAAGACCAGCCTGGCCAACATAGTGAAACCTTGTCTCTACTAAAAACACAAAAAATCAGCCGGGCATGGTGGTGGGCACCTTTGATCCCAGCTACTCAGGAGGCTGAGGCAGAAGAATTGCTTGAACCCAGGAGGCGGAGGTTGCAGTGAGCCAAGATTGCGCCTTTGCACTCCATCCTGGGCGACAGAGCGAGACTCAGTCTCAAAAGAAAAAAGAAAGAAAGAAAGAATTGGGTCAAGGATGTAGAAACTGCAATAAAATAAAAACAAGTTAGACTCCTAGTAGACAGAACTGATACACTCTTTTCCACAGGCTGACTTTTCAAAGGATTCTTTTTTCAGCCAGCAGGTGTCTACAGGTGTAGGCTGGCAGGTATCATCAGTTGGCAATCCATGAAGAGTCAGCAATACCAGAGTAATTGCCATGGAAGTATAAATTAGCCTAAGTGCTGCTTGCCAACAGAGGTATGTTGGAAAGCTCTCTTACTCTCATTCTGGATCTGATATGCCAATTCATTTTAGCTCTTCCTATGAAGAAAAGGTTTAAAGTAATAGCAAAGCTCAATTTGCAATTGAGGAGAGAGTAAAAACCAACATTTTCTCTGAAGAGTTCTACCTCTTCTAATCCCTATTGCCATTTGAACATACAATGTTTCTAGAGTCATTTAACTTCCCTACTAACAAAAACTATAAAGTATTTTAAGAAAAAAATAAGTTTTCATGCATAGAACAAAAAATGTTGATAAATTGGATATTCAAGCTAGAAGTTATATAAGTGACTTCTCTAGCTTATATTTCAATAATAAGTAAACTTTGTAAAGCTGTTGTTGAGGTACTACTCACACATATATTACCTAATTTTCCATAAGTAGAAAACTTAGAGAAAGCATATTTTACAGTTAGAAATAAATACAATACTTAACATTTCCTCCAAACTGCAAATCAATAATGCTACTAGACCACTGCACACTATATGATTTGAATCAGTTCCTGTTCAGCTGGAAAATGATGAACCAGGATGTGAATACACTCTTGTGTTTGCAAAAATTCACTTCTGCTTATTACCCAGTGTGGGTTTATTCAATGGTTCTGATTTCAAGTAACTTTGTTACTTTAATAATAGTACTTTACTGAATACAGACATAAATGTTTAAATTATTATGACATTTAAAAAATTCACAGAAAAAAATATCATAAAAAGTCCGCTGTAAGAATGAATGCCTTGATGTTAATTGAGAATAAGGCATGTTTATTTATACCACTCTGAATTTGTAAATAAAAAGGTAATATTTGATAGGTGAAGAGTATCTAATAAACACTACATGCATATTCCCTCATTTACTCCCCAAAGTAACTCTGGGGGATAGAAAATATCAACCCCAAGTTAAGATAAGACTTGTAGGGATTTTCAGAGTTAAATAATCACTCAACCACTATGTGGTAAGTAGTAGAGCTTGGAATTGAACCTGAGTGTATGAGCTCCACTGGTTTTTTTCTTTATTTTGCTGCTCAAAATGGAATGTTCCTTTCCCCTTCAATGTTATGGCAAACATTATTTTGCCCAACATAACATATTTATAACGAACGTAGAGTACCTATGCATTTTATTAGTATTTTCTTATTCTTTAGTTCTATATTTTATGTTTTATTAATCATTGTATTACTGTATATATTTATTAGTACATAATCTTTCCATTTCCATATTGGGTTATCAAAAGTAATTTGCCCAAGCAAATAATGATAAAAATCAATATGTAAATCGTTAGTAAAGATGATATGAATTTCTAAATCACAAGGAGAGCAGAGTGTTTCTTGTTTTAAAATTTTAAATTGATATTTTCTGTTAAAAATGGTTTGCACTTCACAAAGATAAATGTTTTTACTCCTAGATCTGTTTAATTAAGAATGGTTGCAAACTTGAGGCTCCTTTATTTGAATACTCTGACCGTTTTCTACAAAAATCATTTTAAGTCTCTCAAAATTTTCTTTCAGCACACCAAATAATCATATGCTTGGAAGTATGAGGACTCTAAGATAAAACAAGACATTGAACAACAACATGAACAAAATTATGAGCCATTTATCCTTTCTCTTTCAAGAAAGCATTGAATTGACTTTTCGATAGCATCAGAGTTAAACCATCATTCTTTTATTAATACATCTTAGATTATGTGGCAGAAACTGCCTGCACCTGTGTTCAAGAACCAGCTGTTCTTGATAAAAATTAATGGCTGCAGAATCCTCACTGGCAGTGGATGATGGAGCCATTAATCAAAAATGGACAAGTTTACCAGGGTTTCAAAGTTTGGCACCATTATAATTTGTTCAAGAGTTTCCATAGAAATATAGGTGAAAGAAAAGAATTACATAAAATTCATAAGGAAATAAAGCCAGCCTTTTCTAATACTGGTTCAAGTCATTTAGATTCTTGTTATTAAGATTATTTTTTATTATGTATGCAATATCTCCCACCTCTTTACTATATATATACTGGTAATCACCAGAAACAAATAAGAAAAGAAAGAAATACCAAGGAATATAAAATTAAATAAAAACAATCTGAAGCAAGCATATAGATCCCTCTTCTTAACCTATGATTCTAAAATATATTCCTCACTTGACGTAAGTTTAAATTAATCTATTATGCACTTGAATAAACACAATGTAAAATACTACGTTTTTAGACACAAGATTTAAATTATTTTCTGAGACTTTTTTTAAAAACTGGAAAACATATATATAAAACAATACTTTTCAGGATTTTGAATATTACACATTTTTGAGAGATGTCAAACAAAGGTGAGTATCACAACTGCTCCACAATACTGTCTAGAGACTGTTTCCAGGTTACAGCACAGGGACTAAGAACTAAAGTAGACCTTAGCAGTCTCTCTTAGGAAGGACTAAGCTGACAACATGACGAGCAAAGGAGAGGGTTATTAGGACAAAGTCTCTGAAAGAAGAAAGCTGCATAGAGTGGAAACTCAAGAGATACCACCATCAAGTTGTAGCCACGTACTAATGAGCACAGCCATGTGAGGAATCTAGCTGCAGTCAGGAGAAGAAACAACATTATAAGGTACAGTCCCTGAAACTCACAGGAGATTGAGAAGAGTTACTGTTTTCACTATGTAGAAGAGAACACTACATAATTCGCAGGCCATTGGGCAGAGGATTGAAGAAGGGCTTTTCCTCACAATTTGAGTAATTTTAACACTAAAGTAATTCTGTTCTGGAATTGTAAACCAAAGTTCAAAAGTAGGAATAAAGCTGTTTTTGTGTAACTTACAGAATTACCTACAGCTAACATCATACTTGATAGTGAATGACTAAATGCTTCATCTCAAAAAAGAAAAAAAGGAGAAAGGCAATGACATCTATTTTCACCCATTTCTGTTATCATTGTACAGGAGGTACTAGTCAAAATAGTAAGGCAAGAAAACAAAATAAAAGGTATTCAGGTTGGAAGAGAAGAAGTAAAACTGTCTTTATTCCTAGAGGCCATATTCACCGACCTAGAAAATCTGATGAGAATTGCAATAAAAGCTATTGGAACTAATAAGCAAAATTACCAAAGTTGTAGGATATAAGATCAATATACAAAAATCAACCATATTTCTATATGCTGAAAATGAGCAATCAGAAATTGAAATTTTAAAAAATCAGTTGAAATAGCATACAAATATACAGTACTTAGGGATAAATCTGACAAAATATGTGCAAACCCCATAGTCTGAAAACTATGAAACATTGCAGGAATATAAATCAAAGAAGACCTAAATAAGTAGAGATACATACAGTATTCAGGGGTTGGAAGATTTACTATTTATTAACATATCAATTCTCCCTATCTTGATAATACATTCAACTAAATAGCAATCAAAATCCCAGCAAGCTTTTATGGAGAAATTGATAAGCTAATTATAATTTAAATAGAAATGCAAATAACCCAGAAGAGCAAATGCAACTTGAGATAGAAAACTTGGAGGATTTATGCTACTTGGCTTTAAGATTTGTTAAAAATCTACAGTAATCAAGACCACCTGGCACTGATGTACAGATAGACAAATAGGTAGAAGGGAAGAATACAGAGTCCAGAAAAGACCCACAAAAACCTGGTCAATTAATTTTGAAAAAGATGCCAGAACAATTCGACGGATAAAGAATAGCCTTTTCAACAAACAATGCCAGAACAATTGGCTAACAATATGCAAGAAGTAAACCTTGATCAATATTTCACACCATATACACATAGTAATTCATAATTGATTCTAAATCTAAACTTAAAATCAAAAACTATAAAACTTCTAGAAGAAAGTCTTCATAATCTTGGGTTAGGCAATGATTTTTTATATATGGCACCAATGGCACAATCAATAACAGAAAAAAATCAACAAAATCAAAATCAAGAACTCTGGCTCTTCAAGAGGCATTGTTCAGAGAATGAAAAGACAAGGCGCAGAGTAGAAGAAAATATGAAAATATTTTCAAATTGTTTATTCAATAGAAAACTTCTATTCAGAATACAGTAGAAATTCTCAGAACTCAACATAAAACCAAACAGCCCCATTTATTAAAATGAGCCAAATATCTAAATAAAAATAAGAATATATATAGATGGAAAATAAACATAAGAAAATATGCTCAACAAATACACTATGTTCTTTTTTTTTTTTTTTTTTTTTTTTTTGAGACGGAGTCTGGCTCTCTCGCCCAGGCTGGATTGCAGTGGCCGGATCTCAGCTCACTGCAAGCTCCGCCTCCCAGGTTCACGCCATTCTCCTGCCTCCGCCTCCCAAGTAGCTGGGACTACAGGCGCCCGCCTCATCGCCCGGCTAGTTTTTTGTATTCTTTAGTAGAGACGGGGTTTCACCGTATTAGCCAGGATGGTCTCGATCTCCTGACCTTGTGATCCACCCGTCTCGGCCTCCCAAAGTGCTGGGATTACAGGCTTGAGCCACCGCGCCCGGCCAACAAATACACTATGTTCTTAAAAGTGGGAGTCAAATGATGAGAACACATGGACACATAGAGGGGAACAACACACACTTGGGCCTATTGGCAGGGAGGATCAGGGGAGGGAGAGGATCAGGAAAAATAATTAATGGATACTAGGCCTAATACCTGGGTAATGAAATAATCTGTACAACAAAACTCCACAACACAAGTTTCAAGTTTACCTATGTAAGAAACCTGAACGTGTACTCCTATACCTAAAATAAAAGTTAAAACACTTTTTAAAAGAAAGAAAGAAAAAGAAAATATGCTAAACATTATTTTAAATTAGGCAAATGCAAGTTAATAGTATGATGAGATATTGCTATATACCTATTAGAATGGCAACAATTAAAAAGATTGCACATAACAGAGATATTGGCAGGTATGTGGAGCAAATGGAATTTTTATTCACTGCTGGTGGGAATTTAAAATGGTATTAACACTTTGGAAAGCAGTTTGTCATTTTTGTAAAACCTTAAACATATACCTACCATATGACCCATGCCTTCCACTCCTAGGTACTTTTCTAAAAGGGAAAGCATATATCTTTGCAAAACTTGTTTATAAACGTGCATATTTTTAATA
This sequence comes from Trachypithecus francoisi, assembly GCF_009764315.1. Lineage (NCBI taxonomy): Eukaryota > Metazoa > Chordata > Mammalia > Primates > Cercopithecidae > Trachypithecus > Trachypithecus francoisi. The sequence continues at coordinate 56,777,907 of NW_022681468.1, forward strand.
GCCAAAAACTTGAAACAATCTGGAAGTTCATCATCAATAGGCAAATGGATGAACAAATTGTGGTATATCCATGAACTAATTAATTCTGCAAAAATAAAACGAAATGATACATGGTACCTCATAGCCAAATCTCAAATAATTACTCTGAGTGAAATAAACCATACCAAAATGAGTGCATAAAGTATGTTTCCATTTATATAAAATTCTAGAAAATGAAAACTAACCTACAGTGACAGAAAGCAGATCAGTGATTGCCTGGATGGGAAGAGACAGGAGTGAAAATTTCCAAGGGGCACTTAGCAACTTTTAGAGTAATGGATTCATTGTCTTTATTGTGGTGATGATTTCCAGGATATATACATATTTAAAAATTTAACAAATCATACATTTTAAATATGTGTACTTTACTGCATATAAATTATACGTAAATAATACTAGTTTTTCTTTTACAATGAACTTTATATTTTTCCAAGATAAGAAATTAAAAAGAGCCTTTAAAAATTCTGGCCTAAATTTTGATTTGGAAAAGAATTTCCAAGTTTTGGAAATCGAATAGTCACGAAAGCGATGGTGTTTGATTGAAAAACCCACGTCAAGCTTTTCTTTTGATGCTTCGTAATTTTTCTATTATGCATATTGAAATCCAAGCCATACAATGGAACTCAACATTTCTGTTAAATCTTTTATTGAATTACAGTGTGTTTACACTGAGTAATTATGCCCGTGGGATTATGAGTAATTTTTTACAGCCAGTGCAATGCCTGTAAATTGTGCATATTTCATACCAAGAGGTGTTGAGCGAGTAAGTGACTGCAAGAAAAGGTTTTCAATATGCTACTACTATGACACATTAAGTCTTCTCTTGGTTGCCTAGAAAAACTAATATTTTGGAACAACAAAAATATGAGAACCCAATACTTACTACATTTTACTTCGGATGCACATATGTAAGCATTTCATATCCAATTCCTCAGATGGTCATATTGATACTTCTATTTTAACGTCTTGGCAGAGAAATTTTGCTACTCGTGAACAATATCTGATATCAGGCTCATATTCACATACAAGACTTTCTATGTGGTACTGATTCCAGAAAAATTACCATTTTAATAAAGAAACACGTTTTTATTGGTGTTAATTTGGCTTGAAATTTGCCTGTGCATATCTCTTACTATAAATGCAACCCCTACTCCTGATTCTTCTCATGTTTATATCTTCACAGCTATATGGGACAAAACTAAAGCCATTACCTAAAAAATAAAGCAGAAGTCCTTTTAATGTAATAAAAAAGAGGAAAGTACAAAGCATATTTTCTTTATTATTTTGTTGATTCTTTAAATTTTAAATATATTGGTCACTACCAGACATATTTGCAAAATGATAATAGTAACAATAATAACAGTAGTAGTAGTAACAGCAAATCGTTGTAATGGGTCTCTTATGAACAAAATAAAAAAGTATTTAGAATAATCATGAATTAACAGGCAAAAAAATCTCAATTTTTAAAGTATGTCTTTTTAAAAATACTTGCTAATTTCAATGACCTTGGAAAAGAAAAATCATCTGCCTTTTGGGAAGCCAAAATATACCAGTGGTTCCTATGGATTTATTTTTGCTATCCATAAAAAAATAAACTTAATTAATTTTAATTTTTCCAATAAAGCAATGCTTAAGCAAGATAAGTAATAACTAAACTCCACAAACTCCTACGAAAGCACTTATAATTGCTGTCTTGAAAATAGCAAGCTACTTTTAAAAATGATTTTTACTATATTTTATTCTGTCACAGCTAATTAGTTTTGTATTATGAAACGGTTTTTCAAAAGCAACTGATGTTGGCTTGCTGATTTTTATAGCCAAAGCATATGTCTCTAATTTAAGGTATGGTGCTTTTCTTTCACATATTTTTAAGCAATATAAAAAGGATGTTAAGTATAGTAGAATCCACTAAACTAATTTTATTTAACATAACCAAATAATGCCCAGCAAAATTTAATGTCAAGGCTCATAAATGTAAATTGTAAAACAGTAATATTAATAAAACTTTTGACCTACATATTTCTTAAGCGAAAGTTTCAACTAATCATTTAATGTAATGACCTTCAATGAAATATATTTTTATTATTCAAGCATTTCAAAATTATATTAAAATAGTCATAGAGTTATAGAAAGCTTCATTTCTCAGGTATATTACAATGAAGTTAATTAGTGACGGTAAAAAAGAAGTTACTTCAAAGTTGCAGCATAAATACATATACACATAATCAATATGGTCTACATTTCTCAAATTCAAAATGTGGAAATTATTTAAACCTTTAAGCTATGGTATTCTCAAAATCAGAATAAGTAGACCTCATTGTCCTGGAGCTAAGCTATGCTCAAATATACCTTCTGTTAAAAAAATGATTCTGTTTTACTCAATTTGGGGCTACCATTTGTTACCAGTTAAAATCAATAGATGCCTAAAGTATCTGTTCTCAGTCTTTTCAAACTAAGTATTTTACAATTCTATTATTCTTATTTTTGTATATTGTTTTTTTCTTTTTTGCTTCTCAACCAGTGAATAATCTGGCCACTGATGATGAGCCTGAATATAATACCTTCACTTTTTTCTTCTCCCAAGAGTAGTGATTTCATCCTGCAATTGCATTTTTCTCTTTTGTCAAGTCTTGTGCAACATAATCCATCAAGCCCTTTCCCCAGTTGTCTCTACTTATTTCTCTTCTTCAAGTGCAGTGAAACTCCTCTTCGAGATCATATTTAAATATAAAAGATACACTCACACAGGCATATGTACACACACACAGGCATACATGTATTGGTTCACGTTACTCTTTTCTATTTGAATATAATCCATATGCTTATAAAGAAATATGTATGAATCATGATTTTACTAATTAGCTATGATAGCAACATACACGGAGGAAAGAATATTTTCTCAGAAATCCTAAAATAGTTGGATGGTAGTCCTGGATCTCCCATTAACAATGTGACGTTTAGAAACTATTTGCTCGTTTATTGTTTGTTTCCACATCAATGAGCTGCTAAAAGAAGAATGTTGGCCATTTCTCAGTTATCTAATTCATTGCGCTTATTTAGGTTTCTTCCAGTTATTCTGCTACCATTTCCACCAAAAAATAAGGAAAGAACCTTAAGTGCACTGAGAAACAAATGCCAGATCAGGTTCCTGTTTGCAAAGCATCGGTGACCAACAGGTGAAACTAAAGCCTGAATTGAAAAATTAATTTGGATTTCATTTATCTGTATTTCCCCGGAGATTCTTTCTAAACAAGTCGAAAATCTTACCTATTTCTTCCTCTCTCCAGCATCAGGTATGCTATAATTTTAGGCCTTTAACTAATAATAGGTTTTTGTTCATATAGATCAGAAATAAAAATCTAAGGCCAGGCACGGTGGCTCATGCCTGTAATCCCAACACTTTGGGAGGCCAAGGCAGGTGAAACCCTTGAGGTCAGGAGTTCGAGAGCAGCCTGGGCAACATGGTGAAACACGGTTTCTACTAAAAATACAAAAAATTAGCCAGGTGTGGTGGTGGGCACCTGTAATCCCTGCTACTCAGGAGGCTGAGACAGGAAAATTGCTTGACCTTGGGAGGTGGAATTTGCAGTGACCCGAGACTGTGCCACTGTACTCTAGCCTGGGTGACAGAAAGACTCTGTCTAGAAAAAGAAAAGAAAAGAAACAGAAATAAGATCTAAATAGCTACTCACACAGTGCACTTGTTCCTCCAAGAGATTTTTCTTCTTACCAGCACATGTCCCAGTATGAAATTTCATTTAATAACTATTTTAAGCAATCATAATTCAGGGTATGTGTGGATTTGGGATAAAAACTAGAATAAATTTCATGCTGCAATTTTATTTCCAGACTGCTATGCCTTTATACCTAGAAGAATCGCTGGGAACTTCTTTCATTTGATAAACTATAACCACTTGATAATTGTTGTCTAAAGTTACTGAAATTTTATTCTTCTGTAGAAAATATGTAATGGGTTCGAAGTGATTTGTTAATTTAGGGAGTGGTCATTTAATCTGAATTATGGAGTCATCAAAACTTATTAAATTAAAATTTAGAGATTCTCTGAGGCAACACATAGTCATTTTAAAAATTATTTTTAACTACCATTATTTCATTTATTGAATTCCTCTTAATTAATAAATATATTTTTCTAAAAAATCATTACAATGACATTTTGAAACTAACCTCCCACACCAAATAGAAATACTGGTTTACAGATTAGGCCAAAATTCTAGAAAGTACTCACATTTAAAGGACTATAAATGCTAAGTGTTGGTGAGGATTTGGGGCAAATGGAAACCTTATACAATTCTCATGAAAATGAATTGTTATAATTCATTTGAAAACTATTTGTCATTATCTACAACAGATAAATGTACATATCCACTACGACCCAGCAACTCTTAAACATGCAGCTCAAAATATATCTGCAAAGAACATGCATAGCAGCTATAGTCAAAATAGCAAAAAAGCTGGAAGCAACCAAAATGTCCATCAAATGGTACATTTATAAAATGGAATACTATAAGGAAAGAAGAAATTAGTAAAATACTTCTAATGCAAAGAACCAACAAATTTTGCAAACAATGCTGTGTGACAGATACCAGACACAAAAAAAGTATACATAATTTCAAAATGAAAACATGGAGTTTCTTTTTTCAGTAATGACAAAGTTGCTTATTTTATAGGAATTATCCTACAAATAACAATTGTAAACTGGTATAAATATTTTTACAAAATTATCATTTCTGATATAATGTTTATTTTGAAACTGCAAAGTAATTGATATACAAGGAAATAATTAGAACATAATTTAAATTTCACGTTTGTTTCTTCAATTTCATATATAAAAACCTTAGATGAATACAGAATACTTAACTCATCTGAACCTAGTTCCATAGGAACACACAAAATGTATATGCGCACATACAGACACACTTCATATCTGCAAGTTACCTCAGTTCCCATGTATTATTGCCCACACCCATCTATATCTGGTATTATGACTTCCAGATTTGAGATAGCAGTCCCTCTACCACTTCACAGTAATTCACAAACTGCAACCTTTCCAACACCCACTTCCATAAACAAATTCCAAATATGCAAGAAAAGATACATTTAACCATTTAACACCTGCAAAACCGGGTTAAAATTTTTACAAATATTGTTTTTTATGTATCACTGGTAAAGTTTTTGAGTGCTGTGATCTTAACCCAATTTCTTTCTATAAAACCTATTGTTTTAATTGCATTGCTTTGCATATTATAATGATTTTCAGATGTTCTCTTACAGAATAACTAATTGCATTTAAAACTACTATATAATGATGAAAGACAGGCAGAGGCTGCAGGGGAGCCAAATATTAAAAGAGACAAACTGCACTTGGCGATATTTCCCTTTATGTGGAGTTTTTGTTGTTGTTGTTGTTGTTTTGTTTTTTTATTTTTATTTTTTCCCTTGAAACCTGCCCTAATCTTTACTAAAAGGGTACGATGTAATCTGGAACTCAAGCAGAAAGCCCCATTCTCACTATACTGATAAATTAGGAGTTAGAAATTAGAATTTAATGATACCAGAGCTGGTAGAAACTGACCAGTGGCCCCAAAACACCAGAATTTATACATGAAGAAATATAAAGAAGGAAATAGATGCTAATTCGTCTTTAAATGCCCCTGGTCCTTCATTTACCTCTTAACTGTGTATACACACAAGAGACTCCAAGAAAAGAGGCAGCTGGTAGGCTAAGAAAAACAAATAAATGTTTAGACTGCTGACCACATCAAGAAAACAGTGTTCAGAGTTTCAGTCCAGCTAAGCTATCTGCCTACTAGAACAAAAATCAATTATCATCAGATTTATACTATAATAGAACTCTGTAATATACCACTGATAATGGCCAGGATGTAGTTTTTAAAATTTAAACAAAAAAAGTAAAAACAGGGAATGTGACATATAAACAGGAGAAAAAGCAGTTAATTGGGCCAAATCTAAAATAACTTATGTTAGAATTAGCAGTCAAGCATTTTAGACACCTATTTAAAATATATTCAATGATTTAAAGAAAATATGGTCATAATGCAGAAAGATACTGGAAATATCAGTAGGGAAAGATGAACTATGAAAAGAAGAAATAGGAATTTAGAAATGAGAAATAGAATAAAACAAATTAAACATAAAGTTTACTAGATGACCTCAACAGCAGATGAATCAGTCAGTACACTTAAAAAGACCAGTAGAGATTATCCAGTCTGAAAAATAGAGAAAAAAGGGATTGACTATAAAAAAGACAGCTTCAATGATCTGAGGGATGATGTAAAGAAGTCTAGAATATATACATAGATATATATGCAAATAAAACTGTTTTTCATATATATGTTTTTTCATATCCATGAAGAAACAACATGCAAATATCAGTTCTATTTCTATATAGTAACAATGAATTATTTGAAAAGAAATTAAGAAAACATATGTATGTGTATGTGTATATAGATATACATATATATACATATGTGTGTGTGTGTGTGTATATATATATAGAGAGAGAGAGAGAGTATGTGTTCCAGTGTGAGTAATAAAAGCAATTTGGCAGAAATGAAAGTATTTAATATTGTAGTAGCAGGAAACAATCCTAAATACATATTTAAGTATACACTTGCAGAATCAAAAATGTTATTGAAACTCAAGCAAAATAAACAGGAAAAAAAAAGCAAACTTCCAAATGCATCATAATTAAGTTGCTGAAAACTTTATAAATGTGAAGAAAAAATCATGAATGTAGCTAGAGACAGCAGCAAGAGGCAAATAATAATATGAAGAAACATGGAATTTTCGTCAGGAACAATGATGAGCAATAGCTAATGAAACAAGTGTTAAAGGAAAAATTATCTATCTAGAATTCTGTATCTTAAAAACAGGTCCTTCAAAATGAAACATATAATAAAACTTGGGTCTATAGGAAGGAATGAAAAGAAATGTCAATGTTATACAGGTAGCTAAACATAAAATATTTTTTCCTGTCTTAATTTATTAAAAAAACCTAAAAACTTTAAATCAAAAACTAATATTATTCATTAGAGGTTTCATAATTTATGTAGATGTTTTGTACTTATAACAACAATAGCACAAAAGAGGAGAGAAGACACATGAAACTATCCCATTCAAGCTTTTTAAGTCTTACATGAAATGATACCATATTAATTCTAAGTAGACTGATAAATTGAGCATGTATACCATAATAACTACAGAAACCACTAACAATAATGTAAAGTCATAGTTTGAAAACTAATAGAGGAATTAAAACATACAAAGAAATTGTTTTATTAAGTCGAAAATGTCAGGATAAAGAAATAACTTTATAACAATGAGACCAATAAAAAGTTTGTGAACTGACAGAAGCAAATCTAAACATATTAATAATTGCATTAAAGATAATTTGACTAAAATATTACAACATATGAAAAAATTATTTAAAGATAATCACAGGCCAAACTTAAACACAAAAGTATAAAGTGCAAGGAAAACATTGAAGTATACCCCTGGGACCTAAGAAAATATTTCTTAGTATATAGAAAGTATTAGTCATAAAATTATTTTTAAGTACACTTTTTCAAAGTTAAACACAACTTCTATTTATCAAAAGACATCATTAAGAAAATAAGCAAGCTCAAGATGAGGAGAAACCTTTGGAATACATACATATAGATAAAACAGGGTTTGTCTCTTACATGCAAGGATGGTTCAACATATTCAAATCAATAAATGTGATACACCACACTGACAGAATGAAGGACAAAAATCATATGGTCATCACAGTAGACACAGAAAAAGCATTTCACAGAATTCACCACCATTTCATGATAAAATTTCTTACAAATTATGTGTAGAAGGAATCTACCTCATCATATACAATAAACCATATTAAGATCATGTAAAGAGCACAAGTCCACATGGTAATGGTATCAAAACAGGGATATAGACCAATGGAACAGAACAGAGCCCTCAGAAATAATACCACACATCTACAGCTATTTGATCTTTGACAAACCTGACAAAAACAAGAAATGGGGAAATGATTCCTTATTTAATAAATGGTGCTGGGAAAATTGGCTAGCCATAAGTAGAAAGCTGAAACTGGATCCTTTCCTTACTCCTTATACAAAAATTAATTCAACATGGATTAGAGATTTAAATGTTAGACCTAATACCATAAAAACCCTAGAAGAAAACCTAGGGAATACCCTTCAGGACATAGGCATGGGTAAGGACTTCATGTCTAAAAACACCAAAAGCAACGGCAACAAAAGCCAAAATTGACAAATGGGATCTAATTAAACTAAAGAGCTTCTGCACAGCAAAAGAAACTACCATCAGAGTGAACAGGCAACCTACAGAATGGGAGAAAATTTTTGCAATCTACTCATTTGACAAAGGGCTAATATCCAGAACCTACAAAGAACTCAAATTTACAAGACAAAAACAAACAGCCCCATCAAAAAGTGGGCAAAGGATATGAACAGACATTTCTCAAAAGAAGACAAGCATACAGCCAACAGACACATGAAAAAATGCTCATCATCACTGACCATCAGAAAAATGCAAATCAAAAACACGAGATACCATCTCACACCAGTTAGAATGGCAATCATTAAAAAGTCAGGAAACAACAGGTGCTGGAGAGGATGTGGAGAAATAGGAACACTTTTACACTGTTGGTGGGATTGTAAACTAGTTCAACCATTATGGAAATCAGCATGGCGATTCCTCAAAGATCTAGAACTAGAAGTACCATATGACCCAGTCATCCCATTACTGGGTATATACCCAAAGGATTATAAATCATGCTGCTATAAAGACACATGCACACGTATGTTCATTGCAGCACTATTCACAATAGCAAAGACTTGGAATCAACCCAAATGTCCATCAGTGACAGACTGGATTAAGAAAATGTGGCAAATATACACTGTGGAATACTATGCAGCCATAAAAACAGATGAGTTTGTGTCCTTTGTAGGGACATGGATGCAACTGGAAACCATCATTCTCAGCAAACTATCGCAAGAACAGAAAACCAAACACCGCATATTCTCACTCATAGGTGGGAACTGAACAGAGATCACTTGGGCTCGGGAAAGGGAACATCACACACCGGGGCCTATCATGGGGAGCGGGGAGCGGGGAGGGATTGCACTGGGAGTTATACCTGATGTAAATGCCGAGTTGATGGGTGCTGACGAGTTGATGGGTGCAGCACACCAACATGGCACAAGTATACATAGTAACAAACCTGCACGTTATGCACATGTACCCTAGAACTTAAAGTATAATAATAACAAAAAAAATAAATAAAGACATCATACTTAATGGTGAAAAACTGCAAGCTTTTCCTCTAAGATTGAGAATAAGACAAAGACACCCATTCTCACTGTTTCTATTAAACATAGTATTGGAAGTTGTGCTCAGAGCTATTAAACAAGAGAAAAAACAGAAGAAATCAAATCAGAAAGAAGAAGATTGTCCCTCTTTGCAGATGACATAATTTTATATCTAGAAACTGTAAAGATTCCACCAAAAACCTTTTAGAGCTAATAAATAATTCAGCAAAGTGCTAAGATTAAAAAAATATGCAAATATCAGTTGTATTTCTATACACTGAGTTATCTGAAAAAGAAATTAATAAAACAAACCTATGTATAACAAGAGCATCAAAAAGAATAAAACACTTAGAGGTAAATTTAACCAAAATAAAGGATCTGTACACTAGAAATTATAAAACATTGAAAAAAGAAATTGAAGAAAACACAAATAAATGAGAAGCTATCTCAAGTTCATGGGCCAGAAGAATCAATATTATCAAAAGTTCCACACTACCTAAAGCAATCTACAGATTCAATGCAACCCTTCTAAGAAATCTAATGGCATTTTTCTTAAAAATAAAGTAAGAAAAATGTATATGGAGCCACAAAAGGCCCTGAATAACCAAAGTAATCTTTAGCAACAAGAACAAAGTGAAAGTGGCACATATCCTGATTACAAAATATACCACAAACCTCCAGTAATCAAAATAGCATGGCACTGGCATAAAAACAGACACATTGAACAATGAAACAGAATAGAGAGCCTAGAAATAAGTTCACATATTTATGCTCAGTTGATTTGCAACAAAATTGCCAAAAACATACAATGAAGAAAGTACAATCTCTTCAATAAATGGTGTTGGGACAATTGCATATCCATATGCAGAGGAATGAAATTGGGCCTTTATCTCACATCATATACAAATTATCAACTCAAAAGCGATTAAAGACTTAAATGTAAGATCTAATGCATAAAACTACTAGAAGAAAACCTATGGAAAATGTTCCATAACATTGATCTTGGCAATGATTTCTTGGATATGACACCAAAAGCACAGGCAACAAAAGCAAGGATAAGCAAATGCAAATACATAAAACTAAATAAAAAGTTTCTGCACAGTGAAAAAGAAACAGTAAACAAAATAAAAAGGCAATGCTTAAGTTAGAGAAAAATATTTGCAAACCATACATCTGTTAATATGCAAAATAAACATGGAAATTCTATTACTCAATAGCAAACAAACAAGAAACTTGGTTTAAAATGGGCAAAGGACCTGAACATTTTGGACATTTGTCCAAAGAGGACATACAAACAGCCAAAAGATATATGAAAAGATACTCAAATTATTACTCATCAGGGAAATACAAATTTAGTTATTATCTGTTAGTATAGCTAGTACCAAAAACACAAAAGATACCTAGTGTTGGTAAGGATGTGGAGAAAAGGAAAAGCTTGCACACTATTGGTGTGAATGTAAATTAGTATAGCCATAATAGAAAACAGCATGTAATTTCCTTGAAAAAATGAAAATTGAACTACTATATGATCCAGCAATCCCACAACTGAGTACATAGCTGAAGGAAATGAGATCAGTATATTGAAGAAATATCTGTACTCCTATGTTGACTGCAGTATCATTGACAATAGCCAAGATATGAAATCAATCCATTAATGGACAAATGAATAAAGAAAATGTGATATATATGCATAAGTATGTATACACAAAAACTATTATTTAGCCTTAAAAAAAGAAGTAAATCCTGCGATTTCTGAGAATATGGATGAAGCTAGATGACTAGATGCTAAGTAAAATAAGTCAGACACAGACAGACAGATATCACATGATCTCATTTACATATGGAATATAAAAAAGTCAAACTCACAGCAACAGAGAACAGAAGGGTGGTTACCAGGAGTGGGGTAGGGAGGGGGAAATATTGGTGAGAGGGTACAAACTTTCAGTTATGAGTAGAAGAATTTCTAGAGATCTAATGTATATAGCATGATGACTATAGTTAATAATAATGTATTGTCTATTTGAAATTTGCTAAGAGAGGAGATCTTAAGGATTCTTACCATTAATTAAAAAGGCAATTATATGAGATGATGAATATGTTAATTAGCTTGTTTGTGGTAATCATTTCTCAATGTATACTGATATCAAACCATGTTGTACACCTTGACGATTTTGTCAATTTTACCTCAATGAAACTGAAAAAGATGGTGTTATAAATAAATGGACAAAGCTAGAATGTTTAAATTTTGGCTTTTAGCCATGCTATCTATATAATTTCTGTATTGGCCTTGTTTTATGGTTATTGCATAATATATAAAATATATAAATTTCTCTGTGTGCAGTAAAATTTTCCTCATTCTCCCAAACTATTTTTAGTAAAATTATATTTTGTTTAAAAAAAATAAGAAATAGCAGAATAAAATAAAGAAATGCAACCTGTGCCTGCACTCTGAAAATGAACAATTCAGGAGGTACCATACATTTATATATTTAAATATATTTTATTCATTTTTAATGAATATATTTTTATTAAGTTATTAACTAATCCGAAGTGTTAGGATAACACTCCAGTGTGTCATTTTGTTTTGAAACAAAAATTAAGGAAGTAGAAAAGGAAAGTTAGAAGGATATCACAAGGTATCCATTCACCTAACTTTAAAACAATAATACACAGTTGTGTTCAACTTTTTTGAAATTAGAAGCCCTGAGGATGCAATAAAAATAAATTTGATTGTAATGGAATAGTCACCATATTGTAGTGTAACCTATTAATTTAAAATATGATTTTGTTAAGTAATGCGTAAATTCCTGAGCTAGTCATTCATGATTTTCCACAGTATGTAATAGGTCCCTTACTACCTATTCAAACTTAGCCCCATACACACAAACTCCTATTCTTCAATCAAATAATACTTCCCCCTGCCCCTTTTACACACTATATCAGTTCCTACCACTCATTATACCTGTACTTATCCTAACTACTAAAAAATTATCTTTCACTTTTCTTCTAGGTCACATCCTTCCTTTAATTGTCCTGTGTTACTGTTTTCTGAAGAAGGTGATACTGTACTTTTCATTTCTAGAGTACAATGAGATGGGAAAAAGTTCAGAACAAACGGAAGAATAGAAAATTCTAGAAGTATTTTTGTAGCCTGAGTCATATCGTCAGTGTATAGATGTACTAATAACTGAAGTATTCATACTACAAAATAGTCATTGTATATATTTTTATAAAATTGTGTTAACAACACATTTAGTCATTCCATAAAAATCTATCAGTTTTATCCCATCTCTTGATAATATATAGTAATTTATAATCTCCTTAGAGCAGAAAGCATTTTGTATTTAATATAGTACTTAGCTTGAGCTAAAATCTTCATCTTGATTTTACCTTTCCCTTCCTCCATACTACTCCCATACTTAATTCATCATCTCTTGCCCAGACAATATCAGCATCTTCCTAGCTAATCTCTCTGCTTCCTGGCTTTCTATACTAATTCATTCTTCACATGCCTAGGGAATGACATTTTTTAAAAAAAAAATACAAACTGCCTACTTAAAACATTGTGGCATTTGCTCATCTCCCAAAACCTAAAGTCCCAAGTCAATGACACAGACTATAAAACGCTCTACTCTATAACCCTTTACGCCTGTTTTCTTTTCCCTCTCACCTTAAATGTGAACTCTGCGCTACTGTTCTTCCCAAAGGCTTTCACATCTCTGAAACCATTTTATTTTTTCAGGCTTCCATAGGCTCTTCTACTCCTTCCTCCCCTCCATCTCACCCTCTATATACATCTGAAATAGTTATCATTTCCTTGTCTCCCTGGTAGTTGTCCACCTTCTTTCAAATGCCTTCTCCAACATTTCCTCCTCTATGAGGACTACCCAGACCTTCCCAGGTCCATCCTTCTGTAGCGTCAACCTTTTATGTGTCTACACTGCAAGACTAAAACCTAGAAGGTTAGGGTATTTATGTGTCTGTTCTCCTATGATCTGGCTTATGGTAGATGATCTAGAAAAGTTTGACTAAACAGAATTGTGTCCAATAAACAGGTTTTTGCTTGATTAGTTACAGGTATATTTTGGTTCAAGTGTCAGTAACTCAAGCTAATGTAAGCATTAAAAAAACACTGATAATTTTTTTCTAACCATTGGAAGCCAAGAGATTCTGGCTGTGCTTAAAAACAAATATATACACACACATACACAAACACACACACACTAATATACACTAATATGGAATTATATGCACCAAATTTTTGAAAACATCTTATAAAAATAAATGGATATAGAACACTCAAGAAAGACATTAAATGTATACAGCAATCCTCAGTCTTAATGTGTTTCTCAATTCATCCAATCACTTTAAGGTGATTATAATTTCAATGTTAAACTTCAACGTTTCTACATTTTACAAACCACCCCACCCCCTCTGGAATACAGCAGTCTGAACCATTTTCTTCAAGCAGGAACCAGAGACAATCTTCCTGCTTGATTCTCCTAGGGGAACACAGGAATAATGCATCTAATATCCAGGATAAGGAACACACCAAATTCAGTGGAAGATTACATACATAATTGAGGAGGAGACAATCGTGTCTTTCTTCTGAGAAATTTTATATTTGTGCTAACATTTTCATACTTCTGAAAAAAATCTTCTCACATTAAGATAGGTATTAGAATTGTTGGCCTTAGTCAATTCTAACTTAATTATTTTTAAGCTATTAATGAGATATTTTTTAATGTACTTTGAGGAAAATTCTCTTTAGCATTTCGGACGTCAACAAAATCTAAGATCATTCTGTTTGTTAGAAAATGAAACGTGAGAACATGCGGTGTTTGGTTTTCTGTTCTTGCGATAGTTTGCTGAGAATGATGGTTTCCAGTTGCATCCATGTCCCTACAGAGGACACGAACGCATCCTTTTTGTGGGAATTGCACAATGAGATCACTTGGACACAGGAAGGGGAACATCACACACCGGGGCCTATTATGGGGAGGGGGTAAGGGGGAGGGATTGCATTGGGAGTTACACCTGATGTAAATGATGAGTTGATATGTGCTGACGAGTTGATGGGTGCAGCACACCAACATGGCACATGTGTACATATGTAACAAACCTGCACGTTATGCACATGTACCCTAGAACTTAAAGTATATATAAAAAAATACTGGATATTCAAATAAAACAGAGTTTAGTAATTAAAAAATAAAAAGAAAGAAAATGAAACATGAGAATGTATCATGATACAGGTGCCAACCTCTTTTCGGAGTCACACTTTGGAATACTGGTTGGATGTTAGAGGATGCAATCAAGTACTTTGCATAGGTACAAAATGCTGTGCCCCCTCCCCCAATTCCCCTGGATGCACTGTAAGCAGCATTCATTGTAATTGACTAAGACACTCAGATAAAATAATCCTCAAAACTGTCATAGCCCTCACCACGATAAAGAAACTATTTTCACCAACTCTTGATATAAGAGTTTTTACTGAAAATCACTACAAAGATAAAAGAAAAAGAAGACTTTCAATAAACGCATACTTATTTAGAATAGGTTCACCACAATAGGAAGAACTAGTAATAGGAAGAATATACTAAAGCAGCTAGTTCCCTTGGAAGACAGAACCTGCTGAATTCTGAGCAAGTTGTAACATTAATATACTACAGCAGAAACGTCTTCACGTAAAAAATTACAAAAATGTAACCTTGAAAAAAAAAACCAAGCTAATCAGCAATCTAACTCTAACTTATTAAAAATGGCTCTTGCAATTATCCCTGAGATTTCTTACCAAAAAGGAAGCCTACAGGGATCTCATGCTTTCCAGAGTTAATTATATCAGCAATTTCTCCAAGTGGAAAATATTTTGCAGAGTGGAATCTTAAGAGTCCTTATATACATTGAGTGTCTGAGTCATTCTTAGGAATATGTCTGCTGAACAATATCTTTGAATATCCTGTCTCTGAATAGTAACATCTGGCCAAAATAAATCCTGATTTCTACTGAATATTTGCCATATTAAAATCTATATTAATACTATTAATTTTCCAACCTAAGTTATTTCTGTATTCTAGTTACCCTAGGCCACTTGTTAATTCATTTATTCTTTTCTCCCCAGTAATGCATAATTAAACATTCTAATAACCCAAATTTCCAAATGATTTACATGGGAAAAGATGACAAAATTATGAATAAAGTATATAGTTTTTTCAGCTTATCCTATCCACATCAAACTTAAGTACAACAGAGTATTATAGATGCTTTGCCCACTTCTTAGTTCATTCAGCTGATCTTTTCTGACTATGGTTTGTTAGGTAATGTGCTAGGTGCTATAGATTGATTAATGCAAAACAGGCTTATCGTACACCAGAATGCCAGTGTGCTTATTTCCAAACAGGAATACTCATGTCCATTATCCACAGGAGTTCTTACCAGTACAGAACTTCTAAGCAAATAACTGCAAGGTCTCTTGATGAGCATTGAATCAGAGCAAAGAGAATTAGATTGTCTTGAGTGATATTTCATCCTGTCTACACAGAAACCTGATGAACTATCTCTTCTCCACAATAAAATAGATTTCCCTTGTGATTTAAATATCTGTGTCTGCCAGACACATTTGCTCTTTTACTTTGGGCTATGTTGCCTAAATACTTACAAATTCTATCTACTTTCCTATTATCTGTTAATGCTTACCACATCATTATTTCTGAAAACAAGATTACAACACAACTGAGTGAGTTTTATCTTTCTTCAGTCTAGGCATATACTCTGATCCTTTTGATTGGACTTGGTATCTCCTGTGTCTCCAATGACAGCACTTACCAGTACATCTTCTCTTAAGGTATTTCTTAAGATTACCAAGCTGTCCATTTTATGTGGGATTGTGTTTGCTTTTTTTTTATCATTTTAAGTGTGGAACCTTATCCAAATCCTGAGGCTACTTTGGAGATTTCTACATACTAACTGAAGTTTCTGACGTTTTTTCACATGTGTATTTTATCAAAAAGAGTACCTTAAAAATGAATAAAACATGAAATACTGATACATGCTACAATGTCCATTAACTTAAAAAGTATTATGTAAGTGAAGGAAGCAATTTCATATTTTTATGAAATATCTAGAACATACAAACCCATAGAGACAAAAGATAGATTGGTGGTTGCCTGGGATTGGGAGGAGGAGGGAATAGAAAGTAACTGTTTAATTGGTATGAAATTTTCTTTTGGGGTTGATACAATATTTTAAACCAAATAGAGGTGGTCATTGCACAACATTATTAATGTACTAAATGCTACTGAACTGTTCACTTTAAAGAGGTAATGTTATATGAATTTCACCTAAAGGAAATGTTGTTTTAAAAATAAAAGCATGCTAGAGAATTAAAGCAGGATAATAAATGTAACATTATAAAGTAACATAGCAATAAGATAAAATCATATATTTTATATGATATATGTATACACACATACATATACATACACAAATCAGACTGATCAATTTTGATGTGAAAAAATGATGACTGTGATATGCTGATATATTGCAACTGGATAATTTACCCAGAAGAACTTTCTACTAGAAAAGATAGCTTTAGCCTAAAGAAGGAGTCGAGGGATGGAAGACTGAATTTGTTATGCATGTATGTATGTATGTATGTATTTGAGTGCAATGGCATGATCAGAGCTCACTTCAGCCTCCACCTCCTGGGTTCAAACAATCCCCCTGCCTTGGCCTCCCAAGTGGCTTTTTATTTCTTTTTCTTTTGTAGAGATAGGGGTCTTGCTATATTGACCAGGCTGGTTTTAAACTTCTGGCTTCAAGCAATCCTCCTGCCTTGGCCTCCCTAAGTTCTGGTATTATACCTGTGAGCCATCATGCCCACCCTTAATTTTGGGAGGCATATGTTAGTTTTGAAGGGTTATTGGTATTTCTAGGCAAATATGTGAAGCAGGTAATTCAAAATTAAAGTTTGAAGTTCTTGACACTTACAACAGTGTCCAAAACTAATGATATGTATTTGAGGGTCAGGTGAATATAGTCAAATAAACAGGTACCCAGAAAGAAAATATAGCAAGGAATAAGAATTAGTACCATAAAGAATACAAGCTTTTTAAGGGGAAAGTAGAAAATTGTGAAAGAGAAATCAGAAAAATGAGCTGAGAATGTGTAGTCAGAGAATAGAACTATTTACAAAACCAAATCGATAATCATGAGATGCCTATTTGTCCCAGGCCTGAGACACAGCAAGGAACACTTTTCTGTATTCAGTGACAGGAAGTATCTTATCTGGATTAATATTGTATTCCAAGAGTATGACACAGTATCTTGCATATATTCATCTATCTGGTGTTATATGCTCTTCAAGTACATGCGGAAAATACAGCCTTACTCAGAGGAGTAGTTTAATAATCTTTTCAGATACTGGTGGAGGGTCTTCTTTAATACATCATTAAAATTCATCAGTAGTAATTTCTGAAAGGTTAGTTGGAGGGTGAAAACATTATCAGTGAACTTTTCATACTCTTTTATATTGAGTGTATCGGTTTATGTATACCCTAAATGAAACATTTTACCCATTTGTGATTTGGTAACATAATATATTTGAAAAATATTGACTCATTATACAACATAAAAGTAAATATGGGAGGGGATAAGATGGTCAACTAGATGCAACAAGGAAGTGCCACTCCCATACAGAGAGACCAAATTATTGAGTAAACCACCATAATTTGGGCAGATATTCAGAGAGAAGATCTTGCTAAGAGGAAAAAAAGAGACAACACTGAAGTCAAGGGTGAAGAGGGAGGAAGCTGGGAACCCTGTGCTGGGCACCCAAATGCCAAGGTTAGGTCCTGGCCCTGAATGACTCCTGGGAAACTGGTGAGTGAGGGAATGAGAGGATGGTTCAATCTGCCTGCATATTTCTAGGTTCCTAGCTACAGGGGACCCCATATTCCCATCCCTATGAACATGTACGCTGGCAGGGGGATCTTTTTCACAGAATTCTGGACAGCACAGAGCCCAGGAGGTTTTGTGTGCTGGGCAGCTTCAGCTGAGAGCGGCCATAGACGTGCATCCTCCAGGGTTTCCCATCCACCTCCAGGAAGCAGAAGCTCCAGCTGACCTCCAAGCCAGGAGAGAACAGAGCCACTTTCCCTACAGGACTGAGGCACATCTGCTCTGCAAGTTCTCCTGCTTGTTGACCCCTCCCAGGGTTCATGCCTAGCTGCCCTGCAGGAGCGTATGCACAGCCCAGCCCCCACAGCCCAGCATGAGTGTATTGTGGGCACTTGAGAACTTTTACAGTGACCCAGGAGCACATGGATCCACCAGCACAGCTGGAACCCAAACCTGAACCAGGACATTTCAGTGTCCTCAGGGCTTCAGCATGTAGCTCAGGAGTAGAAAACCAAAATCTATGACCTGCACTCAAGCAGATGAGGAGCCCCCATCCTCAGAGAACTGAGAAGAATGAGAAACATAGGTTCCTGGGCAGGGGTGGGAGTGGGCCATGCCTCCCTCCACAGGGCTGGTCCAGAGAGAGTGTGGCATATCTCCCTGCTGCAGTCTTTGCCTGGGGGGGCTCTGTGGGCTAGAACACCTAACAAAAGAAATGTAAGTGCACTCCCAGTGATCAGAGGGGATCCCCCAAAGTCCAAGAGCAGACCTGGCATGGGGTGAGGGGTATCTTCCTTCCCCAACCACTGCAGAGCGTGTCTGCAAATGCAAGAAGTACAAAAGAGCCATGTGACTGGGTATTAACCTAGCTAGTGGCCATAAATTGTAAGCACTACCAACTGAATTGCAACCTAAACTATGACACCAAAAATTTATCCCTGTAATATACACACCTTTGAAAGCAAGTACAAAAATTCACCCACACATAAAGATCCTACAGAGCCTTGGCCCTCTGAAAGCATCCAGAAAGAAAGCCAACTGACTACACTCACTTACCCCACAGTTAAAGGAATACCAGTCTTCCCAGATAAGAAAGAATCAGCAAAAGGACTCTGCCAATCCAAAAAGCCAGTGTTGCCTTACCTCCAAATGAGTCCACCAGGTCCCCAGCAATGGTCTGAACCTGTCTGAAATGACAGACATAGAATTCAGAATCTGGATGGCAAGGAAACTCAGCAGTATTCAGGAGAAAGTTGAAACCCAAACCAAGGAATACAAGAAATCCAGTAAAACCATCCAAGAGCTGAAAGATAAAAGCCATCTTGAGAAAGAATCAAACTTAATTTCTAGAGCTGAAAAACTCACTACAAGAATTTCATAATATAATTGGAAGTATTAGCAGTAGAATAGACCAATATGAGGAATGAATCTCAGAGTTTTAAGATCAGTTCTTCAAATCAATTTGATCAGACAAAAATAAAGAAAAACGAATTAGGAAAAATGAACAAAATCTCCAATACAGGATTATGTAAAGAAACTAAATCCATGACTCATTGGCATTTCTGAAGTGAAGGAGAGAGAATAAACAACCTGGAAAATATACTTGAGTATATAATCTATGAACATTTCTTTAATCTCACCAGAGAGGTTGACATGCAAATTCAAGAAATACAGAGAACTTTGACTAGATACTATGCAAGGTGACTATCACCAAGGCACATAGTAATCAGATTCATCAAAGTCAATACAAAAGAAAAAATCTTAAAGGCAGCTGGACAGATGGTTCAAGTTATGTACAGAGAGAACCCCATCAGGACAGCTGCAGACCTCTCAGCAGAAATCTTACAAGCCAGAAGAGATTAGGGGACAATTTTCAGCATCCATGAAGAAAAGAATTTCCAACCACGAATTTCATATCCTGCCAAAGAAGCTTTATAAATGAAAGAGAAATGAAATCCTCATCTGACAAGCAAATGCTGATAGACCATGTTTCAATTGGACCAGCCTTAAAAGAGTTCAACAGAATGATACCTGCTATCAGAGAAACATGCTTAAACACATAGTCCATTGTCAACAGGCACTATAAAACCACTCACAATAAAATCTACAGAAAAACCAACTAAGCAAAAGACAGAAGATCAAAATCACACACATGGATACCGACTTTGAATGAAAATGGGCAGAATGCCCCCACTTAAAAAACACAGAATGGCAGTTTGGATAAAAATACAAGACACAGCCCTCTGTTGTCTTCAAGAGAGCCATCTCAGCTGTAATGACACCCATAGGCCCAAAGTAAAGAGATGAAGAAAGATCAACCATGTAAATGAAAAACAAACAGGAATCACTCTTCCTATATTAGATGAAACAGACTTTAAACCAAAAACTTAAGAAGCACAATGAATGGTATTACATAATAATAAAAGGTACAATCCAACAAGAAGCCTTAACTATTCTAAGTATATGTATATATGTACCCAACATTAGAGCATCAAGATTCATTTAAAAGTTCTACTTAGCCTATGAAAAGACTTAGAGAACCACACAATAATGGTGGGAGACTTCAACACCCCACTGACCACATTAGACAGATTATCAAGGCAGAAAACTAACAAAGATCTCTGGACTTAAAACTTGACAATTGGCCGATTGGACCTAACAGACATCTACAGACTACCATACCCAATAACTACAGAATATACATTCTTTTAATCTGCATATGGAACATATTCTAAGATTGAACACATGCTCAGTCATAAAGCAAGTCTTATTACATTTTTAAAAAATTGAAATCATATCAAGTACATTACTGGACCACAGTACAATAGAAATAGAAATCAAGAAGATTGATAGAAACAGAAATCAATATCAAGAACATCTCTCAAAACTACACAAATACATGGAAGTTAACTTGCTTCTGAACAACTTCTGGGTGAACATAGAAATCAAGGCAGAAATGAAAAAATTATTTGCAATTAATAAAAATTGGGAAACAACATCTCCAGAATATAACAAAAGCAGTAAAAACAGGAAAGTTTACAGCCCTAAATACTTCCATCAAGAAATTAGAAAGATCTCAGATTAATAATGTAACTTGAAAAAGAACAAACCAAAAAACAAGCAGAAGAAAATAACTAAAATTACATAACTTAATAAAATCGAGATGCAAAAATCCAGACAAAAGTTAAATGAAACCAATAATTTGTTCCCTGAAAAAATAAGATAGACTGCTAGCTAGATTAGCAAATAAAAAAAGAGAAAATTCAAATAAGTATAATCAGAAATGACAAAGACGGCATTATAACTGATCCCACAGAAATACAAAAGAATCCTCAGATAATACGATAAACAGCTCTATGCACACAAATGAGAAAATCTAGAGGAAATGGATAAATTCCTAGATGCATGCACACACTCTCCCAAGATTGAGTCAGGAGGAGATTGAAACACTGAATAGACCAATATCAAGCTCTGAAATTGAATCAGTAATTTAAAAAAAACCCTAACAACCAAAAATGTCCACAATCATATATATTCGTAGCTGAAATCTATCAGAAATAAAAAGAACTGGTATCAATCCTACTGAAACTATTCCAAAAAATCGAGGAGGAGGGACTCTTCTCTAATTCAGTCTATGAGGTCAGAATAATCATAATACCAAAACCCGGCAACAAGACAAACAGTGAAAACCTCAGGCCACTATCCCTGATGAACACAGACTCAAAAATCCTCAATAAAATGCTAACAAACTGAATCCAGCAGCACATCCAACAGTTAATTCACCATGATCAAGTAGGCTTTATTCCTAGACTGTAAAATTAGTTCAAAATACACAAATAAATAAATCTGATGTACCACATAAACAGAATTAAAAACAGAAACCATATGATCATCTCAATGGATGCATAAAAAGCTTTCAGTAAAATCTAACACCATTTTATGATAAGAAATCCTGAACAGGATAGGCATTAAAGGAACATACCTCAAAATAATAATAAGGAACATTAAAGGAACATACCATCAATGACCAACCCACAGCCAACATCATATTGAATGGACAAAAGCTGGAACCCTTCCCCTTGAGAAATAGAATGAGGCCAGTTTGCCCACTCTCACCACTCCTATTTAACATACAGTACTATGAGCAATCAGCAAGAAAAGAAATAAAAAGTATCCAAATAGAAAAAGAAGTCAAAGTCTCCCTCTTTGCTGATGATATGATTCTAAACTTAGAAAACCCTAAAGACACTGCCAAAAGGCTACTAGAACTGATAAATGATTTTGGCAAGGTTGCAGGATACAAAATCAATATATAAAAATCAGTAGCATTTCTGTACACCAAAAACATCCAGGCTGAGAGGCAAATCAAGAACAATCTCATTTGTAATAGCCACAAAGAAAATGAAATACCTGGGAATACAGTTAACCAAGGAGGTGAAATACAACTACAAGGAGAACTACAAAACACTGATGAAATAAATCACAGATGACAAAAATGAATGAGGAAACATCCCATGCTCATAGACAGGAAGAACCAATATTATAAAATTGGCTATATAGCCCAAAACAATTTACAGACTCAACATTAGCCCTATTAAACGACCAATGTCATTCTTCACATAACTAGAAAAAAACTATTCTAAAATTCACATGGAACCAGAAAAGAACCGAACAGCCAAAACAATTCTAAACTCAAAGAACAAAGCCAGAGTCATCACAGTACCTGATGTCAAAGGATGCAGTAACCAAAACAGCATGGTATTGGTATTGGTACAAACACAGACATATAGACCAACTGAACAGAATACAAAACTAAGAAATAAAGCCAAACATTCACAACTATCTGATCTTTGACAAGGCTGACAGAAACAATCAGGAAAGGACTCTCTATTCAATAAATGGTGCTGGAAAGCTGTCTAGCCATATGCAGGAGATGGAAATTAGACCCCTTCATTTCACTACATGTAAAAATTAATTATGATGGATTAAAGACTTAATGTAAGACCATAAATTCCTAAAAAAGAAAAAAAAAAAAAAACTAGGAAATAACCTTTGTGACATTGGCCTTGGCATAAAATTTGTGGCCACATCTGAAAAAGCAATTGCAACAAAAACAAAAGTTACAGTGAGACCTAATTAAACTATGGAGCTTCTGCACAGTAAATGAAACTATCAACAGGGTAAACAGACAATCTATAGAATGGGAAAAACATTCACAAACCATACATTCAATATTCTGGATATTAGCCAATATCCGGAATCTATAAGCA
The DNA here is from genome assembly GCF_009764315.1 of Trachypithecus francoisi. Lineage (NCBI taxonomy): Eukaryota > Metazoa > Chordata > Mammalia > Primates > Cercopithecidae > Trachypithecus > Trachypithecus francoisi. Next base: position 56,801,488 of record NW_022681468.1, read on the forward strand.
ACTTAACAAATCAACCAAGCAAAAAACAACCCCATTAAAAAGGGGCAAAAGGCATGAAGAGACACTTCTCAGAAGACTTCCAAGCAGCCAACAAAAATATGAAAAAGGTTTATCACCACTAATCCTCAGAAAAATGCAAATCGAAACCACAATAATACCATCTCACACCAGTCAGAATGGCTATTATTAGAAAGTCAAAAGACAACAGATACTGCTGAGGCTGTGGAGAAGAGGGAATGCTTATGCTTTTGGTGGGGATGTACATTAGTCCAAGCACTATGGAAAGCAGTTTGGAGATTTCTCAAAGTACTAAAAACAGAGCTAACCTTTGACCAAGCAATCTCATTGCCAGGTATATACCCAAAGGAATATACATCATTATACCAAAAAGATACATGCACTCCTATGTTCATTACTATGATGTTCCCAATGGCAAATACATGAAATCAACCTAGGTGCCCATCAGTGAAGAATTGGATAAAAAAAAAAATATGGTATATAGACACCACGGAATACTATGCAGCTGTAAAAAAAATCAAATCATATTCTTTATAGCAACATGTATGGAGCTGAAAGCCATTATCCTAAGCAAATTGACACAGGAATAGAAAAGCAAATACTGTATGTTTTCGCTTAAAAGTAGGTGATAAACACTGAACACATGTCTACATAAACGAGAAAAATTGACACTACAGACTACTACACCGGGGAGAGAGGATGGGGGTCATGGATTGAAAAACTACCTATTGGGTACTATGCTCACTACCTAGGGTCAATATAACCATGAAATAATCCTATACATGTACCCTCTGTATCTAAAATAAAAGCTGAAAAAATTTTTTAAAGAATGGATATACCTACCTAATTTGCAAAAGAATATTAACAATACTGACATAATTGAGATGAATTTGGTAAGCTTTGACATTGCTAGTTACAATATAATCTGGAATAAGTTTGCTATGAAAATTAAAACTAAAAAATATAAACGAATAAATAAATGCATTTATTTACATTAAAACATTTATCAGAAAAGTGAGTAGAGAGAAACTGTCAATCTTACATTGGAGAATATACATGATCTAAACTCCTAATATTCACTTGAAAGCTCACATTTTTTCATTGGAAACAAATATTGCCAGTAGTTTCCCCAAAGTGAAAGGCCCACTTCATTTATTTTTGTGAAAATGTCTGCCAAATAGTTATCTAAATAACCTTCCTTTTTTATCAGTTGTTCTTTCCAGTGAAAATAGTATTCCATTTTCAAAAAGTAGCTAGTTCAACTCCCAACTCAAACAATCACAAAAGTTTTTTTTCCCAAGAAAAATACCTTGTTTTACAGGCAGCACAAGTGCTCTATGCATATTCGCCATATCATCTCAGAATATTTTATAAGATCGCAAGTTTTTGCGACTTTATCAAATACTTCAGTGGTCCGAATGTGTCCCCTAAATTCATATGTTGAAACTTAATCTTCAGCGTAAGGAGTTGGGCCCTAAGGGTGTGATCAAATCATGAAGGCAGAGTTCTCATGAGTGGGATTATTGACTTTAAGAAAGAGGTTGGAGTGCCCTGGTCTCCTTAAGTCATTTCTCCCATGTGAGGACACAGGTGTGCCCTTTTTGCCCACTTCCTCCAAGTAAGGCTACAGTAAGGAGGTGCCATCTTGGCAGTCTTGGAATCAGAAAGCAGTCCTCACAAGATACTGAATTCACTGGTGTTTTTGTCTGGAACTTCTTACCTCCAGAACTGTGAGAAATACATTTCTATCATTTGTAAATAACCCAATCTGTGGTATTTTGTTATAGCAGCAGGAATGGACTAAGACAAAGATGTTCTTAAGTTAAACCGGCATTTTATTTTCTTTTACTGGAAGTACAGAGCAATGAGGGTTCAATGATGAGTATTACAGTTTGGTGCCACTGCCATGATTTGTACTAGGGCACCATCGGTTTTGCCCACCATTGTTTTTCCACCATCACTGCAAATAGCCATAGTAAAAAGGACAAGGATACCTCAATGCTATGAAAATAATTCTGACTTCACAGACTCCTGAAAACATTTCAGTGATCCCCTAGTCATCCAGTGACTACACTTCCAACTATAGACAAAAATGGGAAGTGAAATTTAGGACTAGTGAATTATTTTTCTCAGTTAAAGATCTTTTGTCTGCTGAAAGTAAACGGAGAGGGGTTAGAGTATTGAGGACAGTGACAGATATTCTGAAATAACTGTGTGTGTAGTAAAGAAAGGGAGTTGAATAGGGCTTTAAAATGTAAATCAAATGCATATACCAAAGCACTGGTTGAGGTTGGAATTCATAAATTGACAGTACTATGAATCAGCATTTTAGGATTTTGTATAAAAAAAGATTTAGGTATGCGATTTCTCAAAAGTAAAGCAGGGGCACATCATGAGAAAGAGGACACTGAAGGCATGATTTTTTAAATGGCCAGTAGCAATTTTCTAGTTTGATTTTTGATGAAAACTTATTCTTTGTTTAAACTCATAAACCTAGACCAAACATGGGACACTGACTTGTCGATCTATATACCATGTTTGTACCATAGTACTCTGATATACAGAATTATACAGATAATATACTTGAGATGTTTATGAAATATGGTCAGATATTTAATACTTTATGATGAAAAAATTACAGAATATTTTAAAGAGCTACTAGTTTGTGTTTTCTTCATTAAGTATGTGTTATACAAAAACCTTTATCAAGCAGAGAATAATTCTAGGATATGTTTGTTGATAGTGAATTACTGCTATAATGATAAAATTGTAATTTTCATCTTTTAAGCATAAGAGTGTGATTATATTTTATATCATTATTTGCTATTTAATCATTATTATTCTACCATTTGAAGTCAGAAAACTGCCACATTTATCTGAGAGGCTGTGGAATTTTACATGAATATTCAGTTACTGGAAAACTCCCACCTGAGGTGTGAAAAGTTTAATTTTCAAGGCCATTCAAAAGAAGGCAAAATTCCAACATCACAAATGTGCCTCTTTTTTTCTTTTATTCTATAAATCTTATCATTTAAACTTCTGATGTTTTGAATGTGGATAACATAATCCCTAAGGTTGATATCAAGTATTAGCCAATTCCTCACAACTATAAGAATGTGATTATATTTTATACCGTTTTGATGACTGAGTAGGGATGTTTATAATAGCATTCATTTTTAGTACAAATAATCATTCTGACTTTCTAATGATTGTCTGAAGTTCACTTTATGCACAAAAGATAATATAGACTACATTCTTTTTTTTTTTTTTCTATTGAGACAGAGTCTCACTCTGTCACCCATGCTGGAGTGCAGTGGCACGGTTTCGCCTCACTGCAAGCTCTGCCTCCCGCCTCCCGGTGCCTCAGCCTCCCGAGTAGCTGGGACTACAGGTGCCTACCACCACGCCTGGCTAATTTTTGATATTTTTAGTAGAGATGTGGTTTCACCGTGTTAGTCAGGATGGTCTCGATCTCCTGACCTCGTGATCCACCCACCTCGGCCTCCCAAAGTGCTGAGATTACAGGTGTGAGCCACGGCACCAGGCCAGACTATATTCTTTAAGAAATTATTGTTACTTGCATTTATATAATGGCAGGTCAAAGATAGCTAAAAATTCTTATTTCACTTCTTATTTAGAGGTGAAATCTAATTCCCCTTCCCTGGAATCTGAGCTGGCCTTGGTGACTGGTTTGATCAATAGAATGTGGTGGAAGTGACACAATGAGTCTCAGGCTATGTTAAAAAAAAAAATGAAGCTTCTTCTCTGGTCTATTGGAAGACACTATAGAAAACCAGCCAGCATACTGTGAAGAAACAAGTATCATCAAAAAGCCCCAATGGAGAGGAATTGAGCCTTCCCAAATCACAGCCCCAGATGAGCTCCCAGACAAGAGTCAACAACTCTGCTAAGTATTTGAAGAAGCCATCTTAGAAGGGTGTCTTCTAGCCCAGTTCACCCCAGGTGAAGGGAACCTACATGGATCAGAGAAAAGCCATTCCTTTCAAACTCTTCTCAAACTGTGTTTTGTCACAATATAGATGATTGTTACCTAAAGCTACTAAATATTGTGGTGGTCTGTTGCACAGAATTAGATAACTGAAACATATGTCATTTTGTTCTGTTTATCCTTTAACATATATTTAATATTAGGAAAAAACGTACTAAATATCACAAAGTAATTAGCATTGGCACAAGCAAGACAAGAATCTATATTCAAGTGCTCTTTCCAATAAATAAACAATTTTCTCCATATTTAAATACTAGGCACATATCTTAGAATCTGAGATCAAAAGTTTACCTAAACTAATATGGAGATTATTTTCTTAATATTTGAGCCAATTATGTTTCTCATATATTTTATACATTATTTTTATAACTGAAGGAATGTCTATTAAAAACTCTCAGTGAGTCACAGATAATCGTATTCCGATACAGATGAACATTAATATCTTTTCATTTATTTGTGTTAAGGCAGGAGAACATGCTAAATCAAATACCAGCCATAAAAATGTTGTTTTAAAATAAGATCTTTAAATGTATACTCAATATTCCATTACATAACATCCATTCTCTATGTAACATTGTTATATTTTTATCTTTTGTTTTCTTTGTTTCTTTGTTGACTCTGGGAACCAAACAGCATATTTTAAATTATATGACAATTTTATCTATTTTATTTTTCCTAACATTTCAATTATCTTCTTTTGTCCTTTCCATGATCAAACAAGCCTGTATGTAACAGTAGACATTATATGAACGTATTTTACAGAACATCTTGGAAATACCTAGTGACATTGCTGAAATTTTGAATTGTCTTTTTTTTTTTTAAAGTTTTGGTTGATACGCACACACTATATATATACACACAAATAATATATATGCAATATAATGTAATATATATGAAAATAAGTTTATTCTTTTTTCTGAATTTTCTAATTTTATTTTTCTTCTTGTATAATTGTATTGGCTAGAACTTCTATATTTGTTCTAAATAATAATGGTGATAGTGGACATCTTTATTTTATTCATAATTTGAATGCAGTTTTTCCTAGCATTTCTTCCATTATGCACTATGCAGACTATATTTATTCTATATTAATATTAATGAAATGTCCATATATTGTATATTTATATTTGTATTAAGAATGGATGTTTAATTTCCTTTAGTACCTTTTCATTATTTGTGGAATTGCTCATGTTTTTTTGATCTATTAACACAGTGAACTATATTAATAACTTCACTGATGTTGAACCATTTTAACACTGCTCGAACGAGCTTCACTAGGGTTATTTTAATATGTCACTTGACTTGGTTAGCTAATTATTTAACATTAGGAATGAAAATGCAAATCCTGTTTATAAGTGAGATCGGTGTATAATTTTTATATTTTGTTCTCTTTCTGTTGAATTGTGTTCTCAGTTTTATGCTTACTTGATAAGATAAAATTGAAATCTGTCCCCCTTTTTATTTTTTTATTTTTATTTTTTGCCCTGGAACAATGTAAGTAGCAATGGAATTTTTCTCTTTAAGAATCTGATAGCATTGGCCAGGTGTGGGGGCTCACACCTGTAATCCCAGCACTTTGGGAGGCCGAGGCAGGCAGATCACCTGAGGTCAGCAGTTTAAGACCAGCCTGCCCAACATGGCAAAACCCCCTCTCTACTAAAATACAAAATATTAGCCAGGTGTGGTGGCAGGTTCCTGTAATCCCAGCTACTTGGGAGGCTGAGTTAAGGGTATTGCTTCAACATGAGAGGTGGAGGCTGCAGTGAGCCCAGATTGCACCATTGCACTCCAGCCTGGGCAACAAGAGTGAAACCCCATCAAAAATAAAAAATAAAAAAAAATAAAAGAATTGGGTAGAGTTTATCTCAAAGACTTATACAATCAAGGTCTATTATTTTCTTAGTTTTTCCTTTATCTTTTAACTATCTTTATATCTCCATTTTTTTCCTTATCAAATTAAAAAACATTCTATCTCTGGTAATAAAAGATGAGAAAAATCAGTGTTCTTTACCATCTCTCAACTTCTCTAGCATTTCTTCTTTCAACTTTTATGACTTATAACATTCCTACATTATCAAGATTTGAAATATGTATATGTTTCTTTGAAATCTCAATCCCTACATTTAGTTATATTTCAGTTCCATAGTTGTAAATATCATGCTCATTGTCAGTACTTTGAATATAGATTCTTGCTAATGCTTTATAAGATGACATATGTACTACAGTTGTTTGTTTTAAGAAGTGATCAGAGAAACTAAGTCTAGGAGTTTTGCATGTTCAGGGCAAAACATACATGTTGTATGCCTTTACCCATGAACAACTTTTCCATTGAATATAAGATTTTCCCTCAAGACTTTATAAGCACTGCTTAAATTCTTCTATGGACAAACATTATGATAGAGAACTATGAGGACAAACTGATGATGTGTTTATGCTCATATGTAACAATTTTTTGGCTTGACTAACAAAAGATGCATGCTATATATTTGAAATCTATTTGAAATATCTAATAGATATTTCATTGTTAAATATTCGGTGTCAATTTTGCGTGCAACTTATTGAGCCTGTTCATTATATAAAGTCTCTTACTTCTGCAATTTAAAAAAATAAACTTTTTTCATTCTATTATTTTTTATCTCTTCTAACACCAATTACAACGGGCATAGTGACTCATGCCTGTAATCCCAGCACCTTGGGAGGCAGATGCAGGTGGATTACTTGAGCTCAGGAGTTCGAGACCAGCCTGGGCAACATGGCCAAACTTCATCTCTACGAGAAATACAAAAATTAGTCAGGCGTGATGGCAGGCCCCTGTAGTCCTGGCTACTTGGGAGGCCGAGGTGCGAGGATTGCTTGAGCCCAGGAGGTGGAGGTTGCAGTGATCTGAGATTCCACTATTGCACTCCAGCCTGGGCAACAGAGCAAGATCCTGTCTCAAACAAATAATAAACAAACACCCACCAATTACATATATCCATTCTATTTTGTCTTAAATGTCCATAATTTTCTTTTTAGCTCATTTTATTTCATTTCCATTTCATTTACTTGTTTTTCTGAATCGTGATATCCTTGTCACTATGATTTTCCATGATTTTATTTTATTCTTTAAGGCTGATTCCAATTTGATTTCTATTTGGTGGTGGTGGTGTTGTTAACAATTTTTTATTATTTTAATTTTTAAAATTTTAATTTTTGAGAGTGCATAGTAGGTGTATGTATTTCTGTTAATAGAAGTCAGCAACTCTCTCCTGTTTCTCCTCTGAATTCTGCTCATGTGTTGCTTCATTTCTGTTATCTTTTTGTAATTGCCTTAAGCTCTTGTATTTCCGCTCTGAAGTCTTGGATGGTTAAATTTGGGGATTTAATAAAGATATAAGTAGTCAAAATTGTTAATTATTTTAGAAAAATTTTATTAATGACTTATTTATATGCATTTTTTCTTTTCTCATTTATTTTGCACTATCTTTATTCTGACTACTCATTTGTGAATGAGGAAGTTCTTTCTGGATCAAAGATTTTTGTTTGGTTTTTGTCTGTGTTCTGGTGGGAGGAATAGCCAAGGATATGTTGAAAGCTAACAGAAGTGCTTTTAAGGAACACGACTGTATGTATGAGTTCTATCCAGCTAATCAAAATAAACAACATTGCTCATAATACTCATGTTCACATTACCAGTAGGGAGCTTACTGTACATGTGGCATCTCTTATTCATCTTTGCTTCTATTGCTCCTTATTGAAATCAAACTGGGACCAGAAAAGTTCCTAATACAAGTCTACATACCCTTTCCAACTATGGCCAAAAAAGTCATCATTGATTGTGCACTTCAGTGTGTGCCATTAACTTTGAGTTGTGTTTTGAAAATTCATAATGAGGCATATAAACATGTCTATTAAAAATATTTAAATAGAAGAGTCAGGCGCATACATAGTTCTAGATGACAACACTGGTATTGATTTCCTGAGCAATTCTAGGCATGTCTGAAAGTCTAGGTCTCCTGTTTCTATCTGTTCCACACCCTTGTTTGATATTTACTAGATTTGGTTGGGGATAGCAGTTAGTTTTGAGTTTTGTCAAAGATGGATTTTACAATTTAATTTCTAATTTTTCATGTTGCTTCTGGGTGATTTGTGAAATAAAAAAAGGAAAATATAGCAAAAACCCAGAGATTTTAGGATTACTCTTCATTGCTTCCATTCATTTATCCTCCAAGAGTAGATTAATAGATTATCTTTCATATCTAGTCTTTCTACAAAATTGGCCCTAGCTTGTCATCAGTAAATGATATAATCAGCCATTTCAGTTACTTAAACTAAAATATTAGGATTCTGTCTATGAGTTCTCCTTGATGTACATCTTTCCCTGAGTCCCCACAAATCTTCCCATTTCACCTCAACTTCTGCTGCCATTCTCTTTTTCTTTCCAAAGTCATCTTTTGCCAAGAAAATGCTAAACATCCCATAACATGTTTCTCTGAACTCATGTTCACTTTTGCCCACTCTACTTTCTATATCTGTACTTTCAAATAGAATAAATAATAGCCATAGGATGTCTAAGAAATATTTTAAACATGGCTTATCTGCATAAAGTCACACAGAATTTTGAAGATTTAACATAAAGGTAATATATAAAATATTTAATTGAAAACTTTACACATTGGAATATTTTGAATATGTTGTATTTTAAAAGTACATTATTAAAATTAATTTTACCTGATTAGTTTTACTTTTTAAGTAAGGCTTCTTGAAATTTTTAAATTATGTATGGTTTCTATTATGGTTACATCAGTGGCTTATGATACATTTTTACTGGGCAGCACTATGCCATATCATAAGAAGTATAGCTTTGTTGAAACACAGAGAGGAAAATATACTAACCCAGCCTAAAACTCTCTAATGGCTTTGTTTTATATTTAAAATCTAATCCAAATTCCTGTGATTAATAAGGTACCTCCTTTTTGATTTCTACCTTTCTATCCAACTTCACCTCGAGCTACATATCCTACCACTCAGAATAACTTTTGTCATGCTAGTCTTCATTTTGTTTCGTTGAACATACAATACTCTTCATTGCCTCAGAACGTATACATGGCTTTTTTTTTTTTTAACCAAAATACATTTCCCCTCATGCTCAAACAGCAGCTCTTACCCTTCCTCACAGTCTTAGCTCAATTCCCACTTTCCAGAAGGGTATTATTTGGTTGCCCAACATAAAATAAGTAACCTTTTGTAATTCCTTCTATCATCTCCTTAACTCATAACAACCTTCATATATATTCTATACAACATAATAATCAGGGATAATCTGTGATGGTTCCAAAACCTTTTCAAGCCATGTAAATCTTTTTGTCCTGTAGCTTCCCACTCATCAAATCAATCGATAGGAATTAGAGAGAAGACTGATGCTACTGAGAATGTAGGTTTCATATCTTAACTTTCAGTATCAAAGATGATTTATTCTTAAATTCATAATATAAAATAGCCATTAAAATAATCCAAGGAAAAGTTTCTAAATTCCTTCTTTCCTGTCAACATATCAAGAACCAGCCCCCAGGGACATTGACTATAGGTTTTATTATAAGCCAATAGAAGATTTCTATCTTACCCAATGTGGGAAGAAGAAAGAGAATAGAGCAAAGGAGATGTGAGAAATGTTAGAATCCCCTTCTCTAAGAGAAATCAGCCTGGGGAAGGAAAACTCTTCACTAGGCTGAGAAAGAGAGACAAAAGCTAAAGGAATTTTTGTCTCATTTTCTCAGTAGAACTTTGACTACTAAGCTAGATGGTCCAATGTCAGCCCCAGAAGATTAATGGCATCATTGGGTTAGATGAAAGGAGAGGTGAAATAAAAGGTGAAAGAGCATAACAGAGAGACAGAGAGACTCTCTTAACTATTTTTGTTTTGACAAAAACAAAAATAGATTTTTATTGAAACTGCCTAAAACTAAAACACTTCTGCACAGCAAGGGAAACAGTCAACAGAGTAATGACACAACCTACATAATGAGAGAAAATCTTTGCAAACTATGCATTTGATAAGGGATTAATATTCTAAATATATAAGGAAATCAAACAACTCAATAGTAAGAAAACAAATAACTGAATTAAAAAAGGGAAAGACACAAAAATCAAAATACCTACTAGTAACTTTTTATTTTTATTATACTTTAACTTCTGGGGTACATGTGAAGAACGTGCAGATTTGTCACATAGGTATACATGTGCTATGGTGGTTTGCTGCACCCGTCAACCCATCACCTACATTAGGTATTTCTCCTAATGCTATCCCTCCCCCACCACCCCGAACAGGCTCCGGTGTGTGATATTCCCCTCCCTACATCCATGCATTCTCATTGTTCAACTCCCACTTGTGAGTGAGAACATGCGGTGTTTGGTTTTCTGTTCTTGTGATAGTTTGCTGAGAATGATGGTTAAATGTCTTAAGGGATCCATAATTTACCCTATATCCCAGAGATAATTCAAAACATCACCTTGCCTTTTGGAGACACTCCAGACAGAAGTGCAAGTAGCTGAAAGGTAACAGATTAGCTGATGTCAGGTATAGGATGTTTGAGGCACCACATGAACCTGCAGGATTTATCACATCTAAAAGTTCCAAAAATTTGTTGGTTTCACCATCCAAAGAAAGCCATTAAACTTTGAAAGTTTTCTAGGAAACCAAGTATACTTTCATCAGCCACACCTGATAAGAAATCAATGCACTGGATCTAGGAACTAGACCAGATTGGCTCAGTAGAGACTAGCAAGAAGGCAGTTGATATCAGTTGGTTTCAAAACTCTCTCTTCTACTTCTGGGAAGAGATGAAGCCCCATTCTCTACCCTGGTAACCTTCTTAGAAATAAATAGAAGGGAAGAAATTGGACATAATGCAAACTTACTGAAAAGCAAATGAGTTACTCAAAAGAAACTTTTTAAACCAACTCTGCAGAGATAAATTTGCTAGCTTAAAATATCTTCCTTGCAACCCATGAGGATGGATTCATGAAGTTTCGATAAGCCATAGTAAAGAACTTCTAAGTGTAGTGGATAAATGTGTTCACTCTACCTTTTTATTCTGGCTCTCCGAGGAAAATTAAGCTCCATTGTCATGAACTAAGTCCCCCTTATCATTATATACCCAGCATTTAGCTTGAGATCTGGTATGCGGTAGATGATCAATAATAGAGGGAGAAGACAGGAGGATCTGAGTTAGAAAAGAGATATGAAACCAGAAGCAGAATTGTAGTGGAGTGCTTTGAAATTAGAGGAAGGGGTCATGAGAGAAGGAATGCAAATAGGTTCTAAGCTAAATACAGCAAGGAAACTGATTCTCCCCTAGAGCCTTCAGAAAGAACACAACTCTGCTGATACCTGGATTTTAGCCCATAAGACCTATTTCAGACCACTGAACAACAGATCTGTAAGATAACAAATATGTATTCTTTAAGTCACTAAATTTGTGGTAATTTGTTATAGCAACAATAGGAAATTAATGTATATTTTGAGTAAATGGGTAAACCAATAAATGTCTACTTTGGTAGCTTCTAATAACCTAAAGTAACATAGATGTTAACACTTGCTGCTGAGTGAAGGTTTTTAATTACACCACATGGTTACTACAATTTATTAATACATGGTTAGTACAAGCCCCAGAGTACATTTCTACATTTCACTAGTTTAAATCATAGTAGTACACTGAATATATATAGCACATTGAATTTAATGCCAGAAGGCAAAAATTACAGCTAATCATAGTCTTTAGTATTTGAGTTAGTGTCAAGAGTACACCCGTGTTGCTAATATAGCTTTTATATACTCTAATAAATTGCTTTACAGCTTCCTAATGGTTGCCAATCTTTTGTATTTACCTCACTAAAGTTTCCTTATATTTTTCAGGAAATAATTTGCTAGTCGTAAGGAAGAATTTTTATTAAGCTCCTATGCTCAGTTACAAGTACATGATATTCCAAAAAAGAACCCAATTTACATAATTACAAAATAACAAGATTAAGTGAGGAATTTAATAGTCACTTTGCTTTACCAAAAAAAAAGAAATTCTTTATATAATAAGCCCTGAAATGAGGTATTTGTTTGAATATCACTTGGTACTTATCAGAAAGTTGGGAGAAATAAAATTTTCAGAATCTAAAATTAAGGAAACTAATTCAATTACTGCTGTCAACTGAGTAGTAGCTGGAAGTTATTCATTAGATTTTAATATCTGCCAATGACAAAGTAATAGACCATTTACAAACATTCAGTTTCAATATATTCATTAAGGAACATAGACACTATATAAAGAAGATAAATATGTTTTTGAAAAAAAAAGGTATTTTTAGCTATGTGACCATAATTTTCAGTATATTGATTTTATTGTAAATAACTGCAAGTTTAACCACCCCATGTGATAGTGCTGAAATAACAAATAAAATGTTTTTTAATCTAAATAATATTCACAGTAAATACTAATTACAATCACCATCTTCAGCTGCCTGACTTATCGTGCATTTTTCCCCTGGGGATCTAATAGTGCTCCTGCTTTCTCACTCTGCTTTTGTCCTACTTCAAAGTTAGTTGAGCCTAAGAAGAATTAGATATGGCACAGATATCATAAAAAATGTTTCTGGTAATTTTAACTGACAGTCTAATGGAAAGTCTAGTCCTTCCTTATAAGACTGTGATGAGACAAATGGATTAGTGCAGAGTTCAGAGTCAATTTCCTTATTAAAGTTCCTCACAGGGCCAATAATTCCATAGCGTTCACATGTCAATTAACCCCAAATGTTAACCTGCGGCAACTTGTTTAGCAGCTACCCTTTCTGGATATGCGACAGGTTTTATTCCTGGTGATAGTACAGAAAGGAAGAGCAGCTCAAAGGTGGACACGTGATGAAAAAGGGGAGGGAAAAATCAACTTATTTTAATTTTTGTTTTCTAAAATGGTCTTTAATATGGCTCACTTTTGAGTAGGATGTTTACTACTCCAATATCCATATGTTTAGGACTGTATGGATGACAAATACTGAAAATATAATTTTACATCTGCAAACATTTCTGTAAGTGATTATAAAAGATTAGCAAGGTCACTATTTAACTCCATTAAACATAACGAAGTCCAGACTTTTGCAGTAAAATAATGACTTTTACTATGTGTGTGTTGTTGCTGTTGTTGTTGTTTTAAAAATAGACCTATCCGGGCTGGGCGCAGTGCCTCACACCTGTAATCCCAACACTTTGGGAGACCAAGGCAGGCAGATCACGAGGTCAAGAGATTGAGACCATCCTGCTAACACGGTGAAACCCCGCCTGTACTAGAAATACAACAACAACAACAACAACAACAACAAAACTAGCCAGGCGTGGTGGCGTGTACCTGTAGTCCCAGCTGCTCAGGAGGCTGAGGAAGGATAATCCTCGAACTCGGGAGTCGGAAGTTGCAGTGAGCCAAGATCATGCCACTGCACTCCAGCCTGGGTGACAGTGATATAGTCTCCATCTAAAAAGCAAAACAAAACAAAACAAACAAACAAACAAAAAAGTATTCATTCATTAATATAATTTATTCATTTTACAAATATTTAAGTTTTTATTGAGAGAAAGACTGTCACTCTAACTTACATAATAGGCCATCATGTGATCACTGAAAACGATTTTCAAGGAAACATTAGATCTGCATTTACTAACATTTTACTTTCTGTATCCATGGTGATATATTTTGGAATTTTTTATCTCTAACATTATAAAAAATAAATTGGAAACAACTTTATTAAATTCTAAATTATTAAATATTGATTTCAAACTATTCATAATCTAAGAATAGTCAATGCATATGTTTAAGTTGCCTATATTTTTAAATAAATTCTAAAAAATGTTATAAACTTTTCAAAAATGAAAATATAATAGAAAAAGAAAGCACAGCAATATCAGTATAAATGTAAAAGAAACCTTACTAAATTCTAAGTAAAAAATATAGCCATAAAATATTAGTACTGTTTTATGCTATTAACTATGTATATGTATATATATATGTACATATGTACGTGAATTTAGAAGGGCATAGGAAAATAAAGTACAGTGGTAATTGTTAACTTTGATCTAATTTTTTATTTATTTCTGTAATAATATTTTAATCTAATATGGTATATTAATTCTATTCTTGCTGGATGAGTATGCACTTGATTTGATAACAGAGTGGGCAGCCCAAGGACATCTAGGTTTAAAATGCAACTACAAAAGAATCTGACTGCATAGTTAGTGAATATGAAAATAATCTATTTTAAAATTTTGTTTTTCATTGCTATTAGGAAGTTACTCTTAAATTGCCACTTTCCTTTGCTCCTTTAAGTTGAGGAAATACACAGCAAATATATGCAGCATTTTGTGGATTTCTCAGCAATGAGGTGAGAGGAGTAATTTTCAAAACATAGGACATTTTGTTGTCTAATTTTCCTTCTTGAAAATCCTTAACCTTTCAAAAATGTGCATGATGCATTTGAGTATTTGTTTTGATGGTTTGTTTCCTTTTGAAATATTTCAGGAGCAATTCTCATTTCATCGGAGGATTTTTCTCCTACTATTAGCTTTTCAACAACCCAAAATGAAATATGCGAATGCCCTCTTAGATTTCAGCTGCAATGCAGGGCTGTTAATTCTTTTTAAATTGCTCCATGGCACCTCCTGATGGAACATGTATGCCTACGTTTGACATTTTTGTCTTTTCTCTTATTACTTACGCAAGCAAAAAAACCTCCCTGCAGCTGCCCTTTTTATCCAGACTCTGTTTCTGGGTTTATTGGAAGGGCGATATGGATTATTTTAGTCACCATCCTTCTTCTACCAAGAAAAATCAGCACAGATACATTTCTTTTACTCTTCTACCACTAAGTTTTATTGATTTTTAGACTCCTGTTTCCTCCAGGTATTATAGTCTGTAAATGAAGTATTTTCTATCTTTTATTAGCTTAATTAAATTAGGCAGCAGCTTCTAGAGCTGCTGCTGTCAGTTGGAACAGGCACTGCAGAAAATATCACCTACAAAACAATCTTCCATAATCAGCTCATTTTCTAGAATGCTGATTCAGATCCCTGTCTTTGAACACCTTGACATCTGTGCATTTATCCCAACTCATATCCTAAATACATCTAGGTCACTTGCACCTCCTTTGCTACCACATAATGATTCTTTCCTTTCTTCTTCTATCACTCCTTTTCAGTGCTGCAGTAGTCGCTGATCTTCCAGGTTCAGTAATACTAGTCTCTGCCATTTGCATTCTAATTGGCCACTTGTCCAGCCCCTGGAGATTGTCCTCACATCTCAAATGCTTCCCAGCTCCAACAGCCCTTAGAGTAAAAGATAAGCAGTAAGAAACCGTGGCAAGTAGAGTGCTTGGTTCCTATCAAATGCCAGGAGCATTGTGGAATGTCATGACTAAGGTTTTGTCAAGCCTATTAGCTAATAGTAAGCATTCAGAAAAATGAAAATTTCTAGATCTCCAAGAAGCATTCCAAACCGAAAACTACAATTTACAATCTGTAGTATTACAATATATCTTAAAATAACTCAATTTTTTTGTTTGTTATTTTTTGTTTGTTTTTTGTTTTGTTGTTGTTTTGTTTTGTTTTGTTTTGGAGATGGAGTCTCACTCTGTCACCCAGGCTGGAATGCAGTGGCTTGATCTTGACTCACTGCAACCTCTGCCCCCCCAGTTCAATCAATTCTCCTGCCTCAGCCTCCTGAGTAGCTGGGACTACAGGCACACGCAGCCACGCCCAGCTAATTTTTGTATTTTTAGTAGAGACAGGGTTTCACCGTGTTGCTCAGGCTGGTCTCAAACTCCTGAGCTCAGGCAATCCGCTCGCCTCGGTCTCTCAAAGTGCTGTGATTACAGGTGTGACCCACCACACCAGGCCATAGCTCAAATATTAAAACACAGCTACAAATAAGAGATACTTGAAATTAGTTTAATCCACTTTAATGATTATTACGTGTTTATTTTTTCCAGTACTTTTCTTATTGCTACATGGAGTATGAAGCAGGTGTGGAACATAGTACCTGTACTAAAACGTTATATTCTAGGCAGGGACATATGACTAACCTATAGGAATGTATGACTAACATAAACGCAATCCATTTTCCTAACACCTAATCCAATAAAGACAGATAAATGTTAATTATTAGAAATTGGATAAGTTACTCGTAATTAGAACTAAGGGATATAAGAACCAGCAGAAATCTTTGGGATAATGCAGTCAAGGTCCTTCGTTTTGCAGAGGAAGAAAAGAAGGCAAAGTTAAATGACTTGTCCAATGACACAGACCAATTGGGTCCTAAACTAGATCAAAATATGCTATCATAACTGCTACATGAGGACTTTCTCTACTATAGCCTGCATCCTTGTTAACAACAACAAAAAATATTTTCTATTCTTACATATTAGAATGGCAATCTAAATATTTAATGCTGATTGTTATCTTATGTAAGCATAAAGCCTTAGTAACAGCACTGGTTAACTATTTGAGAACATGTAACAAGTAACATTTGTTTTCCTGAGATTTATAAGCTAGGATGGCTGGTAGCAAATGTGGCTCACATACCCAGTTGTTCCTAGAAGGCTCTGAGAACTAACTCACGTACTTAGGAATATATCTGTCAGCAACCAACGTGGCTTCATCACTCTTCTGCTCATCCATTCAAATACCCTTTGGTTTTGCTGTAGCCAAGGCTTTTGCTGTCAAAGCCCAAAGCCGTGGAGGGACTGTCAACACTTCGCCACTATTTTGGCCTTGGAAAAGAAAAATATGCTTTATTATCTTTGTAATATCCTTTGAAAAGCCATGCAAATTAAATGGGAAGTTGAATAAATCTTTGCCTATTTCAAAACTGAAGTAGACACTTAATATCCTGTATACTTAAATGTTTATTGGATATTGGAGTAGTGACAATTGACAAATTAAGATGATGTTAAAGGCATGATAATTAAAAAAAACTTTATTTTCTCTTGCAATAACAACTGCCCCACAACAAGTTAGCTAGTAAAATGTTATTTCTATGTGATGTCTGAATTAACATCGTTTACTTAATAACCATAATGCATTCTAAGATTCAGTACAAATCATAAATACATATTTTTTATATAGAGAAGCAATGTGAATAGGTCAAAAATGATCTTAATATCCAGCATCAATAAATATGTTATGTTACAAGGTTAAGGAGAATTAAGATTGCAGAGTGAATTATGATGCTAATCACATGACCTTAAAATAAAGAGATTATCCTGGATTATAAAGAAAAGGTAAATGGGTTATCTCTATATTAGTTTTCTATCAGTGCTGTAACAAATTACCACAGACTTGGTGGATTAAAACAACAGAAATTTATTATTGTGTTAAGAGACATGGAACATGAAACCAATAAGGGATGTGTGTGTGTGTGTCTGTGTGTGTGTGTGTGTGTGTGTGTGTGTGTGAATATATATATGAAGAGAGAGAGATGTTAAGGAATTATTTTACAGGAATGTGAAGGATTTTTTTTCTTAATTCCTTCATTTGATTGGATGAAACTCAACCACACTATGTAGGAGAAACTCCTTGACTCATATTCTACTGATTTACATATTAATCTCATCTGAAAATTGCCTTCACAGGGACATCTAGACTGGTGTGGTTTCAAGTATCTAAGTACTAAGACCTAGCCAAGTTGACACATGAAATTAACCATCCAGATTATCTTCTGTTTCTAGATTTCAAAATTTTAAAATGAGTTTCTCTTTGCTAAATTCAAAATGCCAGAAGGCTGTATTCCTTCTAGAGGACATCTCCTTCTAGAGGAGAATCTTTTTCTTTTTCTAGTCTCTGTAGCTGACCACATTTCATGGCTTATGCTCCCCCCTTGTATCTTCAAAGTCAAAACTGGTTGTCATTCTCATGCTGCATCATTTTGACACTGACTTTCTTCTGCCTCCTGCTCCCACTTTTATGGACCATTGGCTCCACAGAAATAATCCAGGTTAAACTCCCTATTTCAAGATTAGTGATAGAATCTTCATTATCCTTTGTCTCTGCAATCTTCATTATCCTTTGCCATGTAATATCACCTAATCACACGTTCCAGAGATTAGAATGAAGACATATTTGAGGGCATGTGATTGTAGCTATCACATTCCTCTAGAGCCTCCAAAAGAAATTCAGCTGTCAGCCTTCTGATACACAGAACTGAAAGTGTACAAGTCTGTGTTTTTTAAGCCACTATATTTGTGGTAATTTGTATCAGCAACCCTAAGAAATTAATACAGTTGTCATCATGAAGGAATGAAAAGTTTATAGGCAACAGAATTTGTATCTAAACATAATATAAACCTCCTTGTGAATTGCCAGCAAGTTAAAGGGATTTAAACATTTCATATACTTTAAGCATAATGTCTCCACAGAATGTTAAAGCCAAGTAATAGGAAACAGGAAAAAAGTCATAAAAGAAGAATAATTGACAGTTTCCATAAGATAGATATTGCCCTATGCCAAGCTTTTCAAATTGTGATCCTTCCAGCATTAGTGTTCTGTGAGATATTGATAGAGTTTCAAGCAAAAGCAGAAGTTTTACAAAATCAAATACTTCTGAAAAACTCAGGATTCTTTACCACAGGGCCATCTTTTCCCTTAACACATAATTCTATTAAACATGGTTTGGGAAATAATGCAACAAGTTTAGCACATTGGGTACTCTACTAAGGCTACCATTAAAAGTATAAATACCCCTGCTCAACTGATTTTATACATATTAATGAGAAATGAATGAGCCTATTTATCTAATTTTTAAAGTTTGAAAAAAGCTTATGAATTCAACTAAAAATGTATATTGAACAGTTTCCACAGGCACAACTTTCTTTAGTAAGTGTTACAAATAACTAAAATGGCTCATGAAGTATCTGTAATCCAGAACATCCCAGATAAAAATGAAGAACTCTTTTGTTCGGGATCATTTCATCATGAAATCCATAAATATCAGGGTAAAACGAGACATATTCTCTTGATTTCAATCAACCCAGTCTTTCCTGTTAAGTCACCTGTACAGTGGTATCAGTACTCACGGTTACCTCTGCTTTTTAGGCCCACTCAGCCAAAACTCTGCATCTTAGGTACATTCACAGAGCAAAGAAGAAAGAGGAAATTTAATATATCATGAGACAAAAGTTATAAACATGTTTGAAGTAAATAAACAGAATTAACTTTGGAAGGCATGTTAATTTTTGTCAACAACAACAACAAAAAACCATAAAGCAATTCTAAACAAGATATATATGAATCAGTTGAGAGTACATAAAAAGAGCATGCATGTGGTCATTGCAATACTATTCACAATAGCAAAGACATGGATTCAACCGAAGTGCCCATTAACAGTAACTAGATAAAGAAAATGTGCTACATACACACCATGAAACACTACACAGCCATAAAAAGGAATGAGATTATGTCATTTGCAGCAACCTGGATGGCATCGGAGGCCATTATCCTAAGCAAACTACTCAAACACCTCATGTTTTCACTTATAAGTAGGAACTACACATTGAGTACACATTGACACAAAGAAGAAAACAACAGACACTGGGGCCTATTTGAGGGTGGAGGGTGGAAGGAGGATAAGAATTAAAAAAAACTACCTATAGGCACTATGTTTACTAACTGGGTAACAAAATAATCTGTACACCAAACTCCTATGACATGCAATTTACCTATATAACAAATCTGCACATGTACCGCTGAATATAAAATTAAACAGTTAATAACTTTTCCCACAAATCAAATGCATAATTGAGCTGTGTTTTCATTACTAAATTACAGGAGTCATTTATATATTCTGGGTAGAAGTCCTTTGTCAAATTTATATGTTGTACTTTCTCCTGTACTTTGGGTTGTTTATTAATCTCAGTAGTGTCTTTTGATGAATAAGAGTTTTAAATTTTGATGAAGTCACATGTATTATTTCCCTTTATCATTGATACTCATGTCCCCTCTAAGAAAACCACTGCCTATTTGAAAAATAAATAAATAAATAAGGAGTTATGTGATTAGAAACGTACTAAGTGTTAACAGAAACTTGGGGAAAGAGGAACAATATAAGCAAAGTGACTAAGTACTAACATATTAACTTAATCTTGTTGATTTGGGTAGAAGACTTAATCCTAAGACAGCAATAGAAAGGAAAATAATATAGACAAGGACAGAAATCAATTAATTAGGAGAATAATAAACATAAAATAATGAAAGGCCAACCAAGCCAAAATGGCTCTTTGGAAAAAACTAGCCAAATTGATAAACCATAACATCACAGGTTATGAAAAAAGATATAAAAATTAGAAAAAAACATAAATTATCAACATCAGTAAAAGAGGTGATCTTTTATACAGACATAATAAATTTAAAAAGAAGCTATCACAAAATTGTATGTTGGTATAATCGAAAAGTTAGGTAAAATAAGAAAAATTCTTTGAAACACAACATAAGTAAACCATCACACACACAAAAAACAAACAAACAGAAAAAGTCAGTAGTACTCTACTTGTTAAAAATGTTGAGTTTAAAATTAAAATATTTTCTGCAAAGGAAACTCCAGGCCCAGATAGGTTTAATGTTGGATTTTTTTCTTATACAGATTTAAAGTAGAAAAAAAGGAATGTATATATACTTTTTACAGAATAGGCAGGTGAGAAAACACACTTCCTAAGTTATATTATAAAGCCAGCATAATTCCTATACCCAAACCTGACAAGAACATTGCCAGAAAAGAAAACAAGAATCATAGAAGAAAATTTCTCATGAATCTAAACACACGGTGAAAAGAAAAATAAATAGGAATTTGAATCTAGTGATATATAAAAAAGGATAAAAACATAAACAAGTTAATTCCAGTAATGCAAAGTGGGCTTGGCATTAAAAATCAACCAGTAGAATTCACCACATTAACTAAATAAAGGACAAAAAATATATTATCATCTCCTACAAACAGAAAAGGCATTGGTAAAATTTAACAGCTCTTTATTATTAAGAAAAATCCTCAGCAAAATAGAAATAGAAGTTGGCACAGCAAATTTGTGGAGAACAAATAAACTTTTCAATAAATTGCTTGTCTATATAATACAAAGAATATTGATCTCTCATCTTAAACCATTTACCAGTGTCAGCTTTAGGGGGATTATTTATATACCTAAATGTGAAAGGTAAAACAACAAAACTTCAATAAAATATCTTCGAGAACTCTGTGTAGGCCAAGATTTCTTACCAGCACACAAGAAACACTAACTATAAAAGAAAATGTTGATCACCGAACTTCATAAATATTTTTAAAAGCCTCTTTGTTTTTATTTTTTTGTGTGTTTTGTTTTGATTGTTTTATTATTATAGAAAACATTTAAAAACTTACAAAGCAGGCCACGGAATGGGAATAATTGTTTTGTGTTCTTTTTTTCTTTAGGATCATTATTTTATTGTTGCCCTTTCTGTTACATGGGATGTACACATCATGTGTTAAAAGGTTCAATACGTTCTACAACTGAGCACCACTTTCTGTAACTGGACAGGCAAAGAAATTACATTGAATATAAGCATCTGGCAGTATTTTTTTGGGAAAAAATGACCAAAATGGGTTAAATTGATTAGCTCTATTAAATCACATGAAATATTTGATCCTACATGATTCAATATAGCTATATGATACAATTATACAAAATGTGTTGACATCAAATAATACAACCAAAATTAAGATAGCAAACGAAACGTATTTTTTTTACAGGAAAATACTTTTGAAGTATGCATGTAACTGCTCATTCTTTTAAAGAAAATCTACTGCAAGCAAAGTTATCAACCTCCAGAAAAATCACATATAGTGTTACTAAGCATATCCCCAAAAAGTGTACAATATGCACACTTGGAAAATACAAAATTGAAAAAAAAAAACTAACAAGCAACAAGAGAGCTTCATATTTATAAGAACGTGAGAAGTCCCATTCTTGGCACTGTTGCATAAAGAATTGTCTTTTTATGTGAAGTTCATGAATTGTCCTACTGTTGGTACCACACTTTACAAAAACACCATGTTTTTGAAATGAGATTACAGAGCAAGATACACCATCTTTGCAATGTCATCTTATTAAAAATTTTTTGACTCTATCACCCAGGCTGGAGTGCAGTGGTACGATCACAGGCCCATGCCACCGTGCCCAGCTAATTTTTTGTATTTTTGGTAGAAATGGGGTTTCACCATGTTAGCTGGGATGGTCTCCATCTCCCGACCTCGTGATCTGCCCGCCTCGGCCTCCCAACGTGCTGGGATTTCAGGTATGAGCCACCGTACCCGATCTTTTTTTTCTTTTTACTACTTTACCAAAACATCGCCCATAGGAGAATTTTTAATACATATAATCAACAAAGTAACTGTATGCAAGCCACATTAACATTGCTGATAATCAAAAGGGTAAAATAGATAATTCAGCTTTAAACAAAGAAATGGTTAAAGACATTTACAAGAACTTCACAGAAGAGCAAATCAAAATGGTCAATACCTAAATACTCTATTTCATTAATTTTTAATGAAAGGCAATTAAAACTAATTATAATATGCAACTACCTACTCGCCATCAGTGTGGCAAAAAGAAAAAAAAAAGCAACAACAACAAAAAAAAACACTAACAAGTAGAAACTGGGCACTGAAACTCTCCTACACTGGGAGAAGTGCAAATCGTACAACTTCTTTGGAAAGTAGCAGTATCTATCAAAGACTCACAGGAACATATCCCACGACCTGTCAATTGCACTTCATACATCCAACAGAAACGTGCTAAGTATACCAAATATGTCAAAAGGCAACATTTTCAAAATAATCAAAAACTAAATAATTGTCCATCTAAAACAGAATGAACAAATTGAACTACATTCATAAATTGAGAATACAGTATAATATTAAAAGCAATGAAGTGTTGCTACACAATAATATTTTTTAATCTCATAAACATAACTTGTAGTGAATGGACTCAAGCACAGAGGAATATCTACTATAAGTTTCAACTTATACAAAAGTACTTTATAAAAAAGAAAAAATGATCTGTGATGTTAAAGCTAGGAAAGCAAGTTACCTATAGAGAAAAGTGAAGGATTAGTGGCTTGGAGGGCTTTTGAGGTGCTGGGAATATTCTATTTCATAATCTGGATGATGGATACCTGAATCTACCCATATAATAATTGTAGTTTTGTTTTTGTGTACCTTTCTGTATATATTTTATACTGTGGTTAAACATTATTTAAGAGGTGGTTTTAGTTTATATTTTATAAAAAACTTTGAGAAGTAGTTGGTAGTAATCACATGTTAAGATGGCATGAACCTGGAAGTAGCAAAAATGCGGGATGGTAAAATTACCTCCAAAACAGTCCTGACAAACTGGAATCCAATATGTTGGGTTAATGTTTTTTCCTTTTTCTTTCTTTCTTTCTTTTTTTTTTGAGACAGAGTGTCACTCTGTCACCCAGGCTGGAGTGCAGTGGTGCAATCTCGGCTCACTGCAACCTCTGCGTCCCCAGGTTCAAGCAAGTCTCCTGCCTCAGCCTCCTGAGTAGCTGGGATTACAGGCATGCACCACCACACCCAGATAATTTTTTTTTTTTTTTCAGTAGAGACGGGGTTTCACCATGTTGGCCAGGATGGTCTCGATCTCTTGACCTCATGATCCACCCACCTCAGCCTCTCAAAGTGCTGGGATTACAGGCGTGAGCCACCACACCCAGCTGGGTTCAATATTTTTTAAATCACTTTTAATATAAATAAGTGGAAAGTCTGACCTTGGTGCAAAATATTCTGAACTAATCTGGGCAAAGAGAAGTATAGGCAGAAAGAAATATTGTCTTAGATTAGGTTCTCTGGAAGCAGACAATAAGACCCAATGTGAATTACAAGATATTTATTAAGGAGCAACATATGTGGAGAGAGAGGAAACAGTATTAGGCAGAAGAAAAAAGTCAAAGGATGTGGGCTGCCCTGGGAAGTGCATAGCCTCAGTTAAGGTGGTGCTCTGCAGGTAAGGCTGACCCCAAGGGAACTAACTGGAGGCTGTCTTTTACCTCACTGACCTCACCTGGGCAGAAAATTGAAGAGGGATCTGAGTATCACATCTCTGTGTCTACGATACATATGGAAAAATTGGCCCATATTTAGAAGAGAGAAACTAGGATAGTATTATGTCAAATACTCATGAAATCATATCATATATGGAAATGACATGTCCATCCTAGAGAATGGGAAAAAAAAAATAGAGAATGGGAGAATGATACTTGTTTTCAAATATCTGAAAACTTGTAAGATGGATGAGGTTTTAAACCTCATCTATCATAGAAGACAACTGGGACCAGCTGACAGAAAGTATTTTTTCAAGGAATATGTATGTACAATGAATGACATTAATCCATATAACTTAGACTACATTGTGGAGGTAATAAGCCACCCACTTTTAAGGTATACTGGCAAACCTGAATAGCCACTTGTCTGGAATATTGCAGAAAGTTTCAAGCATCAAACAAAGGACTAAACTGACATCATGGCTCATATCAGGTCTACAACTCCAAGAATTTTAGTAGCCACAAGTAAAGATAGCTTTTAAAACAAAAACATAAACACATTATCTATCATGTAAATTGTAAATTATAAATGTAAGAAGAAAAGTTAAACAATTTCATAAACTTACATATTGTTAACTGAAGTTTTAAAAGATACTTCTACATTATAATAAAATGTGTTAATTTCAAAAGAAGTAAAAGGAAATAATGGCAGTATATGACAGAGATTTATGAAGAATAAAGTTCTATCAGAACTGTGGAATGTGAAGTAGAAAGACTGAGCTTGACCTTGGATGAAAAATCTGAACTATGCATGTGATATGTTATAGGATATCAGAGAGCAGAGAAAAGATAATTATGCAAAATACATGATAGAATCAGGTGAAAATATCAACATATTTTGCTTAACTCTATTCCCTTGAAGATTGTATTAGCTGTTTTAGAGTTGTTCTTTGAATTATACTTTGTCACCCTTAATTATGGCTGCATATACATAAGTACAAATAACTGTACTAATCTAGAAAGTTCATTGATTAAAAAAAAAAAAATGGTCAGACTGTGGGGCGACTTGAGAGATTAGTCCCATCAAAAATAGTAGATGTGGTAGTTTTAGCTTCTATTTTTACTTAAGATGCTGACCATATACCAAATCTATGTGTTCCAGTCTTCAGAGAATAGATTGGGCCCAAAGGAGCTCCTCTTTATTTAAAAATCCACCTCCATAATTTGTCTGCTCCTCTAAAGTGCTGATTCTAAAATACCAAATTGTTTGGCTGTATTTTGACCTCATGATTCAAACGTTATCTGCCTAGCCTGGTATGTTTTAGAACTGAAAGGCTTCGAAACGTCTAGTCCTTGCTTCCATGATTATCTCTCTGTCCCACCTTCCAAATATGAAAGGAACAAATATATTTTTCTACTCTGCTAATATGCAAATTCAGTTTCCCTGCATTGAGAACTCTGAAGTGCATATTGTTGTTACTGATGGGGAAGTTGAAGCTGGTATAAATGTTGCTTTTGGCCTTGACATAAGAATAGATGATTAAAATAAAATTGCACTTCTCTGGCAGTGTTAAGCATTGGCCAACTGCCCAAATTCAGCAGTGCACATTCTGGTAGGCTTAGCTTCTCTCTTGACACATTGCACCGCTGAGCTCAGACTTCCCCTGCCTGTTACTTCAGATGTGCTAGATTGATATATTTATCCTGCCTCACTGCCTGTGAGTACCTAAGGCATTAAAGAAAAGATTAACCTGCAGGTATGATGAACTCTGGGGACTTTTACATTAGATGTCACTTCTTAAAGCATTGTCTTTAAGGATCACACACACACATACAAGCCAGATCAAAATGAAGCCTGTGTTACGTTAGTAGTTTTTAACCATTTGCTAGAAAGATTGAAAATTATATTACATCATATCATAGACTAAGTAAGGTTTTGTAGATTTTCTATTTAATTCATAGCTCCAGGCATTATAGTTAAGACACAAAACAGTATCAAAGGATTCTATGTTCAGGGAAAAAATAAACTATACAAATTCTTGCTTTGTATGGCATGCCAAAAACTTACATTTTTAAACTAATTTAAGAATATTTTCCTTTCACTCATCTACACTCTCCACTGAATTGATAGCTTGATTGCATTTTTACAGATTTAATTACATATTACTACATAGAATATAAATCACTATAGTGTAGTAACTCAGATTGATGATGCAGAATTTCCTGAATTTTAATATGAGATCCAGCTTTTAGTAACTGTGTGACTTAGGGCAGGTTTCTAAACATGTCTTACCGTAGGGCAGGTTTCTAAACATGTCTTACCATACCTGTGCCTCAGTTTCCTCATTTTCAAAAAAATGAGCTACTCTCAACAAGGTTGCTGTGAGGACTAAATTACGTAGTAAATAGTAAGGACTTAGAATAGTGCTTGACACAGAGTGAATGCTCAGTTAATATCAGCTACTGTCATTAACCAGAGTAGAAATGAGTGCACTGAATGTCCAAGAAACCATGGCATGCATGTTATTGCTCATGTGTATCCTACAGAAAAGAAAAATTGGAAGTTAGTGATAGCTGTCTTCAAATGTCTGAAAAGTTAAGTTTTGAAGGCATTAAACTTAATCTATGTACCAGAGAAGAAAACTAGTAAACACTAATACATAAACACTATATATATATATACACACACACACACAGACACACACGCCAATCATCTCTCTGTTCCCAACCCTATGGATCCTGATGTAAATTTATACAGAAATTTCATCTGCACTTTCATAGACTACGTACTCAAAAAATAATCAGATAATGTGCAGATCCTGGCCTCTTAAGAGACTTATGTGTTCACACAGACATCATCAACTCCAAAAGTACAGTAAATTTTCAAGTGCCCTCCTCCAAATTCTATCTGCTCTCAATAAAAATATATATAGTTTCTTACAATGATGAAAGAAATAGGGGGAGTAAGAGAACAGCCTTTTTTTTTAAAGCTTTATTACTCTGTTCTTTAATGTTATAAGTAAACTAGTCTGACTACTTAGTTGAAATTCAAAAATCTTTAATTCTAAATCATTAAATATATATATATATATATATATTTAATAAGAAAAGGGAAGCCTTCTGCACTGTTGAGGTCTGCTGGCTTTTTACTAGGATGTTCCAACAGAATTCAAACAGCAGTAATTCTGTTCCAAATGCAAGTTAGAATCACCTGGAAACTTGAGAAAATGCTGATATCCAGGTTCCTTCCCCAAGGAGTCAGATTTTATTAATCTGGGCTGGCAATCTGGAATCAGTGTTTATAAAAGCTCTCTAGCTGGTTTTAATATTCAGTCAAAGTTAAGAACCACTGGTGGAGTCTTAATTATTCCACAGAGGATTCTAACACAATTAACTGGGAAAATAATTACATAACAAAAAATTATTACATAAACAATGAAACATCATTATATAAGTTCATAAACACTGAAAGCCATGGTACGGTAGAGATCAGTAGAAGGACAGCAAGTTTGGACCCTAAGATTTCAATGTTATTATTGATATCAGGTTTCCGCATAAATGTCAATACAATAACTACAACACATATATGAAAACAAATTTCAGATGTTGCATTACAGTGTAGCCACTGGGAAAAAGCACGCTTACTAGGTTCAGAAATAGGATTACAAACATGGATAAAACAATGCCTCTGCTCACAAGCAGCTCAAAATTGAGATTTGAAATAAAATAGCAGCATAGCTGGAGCATGAGACTAAAGTTTATTTATTGAGTTTTTATTGTGTGCTGGACACTGCTTAAGCATAGCACATGAAATGTTTTTGCCCCATTTTACAGGTAAAGAAATGGAGGAACTTAGAGGATAAGGAAATTATCCAAAGTCATATTGTTGCTACTGGTGGAGCAAAGACTTTAACTGCACTTATAACCACCATGCCATACCACTTTTCAAGCTCAAAATCTCTCAGATTCTGTTACTCAGTGACCCACTGTGTCTTCTGTGAAATTTGTACGTGCTTATTAAGAAAGAAGTGTTCTTTTGAAAACCAAAATTGCTTGGTGCCTTATTAAAAGCAAGATTTGAGATACTTTGTTTTTTAAGGTTTTGAACAATGTTTAACAAAAATAAATTAGTGATGTTTGACTTTCACCAGTAGAAAACAATTCTTGGTAACTTACAACCTAGATAATTTTATAGATGTGATTAGATAAAATAACTTACAGAATTGAAAGAAAACCTGGAAAAACACTCCTTGGCAAGTTCAGGGACTAAAGAGATTCTGGCAATATAGGAAGCAAGAACAATAAAGTTTTTCGGGTCTCTCAGATTTAAATAAATCATATTCAACCACTTCCTCTGCTTGTTTCACTTTACTAAATATTCAGATTTCAGGAAGAGTGGGATTGGCTGAGCTTTGGGTCACATGCCCACCTGCTAACCAGGAGAGACTTGGCACCTTGATAATTAATTCTACCATAACCACTTGAAATGTGGAGAAATATTTCTCCAAAGAAATTTCTTAAAAGAATGATGGAATCAAGCAATAACATCTGGCTAATAAACCCCTATTGCTATTGAAATGGAGCAATGCAATAATTTTTAAAAGCCTTATAAAATAAGTGTGTCCGTTGGTTAAAAACTGTCCCGAAGAGGAAGTGGGAGGGTGCAGAGTGTAATTCATTTGCAAGATAGCTGCAAGGACAATTACCATGCATCAATAAGCTTATTCATCCTCCCCTGAAACCTGCCTTCCTAACCTCTTAAATTATGCTTTCAGAACAAGATTTTGGAACAAGATTTGTCCTGTTTTAGATAATTAAGGCTGGAGCTGCTGATTAACCCCAAAGCTTCTATCATTGAAATGGATTTAACATGAGACCAGGAAAAGCTCTTTGCTAAGCTGAAATTTGAAATGACGACTTGTCTTCTCTTGACTAATCCCCTTCTGAAGGCTGCATCTCACTCTCCAAGTAGAACAAGAGAAGTAGTTCTCCACACATTTCTGGCTAGGCCTAAGCATTTTCTCACCATATCATTTCTCCATTTATGACAGTCTTTTCATCATTTGATTTCAATGGTAATGATCCTTCTGTTGTCTATGAGATCAAGTTTAACTTCCTCATCACCAGTTTTCCAGCTGCACATCACCCTACTACTTCAGAAACATACTGTGTTCCAGGCACACCAAAATATTAACTGTGCCTCCACAAATGGGGTGCCTTTCCAAGTCTGTGTCCCTATACATTCTCTGCTTTTCTTAACTTTTCCATCTCATGAAGTGTCATTCTTGTATTAAATAAGTTCAAGGATCAACCTACCTATTCAAGAGCTATAGACCTCTCTAGTAGCTTGTACCTTACAACAAGCTTGCTGAAGAACCTTGAGCCATATCCTATCCAGTAACTGCCAGGGCCACCCACTTCTAGGATTCCACACCCAACCTAGCCTGTCATGTTTTGTTCATGTTTCTATTAAAATAGTTTAACAGTATAATAATTATTCGTTTACCAATATGTCTCTCCTTTTACACTGTGAGCTGCTTAGGGATAGTGCCCTTTTGTAACCATCTATCACCATGAATTCAATAAACATTTATTGAGTATCTCCTATGCTGAAGAACTTGTCTAAGTACTAGGGTTTCAATTATAAAAATATAAACAAATCCTGCTGTCATAGCACCTAGAGCACAGGGTCTTGACAAAAACACAGACAATGGAGCAGGCCATTATAACACTCTGTGATGAGTACAATGATAGGAAAATACAGGATTGTATAGGAACACATTGAATCCTTACAACCATCCCATAAGGCAGGTCCTTCATTATATTTATGAAGAAATTGGAAAGCTAAGATGTTATAATTAATTTGCTTCAAGTCAGGCAGGCAACAATAGACCTGTACGCTATCCCAGACCCTGAATACCCAAAACTCAAGGCTCATCTATTGTGCTATGTTGCTTCTTTTCCCAGAAGAAGATGAGAACAGATGCAATCACCTGTGGAAGCTGGGTGAGAAAAAGAGAGGACCTAAGACATACTCCCAGGAAAAATCAACACATAAAGAAGACAGAGATAAAAGCCTGCCCCAAAAGGCAAAGTGAAATAGGATAAAACAAAAAGTAGGTTGAAAACAAGGACAGTTTGTATCCATAGAAGCAAAGAGAATAGAATACTTGACACAATGACTAGCATGAAATAGCCATGTAATACTTTTTTCTTCTTTTCTTTTCTTTTCTTTTTTTTTTTTTTTTTTTTTTTTTTTTTTTTGAGATGGAGTCTCCCTCTGTCACCAGGCTGGAGTACAGTGGCACAATCTCAGCTCACTGCAACCTCCACCTTCTGAGTTCAAGCAATTCTCCTGCCTCAGCCTCCCGAGTAGCTGGGACTACGGGCGTGCGCCACCACACCCAGCTAATTGTTTGTATTTTTAGTAGAGACAGGGTTTCACCATGTTGGCCAGGATGGTCTCCATCTTCTGACCTCGTGATCCACCCGCCTTGGCCTCCCAAAGTGCTGGGATTACAGTTGTGAACCACTGTGCCCGGCCCACTTAATACATATTAAATGACAAACTAGCTTAATAAATATAATCATGAAACAAGTCTTCTTGGACTTCTTTCTTAAAGAAAGCTTGAGGATTATTGCTAACTCTTGGTAGGAGATTTTTTTTTTTTTCTTCAGACAGACTCTTGCTCAGTCGCCCAGGCTGGAGTGCAGTGGTGCGATCTCCGCTCACTACAAGCTCCAGCTCCCGGGTTCACGCCATTCTCCCGCCTCAGCCTCCCAAGTAACTGGGACTGCAGGCACCCGCCACCACGCCTGGCTAATTTTTTGTATTTTTAGTAGAGACAGGGTTTCACCATGTTCGCCAGAATGGTCTCGATCTCCTGACCTCGTGATCCACCCACCTCAGTCTCCCAAAGTGCTGGGATTACAGGCATCAGCCACAGTGCCCAGCCTGTAGGAGAATTTAAACATAGTCTATGTAAAATGAGAAATATAAACATGAAAATCACTTAGATGACATTTTTCAATTGTGTTAAAATAGTCACAAACTGAGACCTGTACTGTAAATTGTGTGGCTTTATTATAATTAAACTTACTGCTGTAAATACAAGATAATGGGATGATTAGATACTTCAGGTCTTGTGAACACTTTCATCTTTTCTAGAAAACAGCTTACAAGTAGAAATTGCCAATTCATTGAAAGCTCTGACAACACAATCTTTCAAAGATGAAACTGCTGACTAGATTCTGCATCTAATATTGAGATAGATCCTGACTTAAGTACTTCATAAATGAATCACTATTTTTACTTGATGGATAATATAAAATGCATTCCTGGACATATATGCAAATGTTCAAACATAGACATGACCACAAATAGTAAGTGAAAAAAGAAGCTTTAAATTCGCTTAGCACTCTCCAGAGAAAGAATAAGGGTGGAATTCATTCAAGACAAAATCATTGTGGTAATCTTTTCAGATAATATTTTAAGATGTGAGAATCATGAAGTTAACTTTGTATTAGTCTGGCTTATTACCAGACTCTGCACACACAGAGTCTATTGTGCAGTGCTATCAGATGTACTATTTTGTAGATCACAGTATATACCATTCATCAATCTGGTCAGTCAGGGGATAAAGAAGGAAGAACAAAGGTAAATAAATTATAGACTACTGTTTAATTGAAGTTACTGTAATAGTTATAAATTACTTGCTGATTTCATAACAAGGTTAACTCACCTAATACTCCATTTTAAAAGGCTTTCATTGGAAAAGACATTATCCAACAAGTATGGTTTTCATTTGGTGAAACTGCCTCAGTAAAAAATAGGAAAATATAATAATACTTGCATAGTCAACATGCATTATTTTTCAAATAAAATTTTAAATCACGCATAAATTCACAAATAGTTGTACTGGAATTTGTTCTTAACATAAGTTATAATTTATCTTATTTCTAGTATGCTAACTCACCCTATCATGTTACTGATACATTTTCTCCTATGAAACTGAATGAAGGAGCATATGAATTGTGTGTCCAATAACCAATCATCTACGAAGCAGCTTGATTAACGATGCTTTCACATCTGTTCTCTTCCATTCATAGTCCACACTTCGATAATCTAGTCCAATGCCAGAGTCTATTATGTAGTGCTATCAGATATACTGTCTGATGGCTAAAGCAGTAAGTATCCTTAGTTACCTTTTGGTAGAATATCAATTTAGAAATCCAAACAGACTAATGCTTCTAAAGAAGTGCTATAGTGGTGAAATTTTCTAGTTGTTTAATTCCTTTTGTGGTATTATTTTCCTAAAAGTTGTGTGCCAGGTTATTCTTACAGTTATATTTTATCAAACAATAGTTTAGATTATTACTTTATGACCTAAGTAAATAACTCATGGAAGAAAAGTTATGAATTTATCATATTGACTATGGATCCACAGTAAAGGTAGTATTTTCTAGTTCATTTTTCCATGTCCTACCCTTTCGAAGACCGATTAAAAACCTACCACTTCAAGCACAAAAATTTAAGGACAAAGAAACACTGTCCCTGATATAAAATATGTACTGTGACAAGCATGAATATTTAAGGACAAGGAAAACTTTTAATTACTATAAAATATGAACAAACCTACTTATAATCATATCCAATACTTTTTCCTTTTAGAAAATCCTTTTCCTACTACTCATTGACTACTCAATTTACTCCAGTCTGAATTGTGACATAATTCCACCAATAATTTCTTGTTAAGAGCACCACTTTAGGGGCTGGGCATGGTGGCTCACACCTGTAATCCCAGCACTTTGGGATGTCAAGGTAGGCAGATCACTTAAGGTCAGGAGTTCAAAACCAGCCTAGCCAACAGGGTGAAATCCTCTCTCTACAAAAAATACAAAAATTAGCTGGGCGTGGTGGCACGCATCTGTAACCCTAGCTACTGGGGAAGCTGAGGCATGAGAATCGCTTGAACCCGGGAGGTGGAGGTTGCAGCGAGCTGAGATCATGCCACTACACTCTCCAGGAAGAGCAACAGAGTGAGACTCTGTCTCAAACAAAACACAACAAAAAAAAGCACCACTTTATATCATTAAATAATTTACAACATGGATGGACCTGAAGTACATTATCCTAAGTGAAATAGGCCAGAGACAGAAAGAAAATATTGCATGATCCCACTCATATGTAGAATTAAATAGAGGAGAGAGAGAGAGAGAGACAGAGATGATAGATTGATAGATCAAATACATAGAGATAGAGAATCAAACAGAGATTTACCAGAGTTGGGATGTTAGGGGAGTGGGTAGAAAATGGAGAGATGGAAGTAAAGGATACAAAGTAGTAAATATATAGGATGAAAACATTGAAAGATCTAATCTACAACATGAAGGTTATAGTTAGTAATAGTGTATTATATTTAGGATTTTTGCTAAATGAGTAGATTGTAGCTTCTCTTGCTGCAGAGGGAGAAATAGGTACCCATGTGAGATGATAGACATGCTAATTTGTTCCACTATAATAAACATTCTAATATATATATATATGTATACACACACACACATCTTTAAATACCATGTTGTATACTTTAAGATAGACAATAAAATTTATTTTAAACATGCAATGATCACTCTTCTTTCTTTGTCCTTCTAGAATCATCAGAGGTATATGATACAAGTGTCTGCTCAATCTTTGTGTTAGAACTCTTCTTTACTTTCATGACTTCCATCCTTCTTACACTGAAGGATGTTTTTGTATGAAAAGATAAGATGAGGCCAAAACAAAACAAAACACAAAAAACAACTTTCCTTCTTCACAGGTAGGCTAAGAATAAAATTTTAAATGTAGCTTTCTTCCTTGAGATAAATAGACCCAGATAGCCATGCTATTTTCAAAGTCCTACCTTTTGCAAACACTATCAAGAGATCCATTTATAAGTGATTTTTAGAATTATTTTTGTGTTAAAAGTACTACATTTTCACTAGAAATATAATGTCACATATTCCTATTATCAAAATTAAAAGAGATCTAAACACAAAGCTTAGATTATAAAAGTTCTAGAAGAAAATATAGGAAATAATATTTACAACCTTTGGGTAGGCAAAGATTTCTTACACCACAAAAGCACTAACATTAGAAGAAAATGAACAACTGGAGTTCATCAAAAATAAAGTATTCAGCTTTGCAATGTATTGTTAAGAGAATGAAAAGGCAAACCATAGGCACGGAGAAAATGCTTGCAACACACACATAAGTTAAAAAGAGCTCTTATAACTCAATAATAAAAAGACAACATGCCATTTTTTATTGGGAAAATGACTTGAATGGACAATTCAAAAATAATCTTTTAATAGCATGTGAAAAATGGCCAGCACATTTTATCACCAGAGGAATAAAATTTAAGCTGTACAGAAAGTCCAGCAGGTATTCATAGGAAAGCTAAAATTAAAAAAGTTGACAATATCAAATGTTGATAGGTATTTAAAGCCATTGAAACTCTCACTCATTTCTGGTGGTGGTGCAAAATGCTACAGCAACTTTGTGAAACTCTTTAGCAATTTATTGTAAAGTCAAACATACTTTTACTCTTACTCAGCCATTCTAGTCCTAGGTATATAACCAAGAGAAATAAATCATTTCCTTGTAAAAAAGACTTATATATGAATGTTTCTAGCAGCTTTATTTAGAATAATAAAAAGGTGGACATAATGGAAATATTCATCAAAGGGTGAATGGAAAAGCAAATTATGAAGTATTTCCACAATGTAGCCTTCAATTAAATGGAACAAACTACTGATTCACGCTACAACACAGATGAATCTAAAACTCAATATATTGACCAAAAAAGATAGATACAAAGAGGCTATTGTATGGTTCCATTTGTGTTAAAATTTCTAAAAAGCAAAATTAATTGAGAAATAAGATAAGTGGTTGTCTAGGACCAAAGGGAGAGTGGGAAGATCAACCACAAAGGCCTCTAGAACACCGAACAGGTTGATGTTGGCACAAAGGCACACATTTCTCAAAATGCATAAAAATTTACACTGAAAATTATGCTTCAAAAAATTGACTATATGATTATATTCTCACTAAAATATTTTAATGTTCCATAGTAATTTCTGATTATAAAAGTAATATATGCTAACTATAAACCTTCAAATATTACAAAGATACAAAACATAAAAATGGATACCTTCTGTATTATTACCTTCTCCTGAGGAAGACATTTTAAAATGTGGTATATCTTACTTCAGAATGTTGTATATATAGTATATACACACACATATACATATTTATGTATATACATATTTTACAAAAATGGGACAAGCTTCATATAACCTATTTTCTACTTGTTTTCTTTTAAACTAATGTTTCTTTTTGATGTTCTATGTCAGTTCATGCAACATTCTAATGAATTCAATACAATTTTCTAATGAATACCATACTAATGGTATGGTAATTTATTTTATAGCTGTACCATAATTTATTTTGTCAATGTCTATCAGTGGAAAAAAATTCAAAATACACTTCCAGATATTTAAGTTGAGAAATAAAAGAAAATAAATGTGTCACTCTTTTAATGAAAAGATATCTTTATTGACTACTTTAGTAAAATAATGCTTTGTGTAATCTACCCAGGGTCGGAATATATTTATATCAGCCTTGCATCTTCACAACTGATGAAAATGCTAGGAGTAGAAACACTGCATGATAAAGTGTGAAGTTTTAAGAAACCTTTTGAATCAAATGGAGAAAGTGCAGCTCGGATTGATCAAGAGAAGTATCCAAGGTCATATAGAGTGTGGTTGGCAGACTCAGCATCAGTGCCAAGTCCCCAAATCTTAATGTAGTGTTTTTCACGCATTTTCTTTTGTGCAGAATTCACTAACATGGAAGGGGCTTCAATCTACAATCTTGGCATCATTAACATTGTATCAGAACACCTGAAGTCACCAATCTTACCTACAGTTGAATTATTCAGTAGAAAGAAACACTATGCAATGAGGGTATGGAGGTAGCATGGAGCTTGTCTTTCAGGAATGATTCTTTATGCTTCACAATTTAACATACCGCAACAGCATGATGCATCTAATGATTTTTTAAAACAGCTCTCTGCTGACAGCATAAACAGAAACAAGTTTATTTTGAGTGAGCAGCTGCTGTTTTTTCATTGAGATACGTCGCTAGCTGAAATAATGCAGCAGGCTGGCACTGCCGTGAGTGGATAAACGTCTATGGGGTTTGTGGACTGGCAAACATAAGACCAATCTGCTTCTGTTGCAATTACCAATAAACCAAACAGCCCATCTTCAATTTTATGAGACTGAAAAGTTAAGCCAGTCTGCAAAAGTGTTACAGAAATGGGCTGCACAGATTGCCTATTTTAATGAATGGATCAACTGCAGATGTCAGATGTTTTTTTGTCCGTCTTTGTGGTGTTTGTAAGTTTATTTTTCAGTTTTGTTGAATTATTTTTTAAAAATGTTCTTATATCCCTTTAAACATATTTCTAACATGAAAGAGTTACGCTGATGGAAAAAGTTTAGTTCTTTTCAGCAAAATTCCCTTTTTTCCATCTGTGACAATCTATTCATTAATATTTACGTTTCTCAACAAAGATTTTAGTGCCCTAACTGGTCTCAAAGTAAAAAAAAAAAAAAAAAAACCTGAGAAAGAACTTTTGGTCAGTAAATGATCTCAAAAAAGTTGTGGATTGACAATTTTGAAACAAGTGATTTCTCCTTTTTGAATGTTTTATGTTTTTATCATCCACCTTCATTTTAGTGGTTCAGGAAAGTCTCTTGTTTGTGCATTCCTACACACCTCTGATTATGTAACACCATCTTTTTGGCTGACCTCAAAAATTCCATTTAAACTAAGTATAATAGCTAATTACATGTTCTATTAAGAAAGTTTTGTTTTGAAGTTTTAACTCACTGAAGAGCTGCAAAAATAGTACAGAAAGTCCTCATATATCCTTCACCTGGCTTCCTTTACAGTAACATTCTGCATAACCAAAGAATATTCATCAAAATTAAGGAATGTTTTGTATTAGACTTTATAATTTTCAAAAATGTGATTAATATAATTTATAATTTTTAAAAATATGATTAATATAAGAATGCTAGGAAATGATAAATATACTGTACAAGGACAAGAAGCTAAAAAAAGAAAAACCAAATATCAAGAGATTTCTGAGAGGGGAGAGATTACTTCCAGCCAAGTAGTTCACTGAAGGATTCATGATTTAGCGGAATTTCCACTGGGAACTGGATGCTGACGGGGAACTAGACAGATAGCAATGAAGCTGGAGGGAGATCTTTTAATTTAAAAATAAGGAATGAGATAGAAAGCAAAAATTCAAGTGTGAAAATCTCCACCCTAGGAAAATTTGGAAACAAACAAAAGACTAATTTATCTTGTTTGTTTCCCTTTCATCGACTTTTTAGTGTAATAATTTTATTGTTAAATCATTAAGGAACTATGAATTGTGAGAATCAGATGAAGATTAATAATTTAAAGAAAGTCTGCAAACCTTGATCCCATGGTAAGCTATTGAATGTGCCATTAAATTAGTGAACTCTTTCTTGGCCTAATCCCAGATAATTATAATTCTGCTGTGACACACTCTCACCTTTGTATAGTTAGCATCTCAGCAGTTGAAGAGGTCATGTCCTTAGGGTGTCAGTTAATCAAATTGCAGAAACTTCACCATTTTCTTTAAAACTTCAAGCACATTTAATACTGGTATCCTTGAGGATCATGGCCATTTGCTGAAAATGTTAAGTATAAAAAGCAATCAATTATTCATGTTCTGTGTTATTTATATCATTTGGATTTATATAACACAGATGTTTTAAAAACAGAACTAGTCTGGATTAATGAAGGTATAGGCCAGTTACAAAGGCAACAAGTTGCCAAGATAATTCCCAACACCCCTTGGGTTAAGGGGCAATAGCATGTTGTTGCTAAGAGCAGTTGTTGATATTGGCTGTCCTACAAAGATTACTTAGCGTCTACTGAATTGTTTGTAGAAAGGATAGAGGTGTTACATAAATTATCATTCTAGAAATTTAATTTTATTTCAAAAGGAGTAAACATCTCTCCTTATATGGAATTTCCCGATCATTGAAAGCAGATTGAGCAGAAGAATGCAAACAAATTTGTTTTGATCTTTATTCAAATCCAGCAACGTGAGCACTCCTTATTTTGGGAATAGAACCTGGAACTTCATGGAAGAGTGAGCCCAGATTACCACATATTATGCTCTTCTTCCTTTTTTTCGGCTTATTTTTTCACTGAAGTCATCACTAACAAAAAACTCAATTTTAAAGGTAATTCCCACCTCTTCTCGATCTACTCAAATTTTATCAATTATGCATGGCCCTCGACTCTTAACTTTACCATCAAGACTTAACTGGTCACCTTTTCTCAGGAGTGTTCCCTTCTCTCATGTCTGTAAAATATGTTTCATACAATTTATTGCACTGTTCTATATTGTATACTTATTTGTTCATGTGCTTTGTTACTTCGTCTTCTCAACTAGATTGAGATCTCCTTGAGAACAGATCTGGTACTTATTAATAATCCTTCCTATGATAAATGTTTCTGAAATATTTGAAGCCTGACTTTTCTTTTTTAACTTTTGTTTTAGTTTTAGAGCTACAGTTGCAGGTTGGTTGCATAGATCAATTGTATATTGTGGGAATTTGGTGCACAGATTATTTCGTCACCCAGGTAATAAGCATAGTACTCATCAGGGAGATTTTAATCCTCACCCTTCTCCAAAACTCCACCGTCAAGTAGGCCTTGGTGTCTTCTGTTCCCATCTTTGTGTCCTTGTATACTCAATGTTTAGCTCCCACTTATAAGTGAAAACATGTGGTGTTTAGTTTTCTATTCTATGCTAGTTTGCTTAGGATAGTGAATCCCAGCTCCATTCATGTCGATGCAAAGGACATTATTTCATTGTTTTTTATGACTGTAAAGTATTCCATGGTATATATATTCCTCATTTTATTTATCCAGTCTACCATTGATGGATATTTAGGTTGATTCCATGTCTTTACTATTGTGAATAATGCTGCAATGAACATATGCATGCATGTGTCTTTATGGTAAAATGATTTATATTCCTTTAAGTACATACCCAAAAATCGGATTGCTGGATCAAATGGTTGCTCTGTCTTAAGTTCTTTAAGAAATTGCCAAACTGCTTTCCACAGTGGCCGAACTAATTTACATTCCCACCAGCAGTGTATAAGCATTCCCTTTTCTCAGCTTTACCAGCATCTGTTATTTCTTGACATTTTAATAGTAGCCATTCTGACTGGTGTAACATGTTATCCCATTGTGGCTTTGATTTGCATTTCTCTGATGATTAGTGATGTTGAACCTTTTTAAATATGTTTTTTGGCCATGTATATGTCTTCTTTTGAGAAATGTCTGTTTGTGTCCTTTGACTACTTTTTAAGGGGATTGTTTTTTGCTTAATCTGATTGAGTTCCTTAAAGATTCTAAT
This sequence comes from Trachypithecus francoisi, assembly GCF_009764315.1. Classification (NCBI taxonomy): domain Eukaryota; kingdom Metazoa; phylum Chordata; class Mammalia; order Primates; family Cercopithecidae; genus Trachypithecus; species Trachypithecus francoisi. The sequence continues at coordinate 56,841,128 of NW_022681468.1, forward strand.
GTTAATACCTAATATTCATATCTAACATCTAATAAAACTAAATCTAATGTCTGATTTTAATATCTAAAGACATTAATCCTTTGTTGGATTCACAGTTTGCAAGTACCTTTTCCCATTCTGTAGGTTGTCTACTTACTCTGTTGATAATTTCCTTTGCTGTGTATCTCTTTAATTAGGTCCCATTTATCAATTTTTGGTTTTGTTGTAATTGTTTTTAGGGTCTTCATCACGAAATCTTTTCCGGGGCTGATGTCCAGAATGGTACTTCCAAGGTTTTCTCCAAGGGTTTTTACAGTTTTAGATGTTACATTTATGTCTTTAATGCATCTTGGGTTGATTTTTGTATATGGTGTAAGGAAGAGGTCCAGTTTCAATTTTCTGCATATGGCTAGCCAGTTATCTCAGCTTCATTTACTGAATATGGAGTCCTTTCCCTATTGCTTGTTTTTGTCAACTTTATCTAAGATCAGATGGTTGTAGATATGTGGCTTTATTTCTGGGTCCTCTATTCTGTTTTACTGGACTATTTGTTTCAGGTCTATGATGGTCACCCCAAGTATGGACCACTGCAGAACACTATGCATCACCTAAGTCACCAGGTCATTTTTATTCATCAAGTATTTATTAGGGGCTCATTAACAGCAAAGCACCATGCTACAGATATAAAAGAATGAAGTATATCTGACATGTGCAGATTCTGTTTCTAAGGGGATTGCTGCTTAAGAGAAAAATAATTCAAGTACACAAATAACTATAATAAAGTGGGGAAGCTGTGTGTGCTTAAGAGAATCACTGTTAAAAAAAAAAACAAAAACAAAAAACAAAAAACAAAAAAAACTCTCCATGTGCTAGCAATGCACTTGGGTTAAGCCTTGAGGACAAGAGGATTTTAGAGTAAGAAGGTAACCAATGCAGGAAAGTATAAAAAAAAAAAAAAAAAATCACAGGGAATAGCACACAGTTAAAATTAATAGAAAAAAATAACTAATTCTAATTAATTTTAAAAATTGAAACCAGGTCTACGTAATGAAAATATTAAATGTGTCATTTTAGTTTTGATTTTACTGGTGTTGGATAAGAAACACTTAGGAGTCTTTGTAAGTGTAAATCTAAGAAGTGGTCTTTAGATAATCTTTAGACCATCAATAGAACATGTTGTATGTTTCATCCTTCAACAAGCACTCCATCATCTCTAAGGACCCACATTTGAGGTGAAAAATATACTAAAAATAAATGAAGAATAGTAGATATGTAGAGTTCCCGGGGAAAAAATTTGAATAATCCTTTTAACAATATTTTTCATACAAGTTTAACAAAAAGATTTACTAAAGAGGAGGCAAAGGGGGGGGGTAAAAATAAATATTTTAGAATAAAAGAGATAATTTCAGTATGCCCCCCAAATTTAAAAGGACCAGAAACATTAGATTATAACAAACATTACAGCATAAAAGAAATCTACAATGTCAAGGTAAGGTTAATGGCCTAGCACTTGGTTGTCAACTTTTTATTTAACTACACTTTGGAAATATTTGGGAGTTCTTCATATAGGTAAGAAAATTATGCTGCTAAAAGTCCACCAAAGATAAACACAGATCTATGTACCAAGAGTATATACAATCAACCTTCCCATTCACCAAATGTTTATTATATGAAAATTCAAATGATCTCTTATGCTATTCCTGTTTATTTCTTGTTTTTTTGTTTAGTACCTGTATTAGTCCATTCTCACACTGCTAATAAAGACATACCAAAGACTGGGTAATTCATAAAGAAAAGGAGGTTTAATGGACTCACAGTTCCAAATGGCTGGGGAGGTCTCACAATCATGGTGGAAGGTGAAAGAGGAGCAAAATCATGTCTTACATGGCAGCAGGAAGAGAAGTGCTGAGCAAAAGGGGGAAAGTCCCCTATAAAACCTCAGATCTTGTGAGAACTTACTATCATTAGAACAGCAGCATGAGAGTAACCACCCCGTGATTCGATTACATCCACCTGGCCCTGCCCTTGACACCTGCAGAGTATTACAATTCAAGGTGAGATTTGGGTGGGGACACAGCCAAATCATATCAGTACCCAATATAATCATAATTCTAAAGAAGCTCTGTGAGTGTAATCTTAATGTATGTTATTCTGGTACCGTAATACATTATTAGTGAAATTGGAGGGATTAATATTTTGTAATAAGGTAAAATTAAAGAAAGGGGAGTGTGAATCTAGGACCAAGATGTCTGCTTGCAAGGCAAAAGAATATGCTCTGAGGAGAAAGAGTCAGAGTAGGAACCAATAGCCAAAATAAATAAATAAATAAATAAAACATTGTTTATAAATTAAGTATAAGGTGTACTTAGTAGGCTAGGACACCTATTAACTTGTATTGATCAAAGTAGTAACATTAATATACACAGCACAGTTTGTTCTCTATGTATCATCTCTTTCCCTCACGGAACATTCTTACAGAATTGAGCAGGTCTATGAGAAGTTGCTTCTTAAGCAAAGATGCCACAGTGGGTGCTGTAGTTTTAGGTATATGACTGGAGAAGGCTGGTATGTTGGCAAGGGAGACATATATATTCAGCCATTCAGCCTACTCTTCCCCTCTGACATCATATGTTAATATATATCTATATCCCTAAAGATCACAGTGCCAATGATGCCATCCAGAGTCAATCAGCCTATTACTCAGCCATGAGACCATACAAGTAGTCTCTGATAATTTTTTAATCTCTTGATCTTAGTGTTAATCTAGAGATTATAAGACATTAAAAGTTTTATCTTGTGGCCGGGCGCGGTGGCTCAAGCCTGTAATCCCAGCACTTTGGGAGGCCGAGATGGGCGGATCACGAGGTCAGGAGATCGAGACCATCCTGGCTAACACGGTGAAACCCCGTCTCTACTAAAAATACAAAAAACTAGCTGGGCGAGGTGGCGGGCGCCTGTAGTCCCAGCTGCTCGGGAGGCTGAGGCAGGAGAATGGCGTGAACCCGGGAGGCGGAGCTTGCAGTGAGCTGAGATCCGGCCACTGCACTCCAGTCCGGGCGACAGAGCGAGACACCGCCTCAAAAAAAAAAAAAAAAAAAAAAAAGTTTTATCTTGTAAATTAACTATGTTTGAAAAAGACATAAGCAGATTTGGCATGTGCTGTTAATAAATGTGCACCGTGTCCTCTAAGTTCTACAGACCAAAAGGATTATTACTTTTCTTCACCTCTCATTGGCTTGTGTCTCTGCCTCCTATAAATCCAGCAAAACTGAAAAAGTCCTAGGAAATACTATTCTAGACATAGGCCTTGAAAAAATTTCATAACAAAGACTCCAAAAGCAATTGCAAATGAAAAACAAAAAATTGACAAGCAAGACCTAAATAAAGAGTTTAGATTAAATTATACCAAAAACCTAATTAAACTATCAACAGAGTAAACAGGCAATCTACAGAATGGGAGAAAATATTTGCAAACTATGTATCTGACAGAGTTTAATATCCAGAATCTATAGGGAACTTAAACAAATTAACAAGCAAAAAAACCAAACAACCTCATTTAAAAATGGGCAAAGGACATAAAGAGGCACTTTTCAAAAGAAGACATATCGATAGCCAACATTATATAAAGTCTTATTAGACTCAGCATCACGAATCATTAGAGAAATGCAAATCAAAACCACAGTGAAATACCATTTCACACCAGTCAGGATGGCAACTATTAAAAAGTAAAAAAAAAAAAAAAAAAAAAAAAACACATGCTGGTGAGGCTGCAGAGAAAAGAGAATGCTTATACACTGCTGGTGGGAATGTAAAGGAGTTCAGTCACTGTGGAAGGCAGTTTGGCAATTTCTTAAAGAATTTAGAACTACCATTCAACCCAGTAATCTTATTATTGGGTATATACCCAAATGAATATAAATCATTCTACCATGAAGATGCATGCACACTATGTTAATCACAGCACTGTTCACAATAGCAAAGACATGGAATAAACTTAGATGCCCATCAACAGTGGACTGGATAAAGCAAATGAAGTACATATATATTATGGAATCCTATGCAGCCATAAAAAGTAAATGAGATTTTGTTCTTTGCAGGAACATGGATGTAGCTGAAGGTCATTATCCTAGTGAATGCATACAGGAACAGAAAACCAAATACTACATGTTCTCATTTATAAGTGAGACCTAACCATTTAGTACACACGGACACAAAGATGAGAACAATAGACACCAGGGTCTACTTGAAGCTACAGGGTAGGAGGGAGGGTGAGGACCCAAAGCACCTATTGAGTACTATGCTTATTACCTGGGTGAAGAGGTAATATGTACACCATCTCCCTTGACACTCAATTTACCCGTGTAACAAACCTGCACATGTAACCCCTGAACCTAAAAGTTGGAAGGAAAAATAAAAATTGTAAAAAAAAAAAAAGCAAAATAAAACCAGGGAAATATCTGGCAGAAGTCAGTCCAGCAACTACTTAAAAAAAAAAAAAAATCATTTCCTCTCAGGGGTCCTTAACACAAAAATAGGCATAACTTTCTTGCATTTATTTCATAAGATGATGCCACTGTTATATTGGGGAAAATATGAAATAGCCACAATAATTAACTCATTTTATTCCAAAATCAGCTATTAATATATGGATTCAAGTTGCTTATTAACTATACCCACTGTTAAACAGTTTTCTGGTAATGAGATGGTCCCTCAATCATACTATAAAATGGAATATTTTACTATATTTTAAGTACTTATGGACAGAAACAAACATACCTCAGCATGAAATTATCCATGCCTTGTAACTGAGTATGAAAACGTAGTGAGAACAGTGAGAATTATTTCTCTGAATTATTTACTTTTAATTATTTATGATAGCAGGATGAAATTACACAATCACCTTCAGAATCCATGCTTAATGAACTTATTTCATCTACTCTGAAAAGGTCATTTTTTATTCTACCATCCTTCATAAAGCAGTGCACTTCTCAGGGTTCCCTTTTATGGACTGTGGCACAGAGGCAAATAAAATGAAAGAAATAGTCCACAAAAGCCTTCCCAGAACAAGACATAAGAAAAAATCAGACTGTTGAATGCAGCAAGAAAATCACAGGAAATATTTTAAATGTTCCTTCTTTTAAAAAATCAGAAAATACAGATTGGCCATTAAATTCCAAAAGCATGAATTCCTAAAATTGTTTAAATGTCCTGAAAGGAAAGGATATGTGAATTTATGACTGATGAAAGGAGGTAGCAAATGCCTTACACCTGGATTATTAGCAAGCATCTGGAAAAGCTTTATCTGTGGAGCAGTTCCTGAGATCCTTCACCTACCCAAGACTATTTATTTGCTAAATGCACAGTCATTGTAAGAAACAGATGGAAGAGGTGCTCACTTTCGTGCAACAACATAATTACATTAAAATAAAGCATAGTGATTTTGTCAGAAGAGGAAAATGCATAATGCACTTGCTTAAATTGGCTAATTGATTTTGCAAAGCCAAGGAGACACAGTGGTATAAGTGGATGTGTGTGTACACACAGAATCTTTCTTCACATCTGGAACATTAAAGAAATGCTAACTTCAAATATGCCATTAGCATCCTTAGCACCACCAGGAACACCAAATTTCTCTAAGATTTATTGAGGTACAATTGCTATATCAAAAATTATAAATATTTAATGTATACATTTTGATTAGTTTGGACATATATACACACACACACATATATATATATATACATATTCATCACTTCCAAGAATTTCCTTGTGTTCTTTTCTGTTTTGATTTTGGTAAGAACAAATAACATGAGATCTATCTTCCTAATATATTTTAAAGTGTGTTAACAATACAATTAGTGCATTAACAATACGTACTGTGAACTGTGTTGTTAACTACAGGTGCTGTATTGTACAGCAGATCTCTAGAACTAACTCATCTTGTATAACTGAAACCAATTTTTCAAAACAATAGAGAAGGATCATTATGTTAACAATCTTATGGTCCCTTAACCCTCTTGCTCTCTGATTTCATGATAATAATGGCAGCTTCCATTGCTGACACTATTTTGGGTATGGTATGTACCTATACAGATGTTTTTGTCTAAATGAAGAAACAAGGGAAGGGTGGACTTGTTTTCTCCCAGTGATTCGGGGCGGAAATGTGATATTCCAACCACTGTCATAATGGAAAATGTATTGCCCATACAAATACAGGATACTGCTGTTAATTTTCTCTACAGTGTCTACTAAAAAAAAAAAAATTTAAACTTTCTGTAGCTAATTACCTAGATACCAATAAGTTGCAAAGAAGGAAAGTTGTGCAGGAGCTTGAATTCAAGCATGCCAAAATAGGGAAGAAAATGCTTGCTGAACTAGGATCACTAAATGTAAAATTGCTGAGCAAGAAAGAAGTACGTAAATTGATTCAATTTTTCAAGAGAGAGTCATTTTCCTTTCTTTTCTCCTCATGCTGAGAACATTTCTTTTTTAAATATCATGGTCACTAGAGGTTGAATATTCACTAGAAAGCACATTTCAGCACAATTATATGTCAAATCTTGCCAGACAAAATGTGGACCGGTCTTTGGGAGTACTGATACCTTTGAAATAAATTGTGTGTTAACAAACAGTCCATGCTGGTGATAACAAGTTAATTGCATAATTATGTTGGGATAAGACAACACAATTAACACATCTCACTCTATGGAGATCTCAGGATAGGTATCCAATTAACTCAGGTCAACAGATTCTTTGCTTAGTATGTGCTTTTCAGTCTACTCCCAAGATGACATCACACCCTTGCCTATCTCCTGAAGTGCAAGAAAGCTTTTTAAGGAAATAAGGCAATTTTGAAGAGGTTAGGAACAAACTGCTGTGATCTACTTGATTCAGAAAGTACTATTCTAATAAATCTCTTCCAGTGTGTCATGAAAATATTGTTTAAAATTGATCCGAGTGGCTAAAATATATAAGTTCATTATGTTGTTTTCCGTAAGTATTTCATTCAAGGATCATATCAAAGCTGAGGACATGAGAGTTGAGTGTAGTCTCAAAAACATCAGAAAGCATGGAAATCCTATTTGATAAAGATATATTTAAAACTGAGAAGATTACCAGACTATCACAAGCAAAGAGAGAACCTTGCATGTAATTTTAGAACATATGAAATGCCTTTAACAACTTGCCAAAGAAATAGGCTTTGATATATAAATAAATGTGTAATATTATGGAGGGATTCATTTTTAATTCATTTGTTATCCTGAATACAAAAGCAGCATTGAGCAGAAATGTCAAAATAGGGAACATCTGTTGGTGCCATCCCCTCCAGCAGAAACTGGTAACCCCTTTTGCAATTACATAGCATTTACTTACCACTTTTCTAAACACTTGTCATATTGCAACACAATTATTTTTAAGACTCTTCCACAATAAGGTAAGTTGCTGAGAAACAGGGAATGTGTCCAAATTCACCTTTTCGTTCCCATCCATCATTCACTTATTTCCCAATAAATGTGTGTTAAATAAGAGAAAATGTATAAATAGCAATGTAATAAACTTCATTATCATGTCACATAGATATGTGTTTTTTGTAGTTATTTCAGTATTAGCCATCCTTAGGTTTATATAAAGGGGAAATGAATAGAATGGCAACACAACGTTATATCCTACGTAAATGGAATGCTCTGGCTCATGGTAATGGAATATAGCCGGTTGGAAAAGCCATGAAGTGGAACTAAACAGTGAAGTCAGAGAAGTTGGTACAGATCCTGGGAGAAACTTCAAGCTGATAGACCTCACACAACATCCAAATATAAACCAAGATAATGCACTGGCATTGACATTTCTCATATGGGAAATATGAAGCCAAATGCTATCTTGTAAATCTGTATCAGCACAATGCCTGGATGTTGAAGTTCTGTCCACAATTTCCTGGCTACCACACTGGCATTTAGAGACAGGCCTCTTTGTCTCAAATCTAGGCATTAATGAGAGAGCCAGCAACGCCTGGGTCCTAAAGAGGCTAAGATGCCAGGCAAAAACAAAGACAGGATTTGAGCAAAAACAAAGACAGATACGCTTTTTCACTGGAAAAGTATAGTTATCCAGAAGGTGGAGACAACATGGAATTAGACTTGCCAAAAAAATCACAAGTCCAATACAGAGCTTTAAATATAATAAAGGTTGAAGTTGGAACTTGGATGACTTGATTCAAAGCCTTAAGTTGTTTAATTTTCTTTTATTTTCTGTGTAAAGTCAGGATTGGATCTGGAGACAAAGCTGGTTTGAACATGCTAATGGAAGCTGAGCATCTCTTGTTTTCAATTAAAAAATGTATGCCAAGGTAAGGAATCAGGCAGAACCTGACACAAAGTCTGCAACTTTTGCTCCCCACCAGCATCTTCAATTTGCTATGGGCAGTCCCCACTCATGACTTTATGAAGTAAATATAAATGGAAGGCAACTAGAGATTTATTAGCCCCAGAATGGCTCCAGTGCATTGTTCCATGTGAGATTCTGCTACCTGAGATAACCCCAGATCTATTATCCACTCCTGTTTGAATTTTACTTACTATGGACTACCCTTTTTTGGGGTTTTTTGAACCTAAATTCTTAACTACTTAAATCTTGGACTCGGTATGTTTTACCTTTGTTTTGAAAACCTAAACACTTAGCTCAGGGGTTAGATGTGTGTGTTTGGACTCAAATTAAGTTCTGAATAATCCTCTTGGCTTGATAAAAACCCACATTCCTGTAGCAGTTGGCAAGACTCTTCCCGCTTCTCACTGTTCATTCAAAACTCTTGAGAACGTGAGATGTTATGGCTCCGGCATTCTTCCAGCTAAATATCCCTTGCTGTTCAACTGCAGCATCAATGACTGTATTTTAGCTCATACCCTAAGCTCATGGACCTTGGTAAAACAGCACACAGAGGTCCTAGTGCTGCCTATTTGTAGTTCTACCACCATACGTACCTCATTGCCTAAATTTTTCAATAATGTTTGCCTCGGGTGCCCAAGCAAGGAAGACAGATTGTAGCAACTGCATGCTTCTGTTTCTGCTATTTAGAAAGATATACTCTGTACATCCAGATGGTAGCACTACCAAGTCCCTGGACATTTCTCCCCAGAAGCACAGAGTCAGACACTGTCAACTGTGATATTTCCTTGTGATACTTGTAGAGAAGTGGTAAATTAATATTAACCTAGATCACACAGCCAGGAGGGAAGCCCTATCCTTGAAGTGAAAATGTGCATACTCCAGGAAGAGAGCCTGCAGCAATGGGAACACTGGAGAGGTCCTTCTTCCTGTTGAGTTCTAGAAAAACATGTTTCCCAAGCAATAATAGAGAATCAAGAAAAATACGTGCTAAATAGTAAACTTTAAAGCCAACTCCACAAAAATGATTCAAACCCACAACTTTAAACATTTTCAACACTGGCCTGCGTTTTATAAACTAAATTCAAAGAAAGTTATGAAAATATTTTGCTTATCCTCATGATACAGATGTTAGAGGCATGCTTAACAGCTTTCTCAGTTTCTTTCTTTACAATGAGTTATCCAGTCAACCACAGAGATTTAGTGAGTATTTCCAGATCTATTTTTAAATGTCCCTCAAAAATTAATAATAACTGACCTGGAAAATCATGTTACACATATTATATAAGAGAAATGAGCATGATTTTTGTTCTCATTAATCTCTCTATGTAAGTTCTCAGAATACCCAAGGTTGAACTGCCATTTAACATTATAAAATTATAAGTAGTCAAGAAGTATGTGCATGGTGAAACCCCATCTCTACTAAAAATACAAAAAATTAGTGGTCCCTGTGGTCCCAGCTACTCGGGAGGCTGAGGTAGGAGAATGGCATGAACCCAGGAAGGCGGAGCTTGGATTAAGCCAAGATCACGCCACTGCACTCCAGCCTGGGCGACAAAGCAAGACTCCATCTAAAAAAAAAAAAAAAAATTCTATTTTTTTAATTGAAATTGATTTTTAAATATTGCATCTTCTTCAAAATATTTTAGGCCAGGCATGGTGGCTCAGGCCAGGTGCAGTGGCTCATACCTGTAATCCCAGCACTTTGGGAGGCCGAAGTGAGCAGAGCAGATCACATGAGGTCAGGAGTTCAAGACCAGCCTGGTCAACATGATGAAACCCCATCTCTACTAAAAATACCAAAAATAAAAAATTTAGCCAGGTGTGGTGGCACATGCCTGGAACCCCAGCTACTCAGGAGTCTGAGGTAGAAGAATTGCTTGAACTCGGAAGGCAGAGGTTGCAGTGAACCCAGATCGTGCCATTGTACTCTCTCCAACCTGGGTGACAAGAGCGAAACTCCATCTAAAAAACCAAACAAACAAACAAACAAAAAAAGAGTGAAGTTAAAATAATTAGGCTAAATTTTTAAAAGAGCAGAAAATAAAATATACCTTTTACATCAGTTTAATTAGTCAATAAATTTTATAGTAAGGAAACTCTATGGAACCAGGGGATCTGATTAAGTTACCCACATGTAGTGTGATTTTGCAATCTGAAAACTGCTTCTGGTGTGTTGTAAGGATTCTGGAAACACTGGAGGAATTCCATACGTTAGGATTCTAAATAGGATGGGAACATATGACTAAGTATTCTAGTTTACTTAAATGTTTACCCAAAAGGTAGCCACTTGATTGATCCTGTCCTGAAACTTTTATAACAACGTAAACCCCTATACAGGATGCTAGGATAGTACACACATAGTAATGTCTAATATTTAAATGAACACTTGAATGAATGAGTGAATGAATGAATGAATGAACTGGAAACCTCATAATATTTTTTCTCATAAATGTTTCCTTCTTTCCCTCTTAAGCTGTGATAGAAAAAGAAAATCTCCCTCAACTAGGTTATATTTCAAATGGCCATCACATACTTAAGAATTAAACATTACATACATTTGCACTTAATCTTCTAAAATCCTTTCAAAATTGTGTCATATGCAATTAGTAAATTGTGTAAATTGAGCTTCTAGGAACTATAAAGTTCTTTATATGGATTCCATTTCAAATAAAAGAAAGTATTAATCTTCATAATCATGTCTTAGGTTTAAAATTCTTGACATATTAGAAAAAAAGAAACTTTGTCATCAATATTAAATAATTAAAAGTGGTCATAGTTGAACAGTAACCTACCAAGTTTTACCTTTTCCCAGTTCAGACTCACATTTTCAGTGATTTGTTTTCAGGCCAGGAGCAGATGACACTCATTCCAATGAATCTGCATTTACAGAACCCATGAGCTATGAGAAATCAAATTGTAGTTTTCATTTTTGCTCTATTTAATTAAAACTATCTCATTTGGGTGCCGTGGCTCATGCCTGTAATTCCAACACTTTGGGAGGCTGAGGACACGAGGTCAGGAGTTCCAGAACAGCCTGGCCAACACAGAGAAATCCCATCTCTACTGAAAATAACAAAATTAGTTGGACGTAGTGGTGGGTGCCTGTAATCCCAGCTACTCAGGAGGGTGAGGCAGGATAATCACTTGAACCTGGGAGGCCAAGGTTGCAGTGAGCTGAGATCACGCCATTGCACTCACTCCAGCCTGGGTGACAAGAGCAAGATTCCCTCTCAAAAAAAAAAAAAAAACCTATCTCATGTTTCCTAGGAGGTGATTTTAGCTAGCATTTATCAATAATAATTCTAGGACAATTGCAAACTGTTTAAAACCTACATATCCATAATTAACCTTTCCCAAACTGCTTCCAGAATAGTTATTTTTGATAATAAAAATGTATTTATTTAATGAAATATATGGTAAAACATTATATACTTTCATATACACAAACTTAATATTAGTCTAATCTGTCTTGAATTTAGAATTGATCCTAAAGTTCAAAATAGATTTTCCCTTTGTTCTAAAAGTTTTGCTTAGGCTTCTGGCCAAAACCAATATAATCCTAACCTAAGACCTAAGTAAAGCTTTAGTATGCTTATGCAGAGTGTGTGTAATGCATTATTTCCCATATAAGAGGCAAAAAGGTGAACTTTAATAGCACAGAACTTAAGCAATATTTTCTTTCACTTGCTACTTTATATGTATGAATTATAAGAAAGCTAGACACTAACATTCTTTCATCAGGTATTTTTTTCCAGGATCCATTTAAGATGAAAATAACCATGGTGACTAACATCATCACGTGACTAGCTAGCACTCAAATGGCTATTGTTAAACCGTCACTTGCAGCATTTGAGAATTTGGGCATAGGAGGTGAATCACAACTCAAGACTAACAGAGACTTCCAGTAATCCAAAGAAAGGAGAAAAGAATCCTATCAAGGATCTCACAAATCACCACCAAATAACTTAATCATGTAACCAAATACCATCTGTACCCCAATAACTTATGGAAAAATAAAGTAAAATCAAATAAAATAAAGAATCCTACTAATATAAGATTTACTCATCTGCCTCTTGAAAATTCCAGACTTCATAATTGTCCTCTTCCAAATACAAACTTTTTTTTTTATTGCTTAATTGTTTTCTCCAAAATTTTATTTTGTTTTTTATGCACTGTTAACCGTCGGGTTTATTGACAACAACAAAATGACTAAACTTTCTGTTGAAATTAAAGCAAATGTTGGCACCAGCAATGAGAACGTTGATAAGTGATGGCATACTCACCTCTCACAAAATAGAGCTCTTTACAGGATCATATAGGGAACTCAGACTTGCCTGTCAGTTCAGACACATTGCTGAGTTAGTCAATAACACTATGTTGTTTAGCATATTCATGCTAATTGCTTAATCTTATCTTAAGTAGAAAATAAAACCCAGGACAGAACTAATTACCACACACATTTTCCAGCATTAAAGTTAAAGTAGACTGTATTCGTAGAGAAAGTACGGAGCTAGGTGAAGTTAGAAAATTTGTATGTAAGTTCAGGCTACAGTGCGTACAAGCTAGAATGGCTGTTTTGACAAGTAAAGTTCAATTTAAAACGGCTGAAGTCATAGTTGATGCTTTTCACATGACGAAATATTTCTTAACTATGAAATTTACATGTAACTGATTGGAAAGGTTGAAAAATAATCAAGTCGCTCTGCATGTAGATAGAAATTACATAGTATTTGTGTATCTCTTTTATCTATAATAAAAGAATAGCATCTTCTTGGTTCGTTGTAGTCACTCTCATTTTTCTGGACTATATTTATCTTTGTACCTTTATAATAATTGTGGGGAACTCAAGAATACCTGTGTAGAACAAGATTGTGTAACTGTATTAACTACTTTGCTAGCATCTTTTAATCCTTAGTGTTTTTTTGTTGTTGATTACCAGATATTAAGCTGTGAACTCAGGGGTATTTTTAGGATATTTAAATTTTTTGTCAGCATATATTGAGCCCTATGCATTTTTTTGCCAACAGTTCTATGATATTTGACAAATTCATAGAGTCTATAACCACAAGAGTCATTCCCTCTGCTTCCCTCTGGTAGTCAGAATCTGTCCCCCATCTTTCTACCTTCGCTACCACTGATTTTTTTCTCTGCTCCTATAGTTTTGCCTTTCCCAGAATGTCATATAAATGAAAGAATACTACACAAAGCCATTCGAATTTGGGTCCTTTCATTTAGTATAAGGCATTTGGGTTTTTTCTAGTATTCAGCAATTATTTAAAAACTGATATAAGCATTCATGTACAGGTTTTCTGTGAATCTAAATTTTCACTTATTTTGGGTAAGAACCGAGGGGTGGGATTAAGGCGGTCATAAGGTAAGTGTGTGATTAACTTTATAAGAAACTACCAAATTGTTTTATGAAGTGGCCAAATGATTTTGCATTCCTACCAGTACTGCAGGAGAACTCCAGTTGTTCCAAACTGGAGCAAAACTTGGTGTTATCAGTTTTGTAAAAATTTATTTTAGCCACTCAAGTACGTATATAGTTGTATTTCATTCTGTTTGTATTTTGCATTTCCCTTATGACTAATATTGTTGGGCATCTTTACATGTACTTACTAATTATTCATGTATCTTGTTTGCTGAAGTGTATACTTAAATGTTTTGCCCATTTCTTTATTAGGTTGCGATTTTTTTCTTTTTATTGCTGAGTTTAGATGCAGAAAAGGCCTTTGACAAAAATTCAACAGTCCTTCGACAAAATTCAACAGTCCTTCATGCTAAAACCTCTCAATAAATTCGGTATTGATGGAATGTGTCTCAAAATAATAAGAGCTATTTATGACAAACCCACAGCCAATATCATACTGAATGGGCAAAAACTGGAAGCATTCCCTTTGAAAACTGGCACAAGACAGGGACGCCCTCTCTCACCACTCCTATTCAACATAGTGTTGGAAGTTCTGGCTAGGGCAATCAGGCAAGAGAAAGAAATAAAGAGTATTCAGTTAGGAAAAGAAAAAGTCAAATTGTCCCTGTTTGCAGATGACATGATTATATATTTAGAAAAACCCATCATCTCAGCTCAAAATTTCCTTAAGCTGATAAGCAACTTCACCAAGCACAAATTAAAGCCCTATTTACCCTCACTGGGTTTCCTTAGACTCCAATCCTTTCATTCTCTTGACTATGAATTGTAACGGAAGTAGGCACAGTTGGTAGTTTCAGAACTTTATTTCCAGCCAGTTCCTCTTTCATGTCTTCCACAACTCACCACCAAACAACGTATTTAGGTACATGTATTTCATGAATGTATTTATTTACTGAAATGGTGCCACTTCTTGTTTCAAGCTGACTGGAATCTTTTTCTATTACAAGTTACTGTTGGTTTCCAACACCTGAAAAATGTTCATAACAACACATATATGATTATATCAAAGCTATTCAATAATCTGAAAATGAAATACAGTTATTATGGAATATTTTATATCATCCATACTTCAGAAATAAAAAATAAAAAAGACTTGAAGCAAAACCCATCCATGTTCAGGACATATAATCTCATGTTAAGGTCATACAAGGTTTGTTTTGTTTAATCTTTTTTTTGTTTTGTTTTGTTTTGTTTAATCTTAAACAAACTACTGGAAGCATGAATTCCCTTGACCAAATCCTCGACAAAAATTGTACTGGAGCTGGACTGAGGGGTCTAACAAAGCATCTGAGCCAACTTTTCCATTTGACAGAAAGGAAATTGAGATCCAGCTGGTGGTACATACAGGGCACTAGTGACAAGGTTGGGTCTGAGACTTTGCCCTCCCAGTTTTGCGGTGAGGCTCTTTCCAGACAAGGATACATAGGAGCTGAACTGTTTCTAACTGGTTTATGTTTTTTTAAGGAAGCCCATCAAATTTTAATGTGATAAAAATAATCATGTATACAAATCTATTATATCAATTATCACGTGAAAATGGTCGAGGAATTTTAACCAAATGTGGGAATTATGTCTGGGGCGATGTGACTTATATACGTTGTAGGTTATGTGTATATTTTCAATTCACTTTGCAGAGCCATAACACCTAAAGAGATCAGTAGCCATCTTTCTAAGCAGCTGACACTGAAGTCTAAGGGAGGGAACTGCCTATGGGCCTTTCAGGAAAGATATAGGAACCATGGGCAGAGGGGGAGGGGCAGCACCAAATATTAGGACAGACTGTCAAATGGTAGGTTTCAAATTGAAACATCCTGTATCTAATCTGGAAATATTTTCATAGTTTATTCCAGGGAACAACAGCAAGATTTAATTGCACAGGAAGAGGAAGATTGTCCTTTCTTTTCTCTGTGTTTCATAGAAGACCTCACAGCAGATGGACGATCTTTTCTCTCTGGCTTCACACACTCCAGATATTTCTGCAAGTCTAGTTTGGTCCCTAACCCACTAACTTCCTTAACACTGAGCCCCTGAATTCAGAAGGGATAAGGGAAAGAAATACAAATCAGTATTTTTCCTTACAGTCTTTCATATCCTTTGCAGAAATTTCTTTAAGTAATATTTTCTGGCATCATTATATTTTTGACACCTTTATATCTGAAATAATGCCTTAAAACCCCAAACCTGAAACAAATAAAATTGAATATGGATGACAATGAAGCTGCCTCTAAGAAAGCAGCAGGGTAGGAAGAACCTATGTGTTTCAAGCTAGCAAATGAGTTGCATTTGTCTGGCAAATAAACAAAGATATGAATCACCTCCTTGCCTAAAGCTGCTAATTCTTTGGAGCGAGATTACTGCCACAAAGAAAGACAGTTACTGTGTTTGCTCCTGTTACAACTAAAAGTGACACACAACTAACAGAAAACATTACCAAAACATTTGCTAATGATGCATTTACATTGATAAATCTGCGAAATCCCGTACACAGCATGTTAATAGTATATAAACCTAGATCAAATTTTGATCAATAGTAGCAAGTGGGTACCTTGAAAAAATCTATTTGCTTTTTCCATTTTGGATTCTGTTGTTAAGGTTATTTACTGATTGAATTTTTGATCTTATACACAAAGACTGAAGATTATTAGCATTCTTTGAATATAAATGAAGATTGTTATGGGATTCAATTTCTCACTGAATTTTAATTTAGAAGATGTTCTTTTTTGTTGGTTCATATTAATAATCAGAATTTTAATCATTTTCATGTGCCCCTGGAAGTACCGCAAGAAAAAGAAGCAAATGTAGTTAGAAATGCAAACTATACAAACTATAAAGTTTCAGTTCTATGACCACATTATGATGGTATTATGCCAGAAAAAGATCTCCAAAGGAATCTCATTGCTATTTTAATCCACACAAAGACAGATTATGATGAAAAGATGTTCACTAACTATATCACTTTTCTGTTTCCGGTGATGAGTTTTCTCAAGGAACTATATAACAACTCATCTAAGCACATTAAATCATTTTCAGTATGTACCCACATGTGGCCACTGACTGAGCTTTTTCTCAGACACATGAACACAAACACCAGACGTGCCAGTTTTTCTTCAAATTAAAAGGACATATAAAATATTAGGAAGAATTCACAGGGAGAATGGGACTAGGCTGCTATCTAGGGGAAATCTGTATAGAAAAATCTATTTTTACTTTTCAGACAAAAGATATGAAACAATAGCTCATCTTTCCCCCTCATTTCTCTCTGCCCATAACATATATATGTAATATAGATATAGATACAGACATATATCTGGAGCTGGAACAGCTGTGATGCAGGGCACCATGTCCTGAGGTTTCTCTCTTTTTTTTTTTTTTTGTTGCTCAGGCTGGAGTGAAATGACACAATCTTGGCTCTCTGAAACCTCCACCTCCCGAGTTCAAGTGATTCTCCCGCCTCAGCCTCCCGAGTAGCTGGGGCTACAGGTACGTGCCACCACACCCAGCTAATTTTTTGTGTTTTTTTAGTAGAGATGGGGTTTCACCATGTTAGCCAGGACCTGAGGCTTCATACTACAGCAGGCCCCAGGGTCGGGCCCTAGGTCTGGCCCATAAAACCATTCTGCCCTCCTATATCTCTAGGCCTATTATGGGAGGGGCTGCTGTGAAGGTTTCTGAAATGGCTCTGAGGCCTTTTTCCTATTGTCTTGGTTATTAGTACTTGCCTTTCTTTTAGTTATACAAATTTCTGCCACCTGCTTCACTTCCTCCCTTGAAAATGGGTTTTCTTTTCTACCACATAACCTGGCAGCAAATTTTCCAAACTTTTATGTTCTGTTTCCCTTTTAAATGTAAGTTCAAGTTTCAGATCATTTATCTGTGTATGCATATGAGAACAGTCTTTTAGAAGCAGCCAGGACTCATCTTGAATGCTTTTCTACTTAGAAATTTCTTCAACCAGATACCCTAAATCACCAATCTCAAGTTCACAGTTCCATTTATCACTAGAACAGGGGAACAATTTCACCAGTCTCTTTACTAAAGCATAGCAAGCAAGAGTGAACTATATTCCAGGTCCCAATAATTTCCTCATTTCCATCTGAGACCTCCTCAGCCTGGCCTTTACTTTCCATATCACTATCAACATTTTGGTCACAACCATTTAACAAGTCTCGAGGGAATTCCAAGCTTTCTCTCCTCTTTCTGTCTTCTTCTGAGCCCTCCAAACTGTTCCAACCTCTGCCCATTATGCAGTGCCAAAGCTGCATCCACATTTTCCTGTGCTGTTGCGGTAATTAGAGGACTGGAGAGACCAAATGGGTGTTATAGGAGGATTTCTATTAAGGTATACACTGGCTCAGTGGATTTGCATCTGAAAAGCTGAGCCTAGAACAAAGAAAGGGATTGATTTTTATAAACAAGCTTACAGAAGCAGAACAAGGCAGTTAATGAAACAGTGACAGGTCTTGTAATCTCCAGCATAGCTTATGACCTTGCAACTACATTGAAGGAGAAACAGGAACTTATAAAACTCACAAAATATTTATGCAGAGGGGGTAAAGGGCTAAAAGAGGAATTTTGTTTTTCTTATCCTGATGTTGGGGAGTGCTAGGAGAGTCTCCAGAGCACATTTCTTTTAGGTCATGGCTTTTTAGATAGTGTTATCAGGACCTTGCCTGGGCCTGGGCTGTGTCTGTTACTGCTTTTTGGGATGAGACAGCCTAATACAGGAAAACTTGTTTTCTCTTTTAGTTTTTATTTCTTCTTTCTCTAAGTATCTCTTAGTACCTCTATAGCAATGCCCAACTTCCCTGATACCAATTGTCTATATTAATACATTCTTGCACTGTTATAAAGAACTATTAATTAATAGTTAATAATTAATAACAATTAAAGAACACTGAGAATGACAATTTATAAAGAAAAGAAGTTTAATTGGCTCATGGTTCTACAGCCTGCACAAGAAGCATGGTTAGAGAGGCCTCAGGAAACTTACATTCATGGCAGAAGTTGAAGGGGAAGCAAGCACATCTTACATGGCCAGAGCAAGAGGAGGAGAGCAAGGTGGGAGGTGCTACACAATTTTAAACAACCAGAACTCGTGAGACCTCACTCACTGTCAGGAGAATAGCACCAAAGAGGAAATCAACCCACATGATCCAATTACTTCCCACCAGGTCCAACCTTCAATATTGGGGTTATAATTTGACATGAAAGGCGGGCAGGGACACAGACCCAAACTATATCAGTGGATGTGTATGAGTGAGCCCTGCAATGAGATGACATCTTATCCAGGGTTGGTTCCTGCCTTCTGCCCTGAGCTACTGGGATGGGCTCCAGCCACCTGCAACACTGAATTGGAATAAGTGGACTGGAAAAAAAGAATGAATGAATGAATGAATACAAATTACTGTAAAATAAAAATCCATGAAGTATACAATGATCATACAAATGCAAGACAATAAATAATGCAGTACATTAGGAATCAGGGAGCCCACCACATTTGTTGTTGTTTTATAATTGCACATTTGTTGTTGTTGTTGAATTACATTATTGTAAGAAGTATGCCTTGCAATTTTCGCTTCGTAAACATTTGCCCCTGATTTAACCTACTACTGCTACAACCACCATTACTCACTGATTCATAAGCAACTGGGTAAATAAATATCTTGTTTTTATTAGTCTTTCTCGAAGGCATGTATAGCTCACATTTATTTCAATGTTTAATATTAGAAATGTTTTGGTTTTGTTTGGAAGTTTGGTGATTTTTTTTCCAGAAATGTCCTTTAGAAATTTAACTCTTGTTATATCAATTAACCTCTGATAAACTTGGTTTTCTTATATGTCATTTTGCTTAAAGTCACAGTTTCCAAGAACTGGTGGAAAACATAAAGCAAAGACTTAACTGTTTTTTAATGTATCATCCTAATTGCCATTAAGTAATTATGGGGAGGTGGGGAATTAATGCTAGATATTCCATTTACACACCAAAAAATTTTTTAAAAAGCATCAGCTTCTTTAAATCTAATACATAAAAAGTAGATTCCAAACACATGGTACATCATGTAAAACATCAAAACTCCTGTAAAATTCAAATGGAAGCCACATTTAGAGCATACAGTTGCCAACACAATGACATTTTGTTTATGTGAATGATGTAAGTGGAGATATATATATATATTTTAATGTTTCATTTTACATTTTTTCCTTATCTAAAAATTACACAACTTAAAATATTAAAATTTGGACATTTATTTTAAAATAGACTAGCAGTTCTTTCTCATTTTATTTTTCCCCTAAGAGAGGATATTTCAATTTTGTGATAATTAACAGTGAGGAGGTGATAATATAAGGATATTATATTTATTTTATAAGTGTCCCTTGCCTATAACACACTGTATTGTCCTCTTAGAATTTAAGGAGATCTAGCCTTTTGAGTTGGTACACGGAGATGAACAAGACATATCTTGCAAAATGAGCATTTATTCACATTAGATAGATCTTCTATTCTACTAGGGTCATTTAGGCCTCGGAAATTCATAAGAGTTTTCTAAGAAAAAATTTGAAAGTGCTTTCATTCTTCTGAAATTTGCAATACAGAAAAACTTCTTAATTTCAGAATAACTGAAAGTTGAACCAATCTGAAATCCTAAGATTCAGACATATAAATTACTGCTGTTTTATATGATTAGGTAAACTATGATTTTATTTCTTCTTAAATGTTTACCGCTATCTCCTGAACTTTTTCCAGAGATTTACCTATTCAGTAGTCACCCCAATGCTTTGGCAAATGTCAGAGCTCCAGAAACATTTGATTTGAGTTAAATATGTTGTTTTCCATTTTGACAAACCTTAATTCCTTGATTCAGCCTTCACTCCACCCTGTTTGCCCCACCCTAATCACTTTTAAATACATTCCAACCATTGCCCTTTTATTCTAAAACTGTGCCAAATATTAGATACATAATACCTGTGTTTACCCAACCTAATACCATGAAATGTAAGATAAATCATATTAAAGGATTAGGGAAATTTGTGTGTTTTTAAGAAGTTATTTGAAATAAAACCTTCTAGATTTTTAAGTTATTTTGCACTGGAATATGTTGGTTTCTGTATTTTCTCTGTTCAGCTTCTTAAGTCTGTGGGGAAACCTTGCCTGCCTCCAAACATATCCTCTACACAAACAACAAGTGAGGAATCATTGAGCTCTGCCATAGCATTTGCTTTTTATGTAGCTCATTTTATGTGAGCACCTGTTCATGTAGATAAATGATGCCAAAATTGGATGTCAGCCCAAAAGATAGTGACTTCAGTGCAGGAAGCCAAGCAGGAGTTGGACCCGCACACAGTAGGCAAGTCCATCCAGCCTCTGTAGTCAGGCCCTGAGGGTCCAAGTTTTCAGCAGCTGGTTAGACTTCCTACATGTCTGCACATCCTGCTTACTGTGGAAGAAATGTACATTTATAAACACAAACCCTGAGTTAAAATCCATCTATGGCCATAAATTAAAATGGGTCCTCCATTCTGTATTCATTGCTTGGCAATTAAAGAGTCCATTTGAATAAACATGGTCCTATGCAAATACTTTGAAGTGTGGCAATTATCACAAGTGTACACATCCAACAACCTTTGTCTGTCTTTGACTGTTGCCAGCTTCACCATAAGGGGGATATTTCCAAGTCTAAAAACAGCTAGCATAGAGAAAACTTGTCAAAACTAAACAAAGCATTCCCTGTTAAAATATTCATAGAAAGAAATCCACTTTAGAACAAGTTTAGTTCTCAAATACTACTGATTGTATGAAAACTAATATCATGAACATTAAGGTAACAGTTACTTTTTGATATACAGAGGCTCAAAACACAGATCTATATCTATATAACTCCAATGTTCATGTTCTGAAACTCGAGGACTTACATTATTTCATCCAATTCTCAAAACAAACCAGTAAAATAGTGTATTAGTTTTTCATTGCTGAAGTAACAAATTACCAGAAATTTGGTGATTTAAACCAACAAAAATTATCTTACAGTTCCAGGGGCCACAAGTCCAAAATTAGTCTTAATGGGCTAAAATGAAAGTTTCAGCAAGGCTATTTTCCATTTGGAGGCTATGGGAGAGAATGTGTTTCCTTGTGGCCTCTTCCTCCATCCTCAAAGCCAGGAAAGGTAAGTCAAGTCTTTCTCACATTGTATAACACTGACACTAACTCTTCAGCCTCCCTTGCCCACATTTAAGTACCTTGTGATTGCACTGGGCTCACCTGGATAATCCAGGATAATCCCTTTACTTAAAGTCAGTCGATTGGCATCCTTAATCCTGACTTCAATCTTAATGCACCCTTGCCATGGAATATAACAATTCATAGATTTGGGGGATTAGAGGTAGACATCTTTGAGGGTCAATGATTCTGCCTGCCAAAAATAGGAATGATTAGCCTCATTAACACATGAGAAAGGTGAGGCTTAAAGAAGCTGAATAATTTGCCTAAGTGTACATAGCTAATAAGCTGCAATACTGGGAGTACTTTCACTCATCTGTCCAACAGCTGCTGTATCCTTCAGGGTCTTGGCAAGAAAGATACGACATATTCAAACGGTAATTTAAGGAGAGTTTAATAAAAGCATTACTTAAAAAGTGTGGCCATATGTAAGAAAATTATCATGGCATTCCCTGGGGACTAGTAACAAGGTTCTGTTACTACACTGAAGAGGCAAAGGGAAGAAGAGTATGATCAGAAGTTGAAGACAGAGAAATAGAGCCAAGAAAAGAAAGATCTTAATATACAGGGTGCCAAGAGATACCTTGTCTTATAGAAAACTGTCAGCCAGTGGAAACCCTGAAGAGAGGGTGCTAGGAAATTAAGGACACTGACTTTACTCCCATTCCTCTGAGTGCTCCATATTCAAAAACCTGGTGCTAAGACAGGGGCCAAGCAGGTCATTTGCTGAGTCTAAACTGGTCAGCCTCTGCAGAGAGCAGAGTAGAGGAAGGCAGAGAGGAGATCAGAGTCACAACAGAAGACACTGGGGAGTTTCTCCAAATTTATTATTGATTTAATAATTTATTGATTTACATTAATAATCATTGCTGATATCTGAGTTTTACTAAAAATGACTTCAACATTTTGATTCTATAAGCAATTAGTATGGAGGTGGTCAAAGTCTTATATTTTCCTTCATATGCTACCCTTTCCACAAAAATGTATTTAGTTGGTGCAAAAGTAATTGTCATTTTTGCCTTTATTTTTAATGGCCAAAACCACAATTACTTCTGCACCACCCTAATACCTATTTACCTGCTTTTACTTTATTGGCTTTAAGCTTCAGAATCCAAAAATTTCTAAGTGCTTTCACTCTTCTAAAACTTTCAATACAGAAAGACTTAAGAGTAACTGAGAGTTGAACCAATCTGAAATCCTAAGATTCAGACAAATAAATTACTGCTGTTCTATATTATGAGATAAACTATGATTTTGTTTGACCCCATTGGGAATAATTTATGAGACTGAACTTTCACTGCCTTCATTTTGAATAAATCTTTTCAGATACAGATAGACCAAGACATAATAGGTTAAATTATTATAGAGGTGTCATAGGATAGAATGACTCAAGTTGAATCTGATACTTTAATATAAATGTCAAGAATATTTTTTAAAACATTAAGATAGTACAATTTTTTCATCTGATAGACATTTTTCGAGGCAACCTCTGAAAGATATCAGAGCAACTTGATGGCTTTTTGAGATCAGTTCAAAGTTGTCCCTCAGCTACCTGTTCTCCTTACTACAACTTATCTTTAGCCTTTATTTCCGGTTGTTCCATTAATAGCTTTCAATATGAAAGTCAAATTTCCTAGAATTATCTCCTTATCCATACTAGGAGCTTCACTTTTCAGTCTTGCACTTTGTATGTGTCCAAGGCATTGATACCTTCAAAATGCATAAACTCATGCTATTTGTACTAGACTTTTTATCCTTTGACCTCTTTCCAATTTGTTATTCAATATCAAAAGACTACAGAGCTTTGACTTGAATTGTCAACCTCAAAGGCATTTCTGAATATAAGAAAGAGAGCCTTTACATGGCCAAATACCTGTGTTCCCATTATTTGAACTCTGTCATCATGAATATACAGAATGAAATAGTGGAATTAGAATGATCGAAGCCAAGAAAGAAAATAGAAGTGAAGGAGGGTGAAGAGGTCATTTATTTTATCTCATGTCCATGACAGGGAAATGTGAAGGAAGGAATTATACTAAGTTGGGCTGGGGGCTAAGGAAGACGAAATGTAAATCTAAAGGGAATCTAGAAGCCAGAGACAACCTTAGAAAGAAATCACTGAAAAAGCTAACTTATTCTGAACTTCATAAGATACACTCCCAGGACTATGGAGAAAAAAATACAAATAACTTAGAATCCAGAGATATCTGTTCTTTGGTATTATAACTTGAAACAAGACTTAAAGTAAGTATAAGGATCCATGTTCACTTCAAAGTTAAACACTGTGGCTGAACAAATGCAAAAATTTTCCCAGTGATGGTGCCATGGAACCATTACACTATAACCTCTTAATCAAGGAATCAGTCTTCTAAAAGCATTGATTCTATCCAGAAACTTTGTGTCAGTTTGGGCAGATCCATACCATCAAGGAGCAACCTGAAATTTGACACGTAATGAACACAAAATCTTTCATTTAGCTATGAATTTAGGTTTGTCTTTTTGAGTGATGGCCTAATTGAAGACGAACTACTTTGGTGATTTCAAACTAAACTGAACTTGAACTTTGCTCTAATAAGGTATCTTTTTCTAAGTGGGGCATCAGTATTGACCAAAAAGAATTTGGAAATCAACAGAACATGGAGTTCCCTGCCTTCCAACTTATGTTCAGACCATGAAAACCTACAGATCCACATAAATTGGGTCAAATAATAGAAACCTGAGCTAACTGGGGTGAGAGTTGGAGGTAAGGGTGCTAATTTTTAAGTTATTCCTTAGATATGACAATGTATATGGACAATGGAGGGAAATTTTTAGATTATATCAAATCAGAGAAACGCTACTAGTGTACCAAAACTTAGACATTAATCTCTTTTTCCACAAAGCTATGCAGCTGGGGGAGACACACAGATTTTTGTAGAGCGCATATAAAAATTCATGTTTTACAGTTGCATGTTGAATACATTTTTCAGAGGCTACACAAGAAGGTGAGATCATCCTGAAAGATATACAATCAAAAGGAAAGATACTAGCAGCTCAAAACTACAGTAGATGGAACCTGTTCTTCTGTGTACCTCTCAGGCCTCTCAGCACTCACCAACACCAGTAGCAGAGGAGAGGACAAGTGAAGGAAAAAAGATAGCAATGAAGCTGACCAAAGCAAAAGAGAGACAAGGAAGACAGGTGTAGAGATGGACAGGATAGCTAATGTTGACCTTTGATCAATTATAGGCAGTAATTACCAATAGTTCTCTGCAATTTTTTAGAAAACTTAGGTTAAGAATGGCATGAATATTCTAACAAGGGTGGCACAGAACGTGTAGGGGACAGAAAAATAATTAGTGAATAGCCAAGAATCAGGCCAAAGGAAGCAGGAGTTGACAGTCAAACTAGACCAAAAAGGAAATGAATATTTACCACAAACTACCTAAGGCTTCCACCAATTCCATGGTAAAGACAGATTGTAGGTTAGCATCAGAATCAACTTGCATATTCATTATAATGTATTGTTTATTCATGTTTAAGCTATTATATGAACTATGAATAATTCATTTTATAGTTTGAGTTAAGTAATTTTCAACTAATCCTTTTATTATCTTTTTTAAGTCCTAAGCTAAAGATTTCTCTTCCAGTGATTAAAAAAATCAGAATGTCATCTGAGCTGAAGCGAGTCAAAAGTATGCTGCAGCCAATACTTTCATGGTGTTCTGAATGGACAGATCAACTTTGTAACAACTGCCTTAGAATGCTCGCCTCACAAGACTTGCACTGTCGGTGAGTGTTACAGAAAAAAGCCACTGGCAGCCGGGCGCGGTGGCTCAAGCCTGTAATCGCAGCACTTCGGGAGGCCGAGACGGGAGGATCACGAGGTCAGGAGATCGAGACCATCCTGGCTAACACGGTGAAACCTCGTCTCTACTAAAAAATACAAAAAGCTAGCCGGGCGTGGTGGCGGGCATCTGTAGTCCCAGCTACTCGGGAGGCTGAGGCAGGAGAATGGCGTAAACCTGGGAGGCGGAGCTTGCAGTGAGCTGAGATCCGGCCACTGCACTCCAGCCCAGGCGACAGAGCGAGACTCCGTCTCAAAAAAAAAAAAAAAAAAAAAAGCCACTGGCTGGAGTTCAGGTCTGACCTGAATGTTTCCTTGCTCATAATGGATTTGAAATGCATTGCTAACATCTTCTGTCTCATTAAAAATACAATGCGTGTTTGCAACTGAGAGTAATTTTTTAGGTCTATTTCTTTTCTATATGACATATTTTCGATGAAACAAAATACATAAAAATTTTCATATCATTTTATGCCATTTTCTTCCCAAATGCCATTTCATAGAATGCATTCTCGCTGGAGCAGGACGACTTTTAAGGAGCTTCCCAAAGGTGATAAAGCATTAAAATATAAAATTCTGTTAACAGTAGATGACCATACTACTGCCCAGGACTGATTCTTCCTACAATTTCCTGCTGCCCGGAATAATTATCTAATAACTAGCCTTCTAGTTTGTCATACATTTTTGGTATATTTTGATTTATTCTTCACACTACAAATCTTTGATCACCAATCTCATATTTGTAATGGTCTTCTTGTTCCAATTTACATACCTAGTTTTTGACCCACTGGTTATATAAACCCATCTGTTCAATGTTTTTCAACACCTAGTTGCAATCACTTCCAATCTACTTTGTAACTCTGCAACTCATAAAGTACCAATTGAAACTCAACTCCAGCTTCCGTAATACTCACCTTTCTCTACTAGAACATGACTCTTCTCTCAAGGCAGAGTCCCTAACCATCATAATTCAACTTTCACAACTTAAGTCTTCATGTTTGTTCTCTGTAGAGAGCGTTTATGGCCCACAACTTTTTACATCTCCGGTCAAAGGATACAATTCCCTGCATAGTATCTTTCTACTTGGTAGAAAAATAACTGGCAAATAATATTTGGATTGTTTCTGAATTGCAATAAAAATTTTAAGTTTTAAAATGAATCACCACTGAGAGTGACCTAGACAAGCTAAATGTTCTGTAGCAGTAGGAATCAGAACTTAGTTTTAACTATAGTCATATAAGTCATTTAAGTGTTTAATTCCTCTGAACCCAGTTTCTTCATCTGTAATGGAAGTATGATTCCATCAGTCTTACATATGTCCAGAAGTTATATGACAATCAAATAAAATGAAAATAAGCGAAAAATTCCTCAAACATAGTAAGAGATCAACAATGCAGAGGAACGTGTAGAGGAACATAAAATTCAAAGCTAATGAACTTTCCATATATGTCTTAAAATAGTTTTCTAGTTGTGGTGACAGGTTTGTAAAACCATAAGCAGCATTTCTCCCTGGTCAGCATACCCTTGGAATCTTCCCTATAGTAGAGGACGTTGGTACCCTGCCCTAGACTCTTCTGCCCTTCCACTGCAGTGACGCCCACCTGCCAGTACTCACATTTAGTGTTTGCAGGATTTATTCTAGCCATCACAGTCCACTTTGCCATCTGCTCAGGAAGACAGAATTCCGCATCCTCTGGGGAGAAGTCTTAAACGTTCATTTTACGGCGACTCTCAGAATTCCCCAGTGGAATCTGTCCACATGTACTGAAAGGAGTAACTAGCACGATAACAAACACAGCTTCCTTGTTTCGCTGCTTCACTGGCCTGGGATCTATAAGTGGTATTCTGGAATCACCTAAAATATAAAAAATAATTAATGATATAATATTTTTAAAATAAAAGTCTCCTTTTACTGCCTTTTACTCAAATGTTTGCTTTAGGATCAGCTTCTGAGTTAATCCAAAACAAAACAAAATCCCTCAAAAACAGAATATAAAAAGCATCCTTGCACATAATTTTTGACCCCACTAACATTAAAAGCAATCTAATTCTGTTTTTTCGGAATTTCAAATTCAGCGTGGGGTCTCCTCAACCTATCACATAGACTTCATATTCCAGAAACAAGTCCTACATATTTTCTATTCTTCAGCCATAGTGAGTCACAAATATGTCATCCACTGGAAGTTTTATGCTTCCATGTGTCTGCCTGTGCTAGTCTTCTAGAACCTGAAGTATCCCTCCTCGATTCAGTACTTAGGAAGTTCTCACTGATCATTGGAGATGAAGATTAACTATCTTCCCTTCTGTAAAGCTTGCCCAGGCTTCCCTGACACAGTTGATTTTGCTGTCATTACTTCAACTGAGATACCTAATACAGGCTCTTGAAAAAGAGCCCCCACCCAACCTGAATTTTCAAAGATTACAATTCCAAAGAGTTCTTGTATACATAGAGACTCATGATCATATCCCAATAAGCACAGCTTTGATGAGATGAAGACATCAAATGGAGCCAGTTACACTTAAGACTTGATGAGCCTATCTGTGCCAGGATCACAACACTAACGATCAAATCAATGCCTCAAAAGTAGTGATTATTTTCATGACATGAGCTTAGGAAACACTTTCAAATAGCCAAAACAATGAATGATAAACTCAATAATGCCAAAAGCCTGATGTTACTAGTGTTATTGCAATTATTATATTTCTTTATGCTAAACATCAGCTTAGATCATGCAGTGCTTATGGGCATAATTTTTCTTTATCCCAAGGCCCTAGGAAAGTATATGCACATAACAGAAACTCAATAAATATATGTCAAATGTGGAAAAAATGAAAATATTTTGGCTATTAGATTGAGAATAAACACCTCCAGATGCAATACTAAAGGTGCAAGCAGTCACTAGACTTAATGCTGGCCTAGAAGGAAGCCTTATCTGAGCCTTAAGAGGTTAAGAGGTAGGAAGTGAAGCAGGGACTGCCTGTATGTTCATAAATGTACTCCTGGTTCCCTTAGTGTTTAATGTGCATTTATTTCATAATTTCTTTAGTCAGCACATCTTTACAGAGTGTTTGTTATTTGCTACACATTATGAATTTGCAGAGCAACTAACAAGAACAAGAAAACTTGCAACAATGTGAAGGAAGAGTTTTGTTGTTATCATTGCTGTTTTCTAAAGACTTTGCTGCCAGGTTTCCAGAGAATTTATTCTTAACCTCTGGCTCATAATTACCTGCTCAAATTAGATGATCCAAGAAATTATGTGTGAGTTTCTCATCTCTCTGAATGTAGAAACACTGAAATTGGTTCTTATTAAAGGCCTAAGAAATTATTCCTTGAATATCTTTAAAAACAGGAGAAACTCTCATCTTGCAGATATTTTAGATTATCATAATTTATCTGGAGGTAAGAAGATGAAGGATGCACAATCATTTCTTACATATAAATCTTGAAAAGAAAGTTGAGGTAATAAAGAATACCATTGGTGTAGACATTTTCAGAGTCCAGCTGGTATATAGCAGCACATCCAGCATACCTCCTGTCTTCTACACTTTTGTTGGCGTGT
Source organism: Trachypithecus francoisi (assembly GCF_009764315.1). NCBI lineage: Eukaryota > Metazoa > Chordata > Mammalia > Primates > Cercopithecidae > Trachypithecus > Trachypithecus francoisi. The sequence continues at coordinate 56,870,524 of NW_022681468.1, forward strand.
AACATACCAATGCTTTCAGGTTTTCAATTCAGTGTCACTCTGCTTCCCAGCCTTTCTCCTTCTAGGAGGCTGTGAAAGCCCACGCAAAGGAGGTAAAGTCTATCAAAAACTGCCGTCATCCTTTTACATGTTTAAACGTTGAGGAATACTTCTTTAAAAATCCTGTGTAGACCAATTGCCTCTTTCTAAACTTTTTATGAAGAGAGCTCACCTGACTTAAATTACCAGGTTGCATGAACCAATCTAACTAGAAATTATTATTTGCATTGGAAGTCCTGAGAAATTAAGTATGGAATTCATAGAATTTACTGTGAGGAATTCATAATGACAGTGAGCAGAAAGAGGGATATTCCAAAAGTAACAAATGAATGACTTAGTAGCTCCACCATTTGTAACAGATCTCAGCTTTGCCTTTTTCTTTACATGCATCTACTTTAGTAAGGCTTCCATGCATAAAGAAATGTGTATAGTAGTTAGCTCTACCCTGACTGAAGAGCCCACAGTTTAATCTCAGCTGTGCATTGATGGAGTATAATTTAGAGATTCAGAGAGATGTATGAAATGCATCTAAATTTAGAATCTGACACAATGGGGGTTGCTAGGAGCTCAAAAAGAAATCAAGGAACAAAGGGAGTGGCTTTTGAAGTGGTTGAACTCATTTACAGAAGCAGAAAGACTGTGCCTTGTGATGTGGCCTCTGTGCTGTTATAGACTATTAGGATGAATGAATAAATGACTAGAGGGGTAGCTCAGCAAAAATGTCATAAAAGCTAGAATTCCGGGAGAAGCAAAGAGGTGACTTACATTACCATGAGATGAGACTCAAGTATGAAAGTCACATTAACAATACCTGAAACCCATGTCTAATTTCCTGCCTGTTGAGTCCACATTTGTCTCCTGGTTTCATATAATGATAAATGTAAGGTATTTCATTTGACCTTGTCGTTATTTCAAAGCCATATGCACAATTTCTCTAGTCACTATCCATTTTTTCCTCTAATTCTGTTCTTCCTATATTGTTGCCAAACTCATTTCCTGCAATTTGCTTTGATAAGCTGCTCTGTGCAAATATACAGATGGGGTGAAAAGAGGAGTTAGGAAGGAATAGCAACAACAATAAAAAGCTTGGTTCAAATAGAAATCACCTTGATTGTGTAAAGTTATTTAATTACTTAGCTCTTTCTGTGGTACTCCCCCTAATTCCTTTAGTCCCTGAATTAGGCAGATAAAGATGGAATTCCAAGAATGTTGACAAATTTCAGTTGGCACCAGTAGCTGAGTATTCACAGTGTTTCTGGCTATTATCATTTGGCTATTGGCACAGTACTAGTATATGAGATACTCAAAAGCCTTTTATAATGATAAAGAGTTACCATGTAATAATCCCAGTGATAAAGTTAGAAAGAATACCCTGCACATTCCGAATAGGAGTGGCAGCATGGTTTCTGTTTTCACTGATAATAATACAACAGATTCTCAGTTCACAGGTTTCTAAGAATGTCTTTATTCAAAACAAGCAGATAAAATATTTGTTTTCATACAGTTAGGAAAATTTCCTAATAAAATAATCTTACCGGTTTTCAGAAATCCAGCTTTCCACACTGGTTTACCTATTCTTGGTTACTGCAGGTCATGTGGCTTGCTTTGAGAAAACAAAACATCAAATAGTTACTTTCTGAGTATCTGCACTATGTGTAGATGCCTGTGTTCTCACACCTAGTGATAGGTAAAGGATGTCAGCAGTAAGACCCAATGTTTATAGGTACCTGATGAACTTTGGCTCTGAATGAAGGCATCTCAGGCACCTTTAATTGTGTAGTTTGATAACCTTTCTACTAGTCTTGGAACACAGAAAACTTTAGAGTTAAAAGAATAGTCTCTGGGCCACATTAAATTTTCATAACATTAAACATGAGACAGAAAGAATTTGCCTAGTGAAACCTAGAGAAAGAATAATGGAAGACGGGACCCAAGAATACCCAGAGACCAAGCCAGATAAAATCCCAGAGGAATATGCCTGCTTGAGAACAGGGCACCCATCAGGAAAACGTCCTGATGCCTCATGAAGAGCTCCTGAGTCCTAATGTTTATAGAAAGAGCTAAAAATCTGGAATATCAATCTATCTAAAAGGATTGAAATGACTTATCCCATGGCTTCCATGATATCAATCACACCTGTTGTGTTTGGCTGGTGGTTTTTCCTCAGCTCTTCTATCAGTCTTCCCCTATGTGCATCCAGAACAGCAGGGTTCCCCGGTGGGGGTTCCTTACCCAGCACTTGTCTCTGTTCACCCAGTAAGCTCCTTCCAGGTGACAGCACCTATTTCCATAATTACAACTACTGCTATCAATTGACTCTACCTTGAATTCACACCTCTCTTCTGAGGCCCCAGTATTCAAAGGCCTCTCTATGGCTACACCAGTGCCCACAGATATGTCTAAAAATGAAATATTCATTTGTCTTCACCATCAGAATTGCTCCTCCTTCCATAGTCATCATGCTTGCTCATCTCTCCCTTATCATTAGTCCATTTTCTCCACTTGTGGTCACTACTTATCTATACATCTTACTTTGTTTATAGACATTTATTTATTGAACTCTACTGAACACTGGAAAATGGTTTGTGGTGATGCTCGTATAAACAAACCTACTACACTGCCACTCACAGGAAAGTATAGCACATAGAGTTATGTAAAGTACACATTGCTTGGAAACGATAAGAAAAGACCATCTTACTGGTTTATGTATTTACTATACTATATATTGTTAGAGTGTGTTCTGTCTACCTATATTTTTTTAAGAAGTTAACTATAAAACAGCCTTGGCCCGGTCCTTCAGGAGGTATTCCAGAAAAAGGTATTGTTATCATAGGAGATGACAGCTCCAGGCATGTTTTTACCCTGAAGGCCTTCCAGTGAGACAAGATGTGGAGATGGAAGACAATGATATTGAAGGTCCTGACCCTTTATAGGCCTAGGCTAATGTGTGTATTTTTGTCTTAGTTTTTAACAAAAAGTTTTAAAAGTTAAAAAAAAATTAAAAATGTAAAAAATAGGAAACAGCAGGAAGGGAGTGGTGGCTCACGCCTGTAATCCCAGCACTTTGGGAGGCCAAGACAGGCGGATCACAAGGTCAGGAGTTCAAAACCAGTCTGACCAACAAGGTGAAACCCATTTCTACTAAAAATACAAAACTTAGCCGCGCGTGGTGGCACACACCTGTAATCCCAGCTACTCAAGAGGCTGAAGCAGGAGAATCACTTGAAACTGGGAGGCAGGGGTTGCAGTGAGCCAAGACTGCACCATTGCACTTCAGCCTGGGCGACAAAGCAAGACTCCATCTCAAAAGAAAAAAAAAAGAAAAGAAAAGAAAGAAAGAAAAGAAAAAGGATATACAGAACAAAAACATTTTCATCCAGTTGTACAATGTATTTTTCTTTGCAGCTCAGTGTTACCATAAAAGAGTCAAAAAGTTAAAAACAAATTAAAAATTTATAAAGTAAAAAGGGTTTGGTAAGCTAATTTCTTACTGAAGAAAGAAATTTTAAAAAATAATTTTAGTGTAGCCTAAGTGTACAGTGTTTATAAAGTCTATAATAGTGTACCATAGTGTCCTAGACCGTTGCATTCACTCACTACTCACTCACTGACTCAGCTAGGTCAACTTTCAGTCCTGCAAGCTCCATTCATAGTAAGTGTCCTATATAGGTGCGCTGTTTTTTTAAATATCTTATACCATACTTTTACTGTAACTTTTCTATATTTAGATATGCTTAGATACACAAATACCATTGTACTATAATTTCCTGCAGTGTTCATTACAGCAACATGCTATGCAGGTGTGTAGCCTAGGAGCCAGAGACTATCCCAGAGAGCCTAGGTTGTAGTAGGCTATCCTATCTAGATTTGTGAGTATACTCTATGATGTTCACACTATGACAAAATTACCTAAGGATTCATTTCTCAGAACACATCCCCATTGTCAAGCTACACGACTGTGCTTATTAAATTCACACCCAATTAAGTTGCAGCCCAAACCCAATCAAGTTGAAGCCCAAAATTCTTCAATAGCTATCCATAGCCTTCAGGAAAAACAGTTCAAACTCCTCAGCAAGGCATATATGACTATGATCTGTCCTCTGCCTCTCCCAAGCCATGATGGTATTTTGGTCCTGTGCTCCTACCACACTGAATCTTTTAGAGTTCCTGAAAGTGCTCTCCCCTCTTCCCACATATATAGGGAAGAGAATCTTACAGGTGAGCATTACAGTAATTTTTCTAAAATAGACTACTTTTCTTACCATTTCTACTGTTACACATGCACCTCTCTCTGGCAAGCACATGCTCTGTCCTGTCTTGACAGCACCTCCTTACAACTAGAAGTCCCTACCAGTCACTTAGGTAACTTCACCTGCTACTCACTTTTTAAAACTCCACCCTGGAGTCACCTCCCCTGGTGGTGAGGTGTAAGAAGCAGTCATCTTCTCGCAGTGCCCTCTGCATACATGTAGTCTAGTGCTTATCATATTGCATTTCAGCTGTTGTTTTTGTGGGTCTTTCTTCCCAATAAATTATGACTGCTTTGAGTTTAGGGATTTTGTCTTATTCACATAAGCCAATGCCTGAAACATGAGATGAGCTTTAATTCAAAGTTGTGTGGATGATAAAGAGGATATATAAATTAACTGCAATAATTCAGAACTTAGGCCAAAAAAGGAATCGATGAGGACCAGGAGCATAATTTACTGTGTTCAGAGACCATACACCATTTCAAATGACGACATCTACAAACTCATTTTACTATTTAAGTCTCCCCAAACAAACAAACAAAACTGGTACTTATTATTTGAATCAGATAGTGAATAATGTTTAAATACCTTTGGTAAAAGAAAACATGATTCTTGGGTCATACAATATATAATTTGGGAATTTGAAGGTAAAACTATGATTAAAAAGTATTTTCTAGTATACACAGCTTCTTAACTCAAATTTTTAAAAATACGGCAATCCTGTGATATGAAACATATGTATTATTTGTAATGTCCATTTTAGAGATTAGATGATGAAGTTCTTAGAGATTACAAAGTCAGCCAGAAGTTCAGCAGTGAACAAATGGCAAAGCCCAACTGGAACCGGGGGGTTTTTCAAATCTATGATGTAACTTAATGTTAAACTGATGTTAGGGAAGATTTTATAATATGTACCTTCTAAAATTATGTACTTAGAAAAAAAGAGCTCCAATCATCTAATATGACTTAGGAGGAATATAGCCTATCGTAAGGCACTAATTTTTATTTTCAAGTTTGCCGCTAGCTTCAATGTTCAGACTTCTGAAACCACTTGAATTTTTAACGTATCAGCCTTGCTTCAAAGGCTTAAAATCTCTGAGCTTTTTTCTGAGTCTGAAGCAAATGTAGTTTTTGTCTTGAGAATATTCATGTATCCCAGGCATTTTGTTGTTCCCTGGCCTAGAAAATGCAAATATTATTACCTTTATCCTTTTGGCATAAAGTGAATTTTAGGTCATTCATTTCTAGGCCAGAGTTAAGAGTTTTGTATTTATTTGTGATGTTGTTCTGTGCTGTGACCATGAAGAATTACGGTACTCCAGTTTGTGATTAACTTTTAACTTCATGTTCTGGAGAGAGAGAGAGAGAGAGAGAGAGAGAGAGAGAGAGAGAGAGAGAGAGAGAGGTTGATTTCAGAGGAGAACACCCACAGCCATTTGTTAGGTTTATAGGAAAAAAAATCCCTGAAAAACAGGATAGGTTTAGTTATTTGATTTAAAGAAGAAATGTAAATTGAAAAACACCAAAGGAAACGGAGTAATTAAATGACCTTCAATGATTTCCACTTGTTACAGAATTGTGCATTTTGTCCAAACATTTTTTAATTTTTCCAATAAAATCAATATGCCTAATGTCTGTCAGCTTGAGAAAGTCATATGCGCAACAATAAAAATGGCAAAGTAAGGTCTCCGGCTTTGAATCACTTCCAGCAAACATTGCTTCAGCTGCTATCTTAAGGAGGCTGGAAATGCAGACAGAGCATTCCAAACTGGGGTGGGAGGGGGTCAAGATGCCCTCAACTCTGAGACTGGATTTGCCACACCCCAACATTGCCATGGAGCAGTGGTACTGAGCTACTCATTACTATTAACAACTTCTTCTAAAGATCCAGAGGATAATCACCTGTTCAGGAACATTTATGAAACAGATATCACCTAATAATTACTATTTCAACACAAAGGCAGCATCCCCAGCTTCAAGGATCTGACAAATTAGCGTTAGAGTCACACAAACAAACGACCAAAATACAATTTACTAAATGTTCAAATTGATGTTTGTACAAGGTGATATGGGAGCATAGGAAGAGTGACTCAAACACAGCCTGGGGAAAATAGAGAACCTAGTAACAAAGTTGAAATTAATCCAAAAAGATGAGCAGGGGTTAGCGGGACAGCAATATCTTTTTAAAAATATGAACCGAGAGAGAGCTTGGAGAGTTCTGGAAAATGAGATGCTTCAGTACACATACAGGACAGGATGAACAGAAGGGTATATGAACAGAAGGATGAACAGAGGATAATGCTGAAAAATTGGGAGGTGGCTAAAAATGCAGGGCATTGTATACCATGCTACAAAATTTGTATGTTATCCTTAGTGAAGCAGATAGTCATTATTGTATTAAAAACAATTAAAAACAAGAGAGTGACTGACATGGTCAGATTCACACTTCTTATTGTACACTGTTGAGGTAGTATTAGGATAAATTTTAGAGGGGCAGAAAAGTGCGCTAACACAACTCTCCTAGTGAAAAAAGGATGAGGATCTAACACCAAGGTTGTGGAGATGACAAAGAAACTCATTTTAATTGTTTAGTAAGGAAGAAAGCAATAGACTTGATAATGAGTGAAAATGTATTAAGTGAAAGATAAACAATATCCAATCAGTGATAAAGAGGAAAAGGTCTGGAACTACCTCTATTGGTTTCTAACACAAGCATTGACTAACTGGGAGTAAAACCATCAACACGGGGAATAAATAATAAAAAACACTGGAAAATGAAGATGGGAATTTTGGCTTTGCACAAATTGTACTTAGGACCACTATGGCATATCTAAGTGGAAATAAGTAGGGACATTAAGAAACAATGATTTCTAACTCGAGAATAAAGTCTGGATTAAGGATATAAGTTTTGTAGTTCAATAATAAAAGTGAGAGTTAAAATAATGAGTGTGAATAACATTGTTTAAAAAAATATGTAAAATGAAAATATATTAATATTTTAATGAAATTTTTATTTTATCCAACTTATCACATTTTTATATGGATCATGCTTTTAGCTGATTCAGCTGAGAAATCTGCTAAAAGTGATATTGAGGGTCTGCTGAATATGATGTTTCTTTTCTTTGGCTGCTTTGAGTATTCTTTCCTTGTCTTGAATTTTTAGTAATTTATAATATGTCTTGGGGAATTCTTTATTGGGCTAAATTTGATTGGTGATCTTTGAGCTTCCTATTCCTGAATGGTGCTGTCTTTCTCCAGATTTGGAAATCTTTTTGCCACTATTTTTAAAAATATTCTTTTGAGGCATTTTTCTCATTTGTCTTTGAGAATTTCTATTATGCAGAAGTTAGTTTTCTTAATGGTGTCATATAATTGTCGTAAACCAGCTTCAATCTCTTTAATTCTTTTTTTCTTTATGCTCCTCTAATTGGCAAAATTCGTATGTTCTATCTCCGAAGTTATTAATTATTTCCTCTGTTTGATCACGTTTTCTGCTGAAGTTTTCTAGTCGGGTTTTCAATTCAGTCATTGTATTCCTTATTTCTTATTTTTTGAATATCTATTTTTTAAATTGCTTCTATTTCTTTGTCAAATTTCTCACTTTGTTGCTGGTTGGTTTTCCAAATTTCACTTATTTCTCTATGTGTATTGTCTTGTGATTTCCTGAACTTCTTTGAGATAATTATTCAAAATTATCTGTCTGACATAGCGTAGATCTTCAATTCTTTGGGGTCCATGGCTGCAGCTTTGTTGGTATATTTTGGTGGTGTCATATTTCTGTGAGTTTTCATAGTCCTTGTGTCCTTACATTAATGCCTGCACATTTGATGAAACAGCCACTTTTTCTAGTTCTTACAGGCATTTTTTTGGTAGTATTAGACCTTTACTACGTATTTTCAGAACTTAAATGCTGGCCCAATGAACACTGGAAATAAAATACTGTACTGGAGCTAACATCCTACCATTGTTTCTTGGTCTAGGGAAAACTTACAGTGAACATCAGAAGTTAAACATACTTTGGAGTTATATTGGTGCCCTGCCATTGTTTCCCCAGTCTGGGGAAAACTAAAGCAGGCTATGGAACTTGATTCCAAACTTTTAGTCATTGCTAGTCCAGGGGTAGACTCCAGGCAAGCACTTCAACTTTGTGGAAAATCTAGCTGGGGATTCAGGCCTTCCTATAAATTGTGACATCTGTGGTACTATGGCACCAGTCATTCTCTTCAATGTGGTATCCCCTTTGATTGGAGCACAGAGTAGTCACCAAGATCCACTCATCAGTCACTGCCATTAGTACTTGCTTTTTGTCCCCAAGTCACCCAAGGTGACTCAGCCCTCCTGGTACTCCCAACAATTTCTGTGGAATAGGACCAGAATAGGCTTCCCAGGAAGATCCCAGACCAGTGGGGAGATTCAATATCCACTTCTAATTTCCTCCTCTCACCTAAGAAACTATGGAATCTAGGCAAATTCTCTGTGAGTGGTGTTATGCTGGCAGGGGAGAGGAGTAACACAGTCTGAGATGAGCATTTCTCTTCCAAGTCACAATGTCTGTCGATTCTCAGGGTCCATGGGATTTCTACACTTCTCCCTCAAGTTCTGGTGAATTCCGGGTGGTATTCTTGTCTTTGGATAGTTTGTAGGTGTATTTTTTGTGGGGGAAGTGAGACCAAGGAATCTTCTATTTGGCCATCTTGCTGAAGTCACCTGATCCTATATTGACATACACTATTGTAATAAATGGTGTAGCTTGTTTCAAATGTTCCCAAACCTGAGTTAAATACAAAACATAGATCTTGAACACATGCTCATAAGAATGAGCATTCTCAGCCTAAGATGGTATTTCCATAAAAGCACAGGCATTATTCCTTTTAGAGGCCGTGAGCATATATATTCAAAGCAAAAATACAATTGACCGAAAAGTACTTATTAAAGTTATCTTTGTTATTTGAATAAAGATGAATTATGTCTAGTTTCTGAAAAATTGTCTTTAATTTACAACCTGATCTATTTAAAAATATTTTACCTCATGTCTGATTTTTATTGCCCTTAATATTCTGCCTTGTAATTCAACTACATATTTATACCTTTTGCCATTTTTTCTATTATTGCAATTGCTTTATCTTATTAGATTTTAAGAATTGAACTTGTACACGTTTAACCTTTATAATATTAAAAAGTTTAAACATTGGGTAGAGAACGTGTAATATACCCCATATTGTCACCAATTATTCTAAATATGGTCCATTTTTTATTATCTATGTTTCCCTAGACACATTTATATCAAAACTACTCTCCCCATCCCCTGTGAATTAGTTTAAAGCAAATACAAGGAATCATATTAATTTATTTACAAATATTTTAGTACATATCTCTAAAAGACAAAGGCTTCTTTTAATTTAAGCAAAACATTATTATCTCTAAAAATGAGATTAATTTGCTCTTCTTTTTCTAACTTTGTAAGGTATGCACTTTGTCAAATTGTATCAGTTTTTTTCTAACATTTATATTTAAGACTGAAAATTTTACAATAAGAATGTTTTAGTTGCATCCTGTAAGTTGGGACGTGTCATATTTTCATTATGCTCCGTTCAAAACATGACTAAAAGACTCATGTCTTATACAATCCATTCTTTGGCCCAAGGATTAGATTAGAAGTATATGCTTAGTATCTTAATATATGGGAATTTTCTTGTAATTGATTTTAATGTCTAGCTACTTCCACTGTGGTCAGAAAACACAGTCTGTATAATTGCAGTTTTTTGAAATTTTTTGAAACTTTCATTTCAGTGCTTTGAAATTTGTAAAAATGTACCTCATTGCCTAGTATTTAAACAATATGTTAGATCAATATGAGTACATGCTCTAAAAGCACTTGGAAAAAATGTTTGTTCTGCAGTTGTTTGGTGCAGTGCTTTCTTGATATCAATTAGATCGATAGTGTTATCGTGTCATTCCAATAGTCTATATCCTTACTAATTTTGCCTTTTGCTTGTTGTATCAATTTCTCCAGTTGTGGTATATGCTATAATATGCCACTCAAATTTTTTTTCAGAAATGAAGGACTTAGTACCATAGTTGCTGAGAGGGCAATAAGTAGACAGTTCCTAACTGTCAGCAGGCACACAGACCTTTGTGAAATGACCTACATACAATAACTGATTCACATGGGGGTGTAAAGACCTGGTTTCCTTGTCCCATTTTGGTAAAAGTTCAAAGGATCACCTCATTTTCAGAATTCTCTTCAGAGTAAACCATGAATTCTGTAGATAATGCATTATATTGCAACTTTTTCTTCTAACCAATTTTACTTCTTTCCCCGTTCGCTATAGCTGCTGATGCCAGTGGCAATCCTCAAGGAACCTACGATGTTGTCATCTCCAGTCAATATATGCTTCCAGAGAACCCATTTGGTGACTGTTAGTACTAGAAATAGTCTAAGACTGTAGCCATGGGGTTGGGAGTTTAGAATAAGATCATCTGTCACCAGCTAAAAGGAGGACTGCTATCTTTGGTGGAGACAGTAGGTGAAGGACAGGTAGTATCTACTAGGTAGCAGTCCAGTTGTTAAACTTTCACAGATATTGAACTGTAGTGGTATCCTAGTAGAAGTGAATGCTTCTGCTGACAGCATAACATAGATCTATCCTTTGAGAAACAGGAAAGAATATTTATAAAGATAATATAATTGGAATGTTACTATTAAACTTAATTGGAAAAAATATTTTACGAAGATGCTGAGAATAATTAATCAGCAATGTAAAAGCTAAGTTGTGAAGGAAAAAGGGGCTCATTGTTTGCATAGAGAGAGCTCTCATCTCCTGCAGTTTGGAGGGCAGAGAAAGCTGAGGCCTATCCCAGAACATAGGCCTTAAGATTTCTTAAGCCAAAATCTTAAGAAAATTAAATTCACAGCCAACATAACTCTTCTATATTAATGTTGGGACCAAATAGGAAAATAATAGAATAGACCACAAAACAAGTCTCAACAAATTTAAGAAATTCAAAATTATATCAAGTTCTCTCTCAGAGCACAGTGGAATAAAATTGAAAACTCCAAAAGGAACCCTCAAAACCATGCAAGTACATGGAAATTAAATAACCTGCTCCTGAATGATTGTTGGGTCAACAATGAAATCAAGATGGAAATTTAAAAAATTATTTGAACTGAGTAATAATAGTGACACAACCTATCACAACCTCTGGGATACAGCAAAAGTGGTGCAAAGAGGACAGTTCATAACATTAAATGCCTACATCAAAAAGTCTGAAAGCACAAATAGGCAATCTAAGGTCACACATCAAGGAACTACAGAAACAAGAACAAACCAAACCCAAACCCAACAGAAGAAAAGAAATAACAAAAATCAGAGCAGAACTAAATAAATGAGAAAAAAATATAAATGATGAAAGAACCAAGGCTCTTTGAAAAGATAAACAAAATTGATAGACTATTAGCGAGATTAACCAAGAAAAGAAGAGAAAAGGTCCAAATTAGTTGAATTAGAAACAAAACACGAGATATTACAATCGATACCACCGAAAAACAAAAGCTCATTCAGGGCTACTATGAACACCTTTACCCACATAAATGAGAAAACATTGAGGATGTGGATAAATTCCTAGAAATGTACAACCCTCCAAGATTAAACCAGAAAGAAATAGAAACTCTGAACAGACCAGTAACAAGCAGCAAGATTGAAATGGTAATAAAAAAAAAATACCAACCAAAAAATGACCAGGATCAGATGGATTCACAACTGAATTCTATCAGACATTCAAAGAACTGGTACCAATCCTGTTGACACAATTGCAAAAGATAGAGAAAGAGGGTTCCCTCCTTAAATCGAAGCCAGTATCACCCATAAGAATATAACAAAAAAAAGACCAATATCCCCGATGAACATGGATGCAAAAATCCTCAACAAAATACTAGCTAACAGAACCCAACAGCATATAAAAAGATAATTCACCATGATCAAGTGGATTTCATACCAGGGATGCAGGGATGGCACAACATATACATCAATAAATGTGATACACCACATAAACATAATTAAAAACAAAAATTACATGATGATCATAGATGCAGAAATAGCATTTTCCAAAATTCAGTATCCCTTTATAACTAAAATCCTGAGCAAAATCACCCCAGAAGAGATATACCTTAAGGTAATAAAAGCCATCTATGACACACCCACAGCCAACATTATATTGAGCAAGGAAAAGTTGAAAGCATTCCCCCTGAGAACTGGAAGAAGACAAGGATGTCCACTTTCAATACTTCTATTCAACATAGTACTGGATGTCCTAGCCAGAGCAATCAGACAAGAGAAGGAAATAAAGGGTATCCATACCAGCCAAGAGGAAATCAAACTGTCGCTGTTTGCAGATGATATAATCATATACCTAGAAAATTCTAAAGACTCATCCAAAAATCTCCTAGAACTGATAAATGAATTCGGTAAAGTTTCAGGAAACAAAGTCAATGTAAACAAATCAGTAGCTACATACCAACAGTTGGAATACCAAACATCATATGTTCTCACATATAAGTAATAGCTCAGCTATGAGGATGCAAAGGCAAAAGAATGACACAGTAGACTTTGGGGACTTGTGGGGAAGGGTGGTAGAGGAGCGAGGATTCAAAGACTACACATTGCGTACAGTGTACACTGTTCAGATGATGGGTGCACCAAAATCTCAGAAACCACCGCGAAAGAACTTATCCATGTATCCAAACACCACCTGTTCCCTCAAACTTATTGAAATAAAAAAATAGAAAGAAAAGTTATATTTTCAAATAGAAAATAAAATATATAATAAATTGTTAACTATGGTAATCCTATTGTTTTATAAAATACTAGATTTGTTTCATTAATCTAACTGTATTTTTGTAGTCATTATTCCTACGTACTTTATCACCCCCCTTCCCTATACTTACCAGTCTCTGACAATATCATTCCTCTCTCTGTGTCCACGAACTAAATTTTATTTTTAGCCCTCAGATATGAGTGAGAACATACAATATTTGTCTTTCTATGCCTAGATTATTTTATTTAACATAATGTCCTTCAGTGCCATCCATGTTGTTGCAAATGACAGGATTCCATTTTTCTTTATTGCTGAATCATATCCCATCGTCTATATGCTACGCACCACATATTCATCCTTTCATGGACACCTAAGTTGGCTCTATCTCTTGGCTATTGCAAACAGTACTTTAATAAACATAAGGAGTGCAGATGGATATCTCTTCAATATATTGATTTCCTTTCTTTTGTATATTTACCCAGCCATGGCATTGTTGGGTCATATAGATTTTTTTATTTTTAGCTTTTTGGGGAACCTCCATACTGTTTTCCATAGTGGATATACTAATTTACATTTCCATCAACAGTGTATGAGGGCTCCCCTTTCTCCACATCCTCACCAGCATTCATGACTACCTGTCTTGGGGGTGGGGAAAGCCATTTTAACTGGGGTAAGATAATATCTCACTGTAATATATTGATGTGCATTCTCTAATGATTAGTGATGTTGAGCACTATTTTCATATGCCTATTGGCCATTTGTATATCTTCTTTTGTGAAATGTATATCCGGATTATTTGCCCATCTGTTTTGTTTGTTTGTTTGTTTGTGTTTTGTTTTCACTCTGTAGCCCAGGTTGGAGTGCAGTGGTGCGATCTCGGCTCACTGCAACCCCCGCCTCACAGGCTCAAGGGATTCTCTGCCTCCGCCTCCTGAGTAGGTTGGACTACAAGTGCACCCCATCTACCTGGCTAATTTTCTGCATTTTAGCAGAGATGGGGTTTCATCATGATGCCCAGAGTGATCTCGAACTCCTGAGCTCAGGCGATCCACTCACCTCGGCCTCCCAAAGTGCTGGGATTACAAGCGGTTGAGCCACCACCATTTGCCCATCTTTCAATCATTTTATTTGTATTTTTCCTATTGAGTTTTTTGAGCTCCTTATACATCCAAGTTATTAACTCCTTGTTAAGTGGATGATTTGCAAATATTTTCTCCTATTCTATATGTTGGTCGTGCTGCCTCAGTGGCGGGAGAGGAAGAAGAAAATTTCTGTATAAATGGACCTAGGCAGTTTAAACTGATGTGTTTCTGGGGTCAACCATATACTATTACAAGATTTCTACCTTGTTTGTTAAGTAACAAAATGATAATTCAAGTTAGACTGTAATAAATTAAGGATAAATGATGAAATACCTAGGATAACCACTTTAAAATTATTTTAAAGTATATTTTAAAAGCCAAAAGAATAGGTAAACTGGAATAATAAACAGTACTTGAAGGCAGAATAAAGGAAGAATAAGTAAAAAGGAACAGATGGCACAAATAGAAAACAAATAGCAAAAACGGTGAACTTAAACCCAACTATATTAATAAATATTTACAGAAGTAATGAATTGGCAGCCATCTTTTGATTTTAAAAATAGAATCATTTAACTCAATTAATGGTTTTTAATCATTTTTACAATGTGTTTAGCCAGTGTGAAAACGATATATTTTAATGTATAAAAGGAAAATACTGAAGTGAATACATGCATGGCTTTTACTCTTAGCCCTTTCTCAAAGTAGAATAAAAGATTTGAAATATCATTTGAATTTATTGACCTCAGCGTTCTTGTATATAAAATATAAAGGTAGACTAAAATACTTCTACTTGTGAAAATCTAAATATTCTGAGGCCATAGATAAGTTTACACTGTAAATAAAGGCTATGTAATGTTGTAAATAAATATTACCATGACTAACATGTTTAAAATTTAATGGAAGACAAAAATCTAAAATTCTGTACATTATATTATAAAAATCTATTTAATGAAATTACATTGTGTGGATAATTTTTGTACATTCAGGCTTTGTTAAAAAGTAAAAATAATTAAATTTACACATGTAAATCCAAGACTAAATACATTCTTAAGGAAAAATTGACTATTAAGACAAAACTACTTCTGCCTTTGAATTTTCAAACAAAATATTTTCATTACTCTGTATTAATGGAAAAAGATGAGAGAATAAACTATTCCTAGTATATAAAACAAAGGGATTTTGAAAGTGAAGACAACCGATGATGAACTTGCTCTGTAATATAAACAAGCCTCCCTGAGATTTTCACACTGGGTGGAAAATTATAACACGGAAATATTTTTCTCTAAGACATTCCTTTCCATGAATGATCAGAAACTAGATTTGAGTGATATTTAGCCAGATTTAACAGAGTAAGTCCAGAATGGCAACGAGGCAAGATCCCATGAGAGGCAAAGTCTCTGAAAGGAAAGAGAGTAAGGCCGGACCACCATAATATAGAACAGAGGGAAAGCAGCACCACATCAGTATAGCACCATTTTTAGCAAATCGATAAACCTAACATTTATTTTAAGAAGATTTAAAGCTCAGCGCGGTGGCTCACGCCTGTAATCCCAGCACTTTGGGAGGTCAAGGCGGGAGGATTACCTGAGGTCGGAAGTTCGAGACCAGCCTGACTTACATGGAGAAACTCTGTCTCTACTAAAAGTACAAAATTAGCCAGGCATGGTGGCACATGCCTGTAGTCCCAGCTGCTTGAGAGGCTGAGGCAGGAGAATTGCTTGAATGCAGGAGGCGGAGGTTGCGGTGAGCCGAGATCGCACCGTTGCACTCCAACCTGGGCAACAAGACCGAAATTCCGTCAAAGAAGAAGAGGAAGAAGGAGAAGGAGAAGAGAAGGAGAAGGAGAAGGAGAAGGAGAAGGAGAAGGAGAAGAAGAAGATTTAGTGAACTGCTGTAGTTGGAAGGGATTACATTATTAATAACCCTTAGGATTCCCCCTTTGCTGCTGAGTTCAGGTGGCTTAAATTGATTACCGTATAGGAAAATAAATACTGTTTCCAAGCCTAACATTGTCTCTATATTGAGAATACACAAGCTGATGGAGTCGGGGGGCCATCTGTTTTTAAAAAAATAATAATAACTTACATTGGTGGTGCTGAGCTTAATTAAACAGCTGGAGAATTACAAAAAAAAAAAAAAAAAAAAATCTCTAATGTATTCTTAACCAGACCAACAGGTCTATAGTAAAGTGAAATAAACTTTAAACCTTTGAAATCCTACAACTATTAAGATCTGGCACAGACATTTTTATGGGACATTTTTCCTAAATATTTGTGTTTCCTTGATATCTTATGTAATTTTCCAATATAATAAAATATTCTGGAAACTGGTAATGAGTTCTAAGATGATGATGATTCTCATAAAAATATTTGCTTATAAAAGTGGTGTTCACTACTAATCTTTCCATAATTTTTCAGATGTTTTGATTTTATTGTGAAATATTGCTTTTTAAACCTCTTTATATTTATCTATTTATTTTCTATTGGTTTGGATACAGAATAGTTGTACATATTTATGGGGTGTATATGATATTTTGATGCAAGCATATAATTGTAATGATCAAATCACAGTAACTAGTATATCCATTGCCTGGAATATCTATCATTTGTGTTAGGAGCATTCTAGCCCCTTCTTGTTATTTTGAAATACAAAATAAATTATTTTTAACTATAGTTATCCTTTTGCCATCAAATGCTAGATCTTATTGCTTTTATCTAACTGTATTTTTGTGCCTGTTAACCGTCCCTTCCTGATCTCCCATTCCTCACTATCCTTCCCAGCTTCTGGCAATCCTGCATAAAAACAACACAGCTGAATGCATTATGGTAACTGACTTTAAATTAAACTATAAAGCTATAGTAAGTAAAAGAGTATGATACTGGGATAAAAACAGGCACATAGACAAGCAGAACAGAATAGACAACTCAATAAAAAATCCACATATTTACAGTGAACTCATTTTTCACAAAAGTTCAAAGAGCTTACATTGGAGAAAGGACATTCTCTTCAATAGATGGTGCTGGGTAAACTGTATATACATACACAGAAGGATACAATTAGACCACTATCTCTTTCCACATACAACATCAAATCAAAATAGAGTAAAGACTTAAATCTAAGACCTGAAACTATGAAATTACTAGAAGCAAACATTGGAGAAACACTTTAGAATATTGTCTAGGCAAAGATTTCTTGAGAAAGACCTCAAAAGCATGGGCAACCATGGCAACAATGGACAAGTGTGATCACAACAATCTAAAAAACTTCTGCATGGCAAAGGAAACAATCAACAAAATGAAGAGAAAACTCACTGTGTGGGAGAAAATATTTGCAAATTACTAATCTGCCAAGAGATTAATAACCAAAATATGTAAGGAGATCAGACAATGAGAAAAAAGTAATCCAACTTTAAAAATGTGCAAAAGATCTGAACAGACATTTCTCAAAGGAAGACATACAAATGGCCAATAAGTCTATAAAAAATGCTCAACATACTAATCATCAGAGAAATGCAAATCAAAACTACAATGAGATATCATCTCACTCTAGTTAAAATGGCTTTTATCCAAAAGACGGGTAATAATGAATGATGATAAGGATGTGGAGAAATGGGAACCCTCATACACTGTGTGTGGCAATGTAAAGAAGTATATCTACTGTGGAAAATAGGATGGAAGTTGCTCAAAAAACTAAAAGCAGAACTACCATTTGGTCCAGAAATGCCACTGTTGGGTATATATGCATAAGAAAGGAAATCAGTATATTGAAGATATATCTGCACTCCCATATTTATTATTAAATTACTATTCACAATAGCTAAGACATGGAATTAACCTCAGTGTCCATCAACGAATGTATAAAGAAAATGTGGTGCACATAGACAATGGAATTTACTTAGAAATAAAGAAGAATGAAATCCTGTCATTTGCAACAACATAGATGGCACTGG
The DNA here is from genome assembly GCF_009764315.1 of Trachypithecus francoisi. Taxonomy (NCBI): domain Eukaryota; kingdom Metazoa; phylum Chordata; class Mammalia; order Primates; family Cercopithecidae; genus Trachypithecus; species Trachypithecus francoisi. The sequence continues at coordinate 56,888,658 of NW_022681468.1, forward strand.
AGGACATTATGTTAAGTGAAATAATCTAAGCACAGACCAACAAATATTGCATGTTCTCACTCATAGATAGGGGCTTAAAAATCAAACTCATAAAATATGTTTTCTAAAAGTGTTAAAAGTTGATATACTCTAAACTAATTCTATGAAGTATTAACTCATTTTGGTATTACTCTGATACCGAAACCAGACAAAGACACATCAAAAAAGAAAACTACAGGCCAATATCTCTGATAAATATTGATGCAAAAAATTTTCAACAAAATACTAGCAAACTAAATTCGACAATACAGTAGGAAGATCATTCATCATGACCAAGTGGAATTTGTCCCTGGAATGCAAGGTTGGTTCAAGATTTGCAAATCAAACAAGGTGATACATCATATCCACAGAATAAGGGATAAAAACCATATGATAATTTCAATTGATGCTGAAAAAGCAGCTGATAAAATTCAACATCACTTTATAATGAAAACCCTAAAAAACTGGGGATAGAAGAAGTATACCTAAATATAATTAAAGCCATAGATGACAGACTCACTGCTAGTATCATACTGAATGGGGAAAAACTGAAAACCTTTCCTTTAAGATCTGGAACACAACAAGGATGCCCACTATCACCACTGTTATTCAACATAGTACTGGAAGTCCTAGCTAGAGCAATTAGACAAAAGAAAGATATAAATGGCATCCAAATTGGAAAAAAAGACATCAAATTATCATTGTTTGCAGATAATATGATTTCATATTTGGAAAAACCTAATTCCACAGAAAAAGTATTTGATTGCACAAAGTAACTATTAGAACTGGGAAAACTGGATATACATATGAAGAAGAATGAAACTCAAACCTTATCTCCCACCATATACAAAAGTTAAATGAAAGTGAATTAACAACTGAAATCTAAGACTTCAAACTATTAAACAACTACAAGAAAACATTGAACAAAATCTCCAGGACACTGGTCTGGGCAAATATTTCTTGACTAATACCACATAATCACAGGAAACCAAGGCAAAAATGGACAAATGGGATTACAAGAAGCTAAAAAGCTTTGGTACAGTGAAGAAAACAATCAATAATGTAAAGAGACAACCCACAGAATGGGAGAAAACATTTGCAAACTATCCATCTGACAAGTGATTAATAACCAGAAAATATAAAGAGCTCAAACAACTCTATAAGGAAAAAATCAAATAATTCGATCAATAAATGGGTAAAATATTTAAATATACGTTTCTCAAAATAAGACATACACATGGCAAACAGGTATATGAAAAGGTGCTCAACATCATTGATGATCAGATATGTGCAACCAAAACTACAATGAAATATCATACCCCCTGCCCCAGTTAAAATGGCTTTTATCCAAAAGATAGGCAATAACAAACATTGGAGAGGATGTGGAGACAAGGGAACCCTTGTACACTACTGGTAGGAATGTAAGTTAGTACAACTGATATAGAGAACAGTGTGGAGGTTCCCCAGAAAATTAAAAATAGAGCTATCATATGATCCAGCAATCACTACTCTAGTTATATACCCAAAATAAAATAAATCAGTGTATCATATCTGCACTCCCATGTTTATTGCAGCACTATTTGAAATAGAGCCAAAATTTGAAATGAACCTATGTGTATGTACATCAATAGATGAATGAATAATGAAAATGTGGTACTCATACATAATGGAGTACTATTCAGCCATAAAAAAGAATGTGGTCCTGTCATTTGCAACAACATGGATGGAACTGGAGGTCATATGTTAAGTAAAATAAGCCAAGTAGAGAAAGACAAACATCACATGCTCTCAGTTACTTGTGGAATATAAAAATCAAAACAATTGAACATGGAGATAGAGAGTAGAGGATAGTTTATCAAAGGCTGGGAAGGGTAGTGGAGCGGGTGGAGCAGAGGTGGGGATTGCTAATGGGTACAAAAAAAAAACAGAAAAAAAATGAATAGCTAGTATTTCATAGCACAATATGGTGATTATAGTCAAAATAATTTAATTGTGCATTTTAAAATAATTAAAAGAGTATAATTGGATTACTTATAATACAAAGGATAAATACTTGAGGGGATGGATACCCCATTTTTATGGTGTGATTATTACACATTGCATGACTGTATTGAAACATCTCATGTAGCCCATAAATATATACCCCTACTATGTACCTGCAAAAAATAAAAATGAAATAAAAGTTGATCTACTTGCTTTGTTTGGTGTTTCTCTTTAAAATGCCATTTTTTTTTGTAATGACTTCAATTGAGAGTTTTAACAGTTAATGAAATAACATATCTTATTATTGCATTTACATATTAAACAAAAAAGCAAAAATTAATTTTGCACAATGCTTGTGACATGTTTAGACTATAAATAATTATATTCTGAAAGTTTGGTGAGTTACTTCGAGAGTGTTAAAGGACACTATTGTTACTTTCAAGTAACTGACGAATCATTTAAAACCTGGGATGCAATGTTGTACAATAACGTATATTGATGGCTTGGCTATTTTTAGCCCAGTTATAGAAATAAGCCTGAAAGATTTAGAAACAGTTGACTAGGAAACTCAGAATACTAGCTTAATGGTAAAAGGAAATGGTTTGAATGCCTTAAGGTGCATATACAATTACTAGTATACTTAATGTGGAGTGCAATAAATACTTTTCTGAGATGTTATTGAGGTCATTAACATGAAGAAATGAGCACTCAAAAATAATTTATGTAGCTAATTACTGACATGTGTGCTATTGCTGAACTTCTCTTATTGGTTTACTGAGTAAGAAGTTAGACAAAATAATTTGAACATAAAGATGCATGGCAGGAGTCTCTAGGATCAATAACAGATTGTCTGATACTAGATTTCTGAATATCCAAATTATAATGAAACTCACTTTATAAATTGGAAACTCAGAAAAGGATTTAGAAGACAGGTGACAAAAAAAAATTTACATTTTATCAGTCAGAAACTGATTCATGGAGAAGCCTGACAGAGCAGAGAGGGAAAGAATGCTATTACGAGTTCAATTGGTGTGACTTTCAAGAGAATACCTCTGCTAACCAGAATCTAGCTTTCTCCTGGAGGTAATAAACTCTTCTTCTGACCTATTTATGGTTCTGTGGTAGTGTGAATACTTAATTCAAGACAACCAACTTTAATCTATAAGTGGATATACATAAAAATGATATAACAAAAGAATGATATAAAAGCAGAGAAAATATGACCAAAAAGAAAAAGTAAGAAAATAACAGAAAATCAGAAATACAATTAGCATGCAAAATGTACCTTACCAATTTCTAGAGCCCAGAGTTGCTAGAAGCAAGTAACAGATTAGTACTGTACTTCTTAGTGGTAAAGACAAGGAAGGGAAACTAATTACTGTATCCAAGGAATAAAAGCCACATAATCCATGAGATTAGGAATAGCTACTGCTGGATTTGAAAACTGAGAGAAAGTAATCAATGAAGATGTCACCAATATCCCTATGATAAATATTTCAAGTTTCAATTGGGTAACTATTGTATTGATCCTAAATGCAAGCCAAATACAAAGCAAATCAATGAGTAAAATTCTACACATCGGAAAACAATGTTACCTATCTAAGCAGCTTTCTGATATCTGGTTTGATCTAAGGATAAAATCTAATAAAATTCCTATGCCTTAGCTCAGGTTTTCTATACTTCAGTCACATAAGGTGCTTGTTAACTTACAGATCTCAGGACTTTATTTAAAGGTGTTCTATGGTCCACAGATCACTTTAAACATGGCTTTAGGAAGTCTTTAATGCATATTGTATGAGATAGAAATATATTCAGCTGAAAAAAGTGGAAATTTAACGTCATAGACTTAAGTAAGAAATGTTACTCTAACAAAAAGTGTGAAGGAGAGAAAAAGGACAGTTCCTCGGTGTCATAGACATTCTGTCTTCTTGCTCTGTCATCTTTAGAATGTAGCTGTAATCTATTCGATCACAAAATTTTTCCTGTTCCTTCAGTGCACCACATACAAGCATGAGTAAAAGAGAAATGCGAAAAATGAAGCTGGATACAGCCTTACTCTGCTGTTTTAAAATGTGTTTTCCCAAGAAGTCCCACCTAGCTATATCTTCCTGCAATTATTATATTTCATTGAATTGAATTAAATCACATGACTACTGCTAGAAGCAAAAAGTCTGAGAATGTGGGTATTTTAAACAGATAGATAATCTCAAGTTTTAATTCTCTGCTATGACATTACAAAAATCCAAAGTGTTTTTAGACATTAAATACTAAAACTAAATATGAATATAATTTGATATGTAATAAATAAAATATTTAAGATTTAATTTTAGCAACGTTATATATTATTTTCTACTTTAAAAAAGTCAAACCACATGTCTGTGATTTTGTTCTACTACTCTCTATTTGGATAGTGTCTCATTTACTATATGTAATGTCATTTTTGAGTTTACTAAAGACTTTTTGTTTGTGTGAATGTTCCCTATCGTTACGTTTTGCTCTCCCCAGCAATTATGCTTTGTAAACCAAACCCCTATTTCCAATACCCAAGCCAATCTTGGAAGTAAAAGTAACAGGTCCAAAAATCTGAAAGATTAACATTTCTACTAAAGAAACCCTATTAAGATTCTTATTTTGGATTATAATGTTGTCCCTTCTGTCCTCAATCCCATCCTAAAAGTTGAGAACTCAGAAAGTAGTTCAGAAGCAATAGAGAATCAGAAAATTATATTTTTGTTTCCTATTTGAGTTGCATTTTTAGAAAATTTGCAACCTCTGTATAGCATTTGAAAAATACCCTATAAAAATAATTAAAAATGAATATAAGGTCATATATAAACATATATATTTCTATTATATGAATTTATATATTAGAGCTGTATTCATATTACATATATAGTATTATAAAATGTTGGTAAATACATGATCCAGAAAAGTAACATCAAACATTTTTAAATGTCTCAGATATCCATTTAGAGTTTAATTTACTTCATTGAATAAACTAAATAAAATTACTTTCTAAAAGGAACTTCAGGTGGATTTCACAATTCCTAATATTTCTCAGCTTTTGTACTAATTATAGTGCTTGAGAGTGGGGTGTTGGCAACCATTGTCTCTTTTTCTCTATATCAACAGTTGATCTTATATGAATGTGGCAAAATGACTCATGGAAGAAACTGTACTGATAATTATTAAACCCTAAAGGACTACTGCATACAGCTATAGGAATTCAAAAGGAACAAATGACTGAAAGTCATGGAGAAAGAAGTTGATAAAGTGTCTAATAACATCCCATTTGTATTCCAACACCAAAATAACTACCTCTATTTAATTAAAATTTTCGGCCAGGCACAGTGGCTCACACCTGTAATCCCAGAACTTTGGGAGGCTGAGGTGGACAGATCACAAGGTCAAGAGATCGAAACCATCCTACAAAAATTAGCCGGGTATGGTGGCACATGCCTGTAGTCCCAGCTACTTGGGAGGCTAAGGCAGGAGAATCCCTTGAACCTGGGAGGCTGAGGTTACAGTAAGCCAAGATTGTGCCACTGTACTCCAGCCTGGGCAGCAGAGTAAGACTCTGTCTATAAAAAAAAATAATAATAATCTAACTTTTCATCTGACTTATGACCTCCCACAGCAATTATTCACTAACAAAGCTGTAATAATATGAAAAATTGCCTGATAACTTTCCAGAATTAGGCTTATATAAAATAAATTGGTGGAAATTAAATATAAATATGCTACATTGTACTAAAAAGGTTATCAATAAATATTTGTTGATATTAAGCAAATACAAATTCAAAATTACTTGAGTCTCAGCTACATAAAATGTTGGTATTAAAAATTTGGAATTAGGTGACACAGAATTTCAAATAGAGAACATATTTGGAAATGAAGGGTTGCTACATTTTCTAACATTAACCTAGAATAACTTGCAAGGTTATTCTATTCTACATGAAGAGACTTAAAAACAATGACAATGAAAAGTTAAATTAAGTGCTTTAAAGTTGTGGCTTGTGGTGACCTACATGGGTGCAAAATCCACTATTAAATTATTATCTATTTAGTTGTATTCTGTAGAAATGAGATTGCATTTTTCATCTACCTGTCATGTTTCATGAGCAATTTGTATGTTTAAGGACAAAAAGACATTAGGGGATTTTTTGTGTGGGGAGACTCAAGGTGGGTATGCATACCTTATCTTAATGAAAGCATTTAGCAAGGACTGTAAGTTTATTCCACTCAAAATATTTTAAACACAGCCTTTTGCATTTTCATTCTTGAAACCAGCTTACATAGAGAGATGAGTCAGTGCAATGGATACTCCTAATGCCTCAAGGTTCTGAGACAACAGCTGCAAAGAAAAGAAAGATAGAAAGAAAAAGCATTCATTCATATTTTGTGACAGGCACATCTCTGTTAGCTTATAAAGCCTAAAATGAACAGCTACTGCAAAAGAGATTTGAAGTGATGAATCCAACATTTGAGAGCACTTGACATGCCTGGGAAGGCAGCCATGTGAAAGATTAAAATAGCCCACTCTGATTTTGGCTTCATTGAAGAGTAGCAGAATCAGTCATGGAGGATGATTCAGTGAGCATCTATTTCACTGTGATATTATCTTCACACAGGTACCATTTATTTGCTAATAAAATTATTCTTGAGGTTTATAATTTGACTGTTGTAATATTTGTAGTTTCTTTTTTAAATAATTTGTCCATAAATATGAAGCCTATTTCAGATGATGTATTTGATTATTATGACTGTAGCATGAACAGAAGAAACAAGGTCCATGCATTGGGTTTCACCCAGTGCTATGTGGAAAAGCACTGTTGGAATTCTTTTGAGACTTTCTTGTTTGGTTTTTATTCCTATAAATCTGGTTCACTTCCATCATTCGCACAACAAGACTGACGCTCACTGCCTTTTCATCCCTGAATAACTTATTGTAAGTGGCAATGTGATTTTTAAGTACCAGCTAACTTGGTACTATCTGCTGTTTTCCCTTAAACATGTTACCTATTCTGAGTAAACAACTGTGAGTTTATAAGACTACTCAATGGTATGGTCACTGGTTAAGAAATGTTACTCCCAGTTACAGTTCTGCTTCAAAGCCCAGTTCTAATGACTGTGAGATTCTAGATGTGAATTTTAACTTTTCCGATCATCAGAAAATAAACACACTCCTTTTATAGGATTATGAAGATTAAAATGAAATAATCAACATAGAGTTTATCAAAATACATAATAAGGATGTACCAAAGGTCAGCTATTATTAAGTGTGTGTGTGTGTGTGTGTGTGTGTGTGTGTATTTTAATCTGGACAAAAGTATAGGTGGCAAAATGGAAAAAGTGCTGGCACGAGAACATAATCTCAGCAAATGCATTTGGGAACTGAGTGTGGAACTTTGATATGTTGGAACCAGTGTTGCAGTTTGAAAGCAAAACTGGACCTTGGAAATGACCTATAGGCTAACTCAATCAAGACCCTGGACACAAATGATAGTCTTTGCATATCATTTTAGCCTTCAGCAGAAACTGTTACCCTGGAACCTGAAATCTACAGATATACCTGTACTTGGCTCAACTCTCTGATCTGTAAAAGAGCTAGGATAATTTGATATTTAAAATTTAAACAACACATCAAAAACATAAGTGGTGGCCTTCCTTAAGGTACTTTTAACAATCTTTTATGGAACTAACAATGGATTTCCATGCAAAATTTAAATATAGAGAACAAACAGTCACACACATGAAAAGTCATTAGTAAACTCAAAAAAGACATCAGATACAGGAAACAAGACACTATCCAAGTCGAGAGAAGTAGAACAAAACTATAGGCGTGTGGTTTGACTTTTTAAAATCAGAAAACAATACATAATCTTGCCAAAATTGATCTGAAATATTTCATTCATTACCTACCAAACTATATTCATATGGTCAGGCACAGTGGCTCTCGCCTGTAATCCCAGCACTTTGGGAGGCTGAGGTGAGCAGATCACAAGGTCAAGAGATCGAGACCATCCTGGCCAACATGACGAAACCCCATCTCTACTAAAAATACAAAAATTAGCTGGATATGGTGGTGCATGCCTGTAGTCCCAGCTACTGAGGAGGTTGAGCCAGGAGAATTGCTTGAACACGGGAGGGAGGCGGAGGTTGAGGTGAGCCAAGATCATGCAACTGCACTTCAGCCTGGAGATAGAGTGAGACTCCATCTCAAAAAAAAAAAAAATACATTTATATTTAGTTTTAGTCATTTAATGTCTAAAAATACTTTTAATTTTGTAATTTCATTCTACAGAAGTAAAACTTCAGATTATTTTCCAACAAAAGTTTCTCCTATATTTTTATGTAAATTTTTATTCTGTTTAGTTGGAAAACATTTATTGTATTTCTGCAATTTTCCACAATACAATTCAGTATAAAAAGATATAAATTAAATGTAAATTTGACTACATGAAAATGTATTTAAAACTCTTATAATGCAAAAAAAATAAGTAGAGTCTAAAGGCAACTGAAAAGTAGAGATAAAAATATTTGTGGCCGGGCAAGGTGGCTCAAGCCTGTAACCCCAGCACTTTGGGAGGCTGAGACGGGTGGATCACGAGGTCAGGAGATCAAGACCATCCTGGTCTACACGGTGAAACCCCGTTTCTACTAAAAAATACAAAAAACTAGCCAGGCGAGATGGCGGGCGCCTGTAGTCCCAGCTACTCGGGAGGCTGAGGCAGGAGAATGGTGTAAACCCGGGAGGCGGAGCTTGCAGTGAGCCGAGATCGCACCACTGCACTCCAGCCTGGGCGACAGAGCTAGACTCTGTCTCAAAAAAAAAAAAAAAAAAAAAAAAAAAAAAAAAAAATTTGCAAGATATATTTTAGATAAAGGGTTAATATCCCTAACATATTTTAAATACCTAAACATAAAGAGAGGAGGAAAAGCAAAATCACAATAGAAAATGGGCAAAAGACAAGAACAATTTTTATAAAAATATAGAAACATGGCTCATAAATATATAAAATTATGTATTCTCTTCAAAATAAGATAATTACACATTAAACCACACTGCTATATCATCTCTCACTAACCAGTTTGTGCATATCTTAAAAGTGTAAATGTTGGTAAGGCTGTAGAAAATGAGCACTAGTGAGAATTCAAACTGGTATAGGCGACAGAGCGAGTCTCTGTCTCAGAAAGAAACAAAACAAAAACCAAAAACAAAAACAAAACAAACTGATATAGTATCTATGGAGGGGAATTTTGCAATATCTAATTTAACAACATATGTGTTCAGCTTTCTACTCAGCAATCTCATTTCTAGGAACTTGCCCCAAAGATACACCCTACAATACAAAAATATATATTCATAGTTATTCACTACAGCATTGTCTGCAATTGTTTGTAATCTCCTATATGACCTTACATTGGTGAGTGGTTGAAAAAATAACTGTAGTAAAGCCACACAAAGGAGTAGTATGTATCCCTGAAAAAGAGAGAGAGAGAGAGCAAGGAATGAGAAAGGCTCCATGAACTCATACATAGAGATGTCAAGGACACACTAAGCATTAAGTGAAAAAGCAAAGTCAAAAACCAAATATTGCATGTCTTCTCACTTATAAGTGAGAACTAAATGATGAGGACACATGGACACATAGAGGGGAACAACAGACACTGAGGTCTAGCAGAGGGTAGAGGATGGGAGGGGAGAGGGATCAGGAAAAATTACTAATGGATACTGGCTTACCACCTGGGTGATGAAATAATCTGTACAACAAATACAACAAATCCCCATGACACAATTACCTATGTAACAAACCAGCACATGTACCCCTGAAATTAAAAGTTAAAATAAATATTTTTTAAAGAGTAACTTTATAATGCTTTTTTTGTAAGACAAAAGGAAATAGGAAAATATGCAGATATCTGCTCATTATAAAAGAAACACAAGTAAAAACTAGAGACTAGTGAGGCTGGTTATCTGTAGGGGATGGGTGAGAACAAGGGAAAAACAAAGAAGAAATGTGGGGAGGGAGTGAATGACACTTCTCTAAAAGAATTTTTCACACAATTCTGGCCTTCAAAACCATGTTGATATGATTTGACTTTGTGTTCCCACCCAAATCTCATGTTGAATTATAATCTCTAACATTGGGGGAGAGACCTCATGAGATATGATTGGATCATGGGACGTATTTCCTCCTTGCAATTCTTATGATAGTGAGTAAGTTCTCAAAAGATCTGATGGCTTAAGAGTGTGTTGCACTTCCCCCTTTACTCTCTCTCTCTCTCTTCTGCCACCAGGTGAAGATGTGCTTGCTTCCCCTTTGTCTTCTGTCATGACTAAGTTTCCTGAGCCTTCCCAGCCATGCTTTCTGTACAGCCTGTTGAACTGTGACCCAATTAAACCTTTTTTCTTTATAAATTACCCAGTCTCAGGTATTTCTTTATAGCAATGTGAGAATGGACTAATACAGAAAATTGGTACTGGAGAAGTGGAGTACTGCTACAAAGATACCAGAAAATATGGAAGAAGCTTAGGAACTGGGTAAAGGGGAGAGGTTGGAACAGTTTCTAGGGCCCAGAAGAAGATAGGAAGATGAGGGAAAGTTTTGAACTTCCTGGAAACTTGTTGAATGGTTGTGACCAAAATGCTAATAGTGATATGGACAATGAAGTCAAGACTGAGGAGGTCTCAGATGAAGATGAGGAACTTACTGGGAACTAGAGTAACTCTTGCTATGCTTTAGCAAAGATACTGGCAGTATTGTGCCCATTCTCTAGGGAGCTATGGAACTTTGAACTCAAGAGAGTTGATTTAGGGTGTCTTGAGGAAGAAATTCCTAAGCAGCAAAGCATTAAAGATGTGGCCTGGCTGCTTCTAAAAGCCTATACTTACTTGCATAAACAAAGAAATAATCTGACACTACTTATATTTAAAAGAGGAGCAGAGTATAAAAGTTTGAAAAATTTGTAGCCTGACCACATGGTAAAAAAGAAAATATCATTTTCTGGGGAGAAATTCAAGCTGCAAAATTTGCATAAGTAAAGAGGAGCTGAATTTTAATAGCCAAAACAATGGAGAAAGTGCCTCCAGGATATTTCAGAGACTTTCACAGCAGCCCCTCCCATCACAAACCTGGAGGTCTAGGAGGAAAGAATGGTTTCACAGGCCAGGGCCAGGGCACCCCTGCTCTGTGCAGATTCAGGAGGACATGGCACCTTGCATAGTGGCCATGCCAGCTATAGCCATTGCTAAAAGGGGCCAAGATACAGCTCAGGCCATTGCTTTAGAGGGTGCAAGCCCCAGCTTTAGCAGCTTCCACATGAGGTAGGGCCTGCAGGTGCAAAGACAAGAATTGAGCTTTGGGAGCTTCCACTTAGATTTCAGAGGATGTTTGGAAACACCTAGATAATGAGGCAGAAGTCTGCTGCAGAGGTGGAGCCCCGATGGAGGACCGCTACCAGGGCAGTGCAGAGGGGAAAGGTGAGGTTGGATCCCACACACAGAGTCCCTACTTTGATATTGCCTAGTGGAGCTGTGAGAAGAGGACCACCATCCTCCAGACCCCAGAATGGTAGATCCACTAACAGCTTTCACCATGTGCTGGGAAAAGCCACAGGCAGTCAACATCAGCCCATGAAAGCAGCTATGGTGGATATATCCAGCAGGGGCAGAGCTGACCAAGTTCTTGGGAGCCCACCCCTTGCATCTGCATGCCCTGGATGGAAGACATGGAGTCAAAGGAGATCATTTGGGAGCTTTAAGATTTAATGACTGCCCTTCTGCACTTTGGACTTGTGTGGGTCCCATAGCTCCTTTGTTTTGGCCAATATCTCCCATTTGAAATAGGATGATTTACCTAATGTCTGTACCCGCATTGTATTGTGTAAGTAACTAACTTGCTTTTGATTTTACAGGCTCATAGTTGGAAGAGAATTGCCTTGTCTCAGATGAGACTTTTGACATGGACTTTTGAGTTTATGCTGGAATAAGTTAAGATTTTGGGGGAGTGTTGGGAAGGCATGATTGTATTTTGAAATGTGAGAAGGACATGAAATTTCAGAGTGGTCACGGGTGGAATGACATGGTTTGGCTCCATGTCTCCAGCCAAATCTCAGGTTGAATTATAATCCTTAATGTTGGGGGAAGGACCTTGTGGGAGGAGGTTGAATCCTGGGGGCGATTTTCCTCCTTGCTGATTTCATGATAGTGAGAGAGTTCTCATGAGATCTGATGGTTTGAAAGCATGTGTCACTTCCTACTTCTGTTTCTCTCCTGCTGCCATGTGAAGATGTGCTTGTTTCCCCTTCACCTTCTGCCGTAATTGTAAGTTTCCTGAGGCCTCTCAGTCATGCTTTCTATACAGCCTATGGAACTGTGGGTCAACAAAACCTCTTTTCTTTGTAAATTATGCAGTCTCAGGTAGTTCTTTATAGCAGTGTGAGAACATAGTAATGCACATGTTAATGTTTGATACACTCAAGAAACTTTTAAAAAATTAATTGGGCTAGGGAAAACTCTACAAACACAAAAACAAATTAAACCATATTTCACATGAATAATACAACCTCACTAAAGGGGAAAGAGAAATAAACTAACTTTTAAAGATAATATTTATAAAACCAGAAACAAATATTGAACTGTAATTTTTTTATGGTGACATAGGTTAATAATTCTCACACACATTTCTGTATATTCTAGGATTAAGTAAAGTAGCAAATACATCACAGATGCCTGAACTTTCAAATGACTCAGAATAAAAGTTATAACAATATGTGTGTGTGTATGCACACCCATGGGAAGGGCAAATATGAATTAAAAATAAGAGGCTTAATTCTCCCTCTTAAAAATAAGAGTAGAGAACACTCCTCTATTTTCTTATAGCATGTGCTTTAGAACACTTGTTATTATAAACTTTCTCTGACTCTGAAATGTACATAAAACTTTTTAAAGGAAAATAAAGCTCCTACCAGCTTGAAGACCCAGGAATGTTTTTCTGAAATAACTGGGAAATAACTCTTTGAAATATAGTCATCTAGGAAGATAACTCCCCCATCTCCTGGTATCTGTGAGAGAGTAAGAAGGTAACTTGGACAGACCTCAGCTCCAGGTTACAAATAGATTGTATCTGCTGGGCTATAATAAATGAGAGAGATTTCTTTCCATCTAGGCACTGTCTTAGCAGATTGCCTGTAATATGCATCACATTCCACATTAATGCTTATTCAATAATTAAATTTTATTTCTCTTCTAACTATGTGGGGAGATTTTTCTGGATTGGAAAGAGATTTTGTTGTAATTATATTTCCTCAATAGTGTGTGCGTGTGAGTGTGTGTGTGTGTGTGTGTGGAGAGAGAAAGAGAGAAAGAGAGACAGAGAAGAGGAAGAAAGAGGAAGCAACAAGGAAAAGTAAACATAGTGTTAACATTTGGGGAATCCGGATAAAGGTTTTAAAGGAATACTTTATATTATTATTTAACCTCTTGAATAAGTCTGAAATATTTTTTAAAAACCATAAAATAAAAAATAGAATAAAATGAATTAAAAAGCACAGGACACAGGAAAATTCTGAGCATGAAACTCAACATTCTTGGATTAGTTTTATTTGAGAAATCCAAGACCTTTACACTATTTTCAGAGTTTTTTCTACTGTTCACCACTAATGAGATATCAAGCCTGGTCTGTAAAAAATTTACCTATCTCATCACTTAAGGACAATTAATCAGACTTTTTAGAATTATATAACTCTTAGCTTTCAACACTCTAACAGGGATCATTTTCTTCAATCCTTTGACAAATCAAGATGAAATTAAATTTTCAAAAATGACTAAAAAGTTATTATCATCTTTGATTTGCAGATTCTGAAATAATGCATTATGCAATGAATATCAAATTCAGAAAATCTTCCATTTACAAAGGTAAAAATACTTGTAAGTCACTCAATATAATAAACAATAAAAACTATAATATAAGCTGGATGTGGTGGCTCATGCCAGCACTTTGAAAGGCCTAGGCAGGCAGATCACGAGGTCAGGAGATCGAGACCACCCTATTCAACATGGTGAAAGTCCGCCTCTACTAAAATACAAAAAATTAGCTGGGAATGGTGGCACACGCCTGTAGTCCCAGCTACTCGGGAGGCTGGGGCAGGGGAATCACTTGAACCCAGGAGGCAGAGGTAGCAGTGAGTCAAGCTCTCACCACTGCACTCCAGCCTGGTGACAGAGCAAGACTCCATCCCCAAAAAAAAGCTATAATATGTACAAAAATTCAACTGTGACTTGAAATTAGAAAAGGTTTTAGTAATTTGTAATCAACCTTTTGAGGTTGGAAACAACTACACTGGGCCGGGTGTGGTGGCTCACACCTGTAATCCCAGTACTTTGGGAGGCAGAGGCGAGCGGATCATGAGGTCAAGAGAACAAGATCATCCTGGCCAACATGGTGAAACCCTGTCTCTACTAAAAATACAAAAATTAGCTGGGCGTGGTGGCACATGCCTGTAGTCCCAGCTACTCAGGAGGCTGAGGCAGGAGGATCACTTGAACCCGGGAGGAGGAGGGGGTTGCAGTGAGTTGAGATCGTGCCACTGCACTCCAGTCTGGTGACAGAGCAAGACTCTGTCTCTCAAAAAACAATAAACAAATAAAAACAAAACAAACAAACAAAAAAAAACAACTACAGGGAGCTTCAATTGAAGTGAAAAAACTTTAGTCTTATGAACTATTTGCATTAGTCTGTTTTCACAGTTCTATAATGAACTACCTGAGACCTGGTCATTTATGAGGAAAAGATATTTAATTGACTCACAGTTCCACAGGCTTAATAGGAGGCAAGACTGGGAGGCCTCAGGAGACTTACAATCATGGTGGAAGGGGAAGGGAAGCAAGGACCTTCTTCACATGGTGGCAGGAAAGAGATAGAGTCGGGGGGAAGTGCCACACACTTTCAAGCAAACAGATCTCATGAGAACTCCCTCACTATCACAAGAGCAGCAAGGGGGAAATCCCGCCCTCATGATCTAATAATCTTCCTTCAGGCCCCTCCACCGACACATAGGGATTAAAATGTGAGATCAGACTTGGGTGGGGATACAGAGCCAAACCATATCACTATTTGAAAAGAGAGTGTCTCAATAAACTAAAAAATAACTTCATATCTCTATGTACTAAAAACACTTATTTTGATATACATGTCAGTTGTACAATTCAGTTTTCTAAGGTTATACACTTACTTTTGGGGTGGACAGTCTTTTAAATGTATATTAGTCACCAGACATATATAATAGCATTACATATTTCTTTTTGTCTAACCAGTTAATCTCATAATTCAAACCATCTTTACTCATCAAAATTATATAAAATGCAATAGGCTGAGTGTCAAAAAATAAAACCAAAAGGCACATCTTGTAATTTTTTCATACTTCTATTTCGGCCAATCTTCTTTTAGTACTTAACACCAGCTTTATTAGTTGCATTTGCAAAATATTCTAAAATTATACAAATAATCATTATAAAAATCATTATAAAATTATTTTGCATTTGCAAAATATTCTGAAAGTATAAAAATAATCATTATAAAATAGTTAACATGTCATGAGAACTTACTATATGTCATGTACTATGTTAACCATGTGTACATTTATGTTATTCATTACAGCAATCCTGAGAATATTATCTCCAGTTTATAGATGAACTAACTGAGGCTCAGAAAGATTAAGTAAGTTTCTCTCTGTCACACAGCTAGTACATAGGTGGCTGAAGTATAAATCTAGTGTGTCTGGTTTTGAAACCTATAAAAATTACCCTCAATAGGATTTCTCTACCTGTATTCATCATGTGAAAACAGAACACAGAAAATGACATGATGAACCATTTTCTCAAATTTTCGAAGAATGATATATAATTAGAACTAGTCTAGGTGAGCAGAAGTTAATTTCATTAGCTTCTATTTAGTAGTGATTAGTTTGTGCCAGACACTGGGAAAAGTGCTACGTGTACATTAACTTATTTAATTACCAAAGCCATCCTGAGGGAAACATGGTATCAGCTCAAGCTTCTAGGCTGGGAAACTGTTGCTCTGAATGAAAAGATGAATTGACCAAGTTCATACAGAATTTATCCCTCCTCACCACCAGAATTCCTAGCCTAATCTCATTTATAATCACCACTGTCTTGACAACTGTTTACATAGAACTTTAAAAATGGAAAGCCAAAATTGGAAAATGCTTAAAATGGACATAAAATGGCTGGGTACATTTTCAGCCTAAAAAGTAGAAAGTCAACCTAAAATTTGCAGACGGTATTTCTATCTCTAAATCTTACAGGATTATCAGAGCTCTATAATAATAATGTAGTCAGCATTTCTTCTCACTCAAAAGTCATCATGAAAGGATGTTTTGTGCGCATGTTTCTCATTTATGTATTTAAATTTCCATACCAGTAAAAAGCCTACTCTTAGAGATGGAATTTTCACCTTTAACTGGATCATATCATGTTATTATAAAATCCTCAAACTCGGTCCTGCAGCCAGTTTCAGGCAAAATGTCTTGTCTGTGTAAAAATTTTAAGTGCTTACAACTCCAGGTTTACACGTGCAGACCTCTAATGTTATAATGTCTATAATTCATGTCAAATGTCAGAATCATTATAATGAGAAACAGTGAGACAGAGTGGCATCATTACATGTCATCTGCAGAGTATCAAAAATATCTTCAATGCCAATGTGAAGGCTACATTTAAAGGGGCAATTCGTGGCAGGTTAGAGTCAATACTTTAAACTGAAGAGGACGCTACCATTTGTCTGCTGCAATCACCGACTAACAAAATGGTTCCATCGCACAGCTAAAACCAAATGGGTTCACAGTCTTTGTGCAAGTTCTAAG
This sequence comes from Trachypithecus francoisi, assembly GCF_009764315.1. Classification (NCBI taxonomy): domain Eukaryota; kingdom Metazoa; phylum Chordata; class Mammalia; order Primates; family Cercopithecidae; genus Trachypithecus; species Trachypithecus francoisi. Next base: position 56,905,545 of record NW_022681468.1, read on the forward strand.
CCTTTCTTTTCAAAATTACTGAATAAGTCTGATTTTCATGAGATCAGCATGAAAGCTGAAGCAAGAGACGTTTCATCCACTTGGTGATATTTTCTTTACACTTAAATTGAAATTATTGCTCTTCTTTTCTCCTTATTTTTTCTCCTTACTTTTATATTAAAATTTGTTAAGTTCAAATATTAGTATTTACTTAAACTCTCTTTGAATTTTCTAATATAATAAAGTCTAATGGCTTAATGTAATTAAGCAAACAACATTGAGTATATATTCTGTGTTTTCTCCAGAGAAACTACTTGTTTTTTTTTTTTTAAACTATTGAAGGGAAAGATAGTTTTACATTCAGATCTTTTACCACGTAACATCTTTCACCATACAATTAAACATAGGCATTTGTTAATAGGCAAACTATGTGATTGAGGCCAATCTTCTTGACTGTAGTAGTAAAACTGTAAATAAATAAATCATTAAAAAACTAGTGAAGATTTGAAATAGTTCTCCCAATGGAGAACTGAAAAGGGGTGAACTAGGAATGAATAAAAGAATTTCCAATTAGAAACAAGGTTGCAAAGGTTACAACTCCTTTATTTGTAGCAAAGGCAATAAGTATGAGTACAGAAATTTTCCCCAAAGCAATTTTAATGATACAATAACATAATAAAAACAAGAGGGTAGATACTAGGGATATTGATGAAGATGAATGAAAGGTACCTGGTGATTCTTAGAGTGAGACTCAGGGCAGACTAGGATAACTCCCAGGTTTCTGGCTTAGTGGCTTGGGATATTAGGTGGATAGTAATGCTCTGTCATAAGAGAAAACTCAGATTAAGATAAAAATGTGGTAAGATGGAGAAAATAATTACTTCAATTCAGTCTAGAAGTCAAGGTAACAGAGAAACCCCCAAGTAGGAAATTTATATATATGTGAACATATGAGTCCAGAGTTCAGGAAAGCAATCTCCGTTACATCCTGAAGTTATTAGTGCCTCAATATTTGGAGTTATGTCGTGTCCTTACTTTGGAAGTAAATAGCAAGAAAAGAATATGGCCAATTAAGGACCTGAGTAACACCAACTTTTCAGGCTACATTATGAAATCAGGTGAAGAAAATTCCATGAAGGAGACTGAGAAGGATTTCTATGAAAAGCAGAGGGGGGATTGGGAGTGACAGTGACTTGGTGTATCAAGATCAAAAAAGAGTAAGCTCTAATACAGAAGAAATTGTCAAGTGTCAAGATCAATCTTGTCTTTTTCAGGCAGGCATGAAAACATATTCAGGAGAATGAACACAATGGATTTAGAAACTGGGATGTCATTGGTGACCTTGGAAGATCAGGTTCCTTAGTTACTGTAGGAAGTAGCCAGATTCTAGAGAACCTAAATGTGAGATGTAAGATAATAGACAATTTTTTTAAAAAAGCTTAGCCATGAATTGGTGGAGACAAGTAGTAACTAGAAAGTGTAAAAGAATTGAAGGAATATTATTTTGTATTGTAAGAGAATGAGAATTATTTTATATTCAAAAAAAATAAAGCCCATTGGAAAAGTACAAAGAATGTATGGAAGAATTGATGTAGCAAGATCTTTAGGGAGTTGAGAGAGACGGAGATCCAGAGGAGATCTAGAACTTAGTCTCAGGGAGCAGAAGAAACTCCCTTTCAGTGGAGATATATTTATTATGAGAGGGCACAAAATCAGGAAAGTTTTCTTGCATCTAAGATTGATCTCTGGTGTCCTCATTCCCCATGGCTATTTCAAGGCCATGTTATCTCCTTTCTGTTTTGTTAGCATGGGCTTACATCTTCCGACTGTTCCCTGTCATTCACTGATAACTTAGGCGCTTGGATAACAGTTTTCCTTTACTCTTGAAATTCGGAAAGCATTTCAGTCTGTACTTCTGATTCTCTAACAATGTGTACAGTGATCTTTTAACCTCAAACAATTGTTATCCCCATGTCATGACCCTGGTCTGAATGTCACCTGGAAAATCTGAAACTCTAAAATGTAATTAATGACTCATTAATTTAATTAATATGTTATTGGATCTATTATTAATTACGATTAAAATCTTCTGCAAGTGTGACTCTCACTTCATCCAGTCATCCTATCCTCTCACTTGTGTTAATTTCCATTTTTATTTAGCCATAAATTCATGACAAAACACTTCAACACATATCAGTTATTTATCTATCATATTTTTCTCTGTAGTTGTTCCACCTATCCTTGGACCAAGAAAAATTCAAACATCTCCTTTCTGTTTTATTGCTCTCACGCTGATGAGCACAGTCAAACAGGAGTAAAAGGAGCATGACAATTGGATCCACTACAAATGTATTTATTCTAGCTCAACTGGATCCTTAGTGCTGATAAGGAACTATTTTATACTGCTTAATGGACGCCCATTTTAATCCTCACAATAATCCTCCCAAATCCTTACCAACCTATTTATCATTTCTTAAGTATTGTCCTCATTGTAACTCCAATGCCATATTCACTTCAGGCCTTTATACTTTTCCTGGACTATTGCAATTGTATCCTAACTAGGCTGTTGCCAAATAGTCCATTCTTGTGCCAATTCTTCATCTAACTGCTACCAAAATAATATTTAATACAGATACCTAATTATGACAGTTTCCCATATTTAAAATTCTAACCAGACTATATGCTTTCAGGACAAAGTTCAAAAACTTCAGAGGTAAAAATGAATATTTTAAAGTCTTTAACGAGCTGGTTTCAAACTAGATTTTTTGAATCCATCATGAATCTGCCAATCTTTCCTCTTTTTCTAAATTTTCAAAACTTTGATATACAATATAATATATTCTATCCTCCATTTAAAATAACTTTATTTTTTGTGAGGTAAAATACCATACATTCTTTTCAACGATAAAAATATCACAACCTCTGTAAATTCTTCTCACTTTAGAACCCCTATGGCTCTATTTACATAACCCTCTTTTGGAACATATCAGGTTATATTTTTATGTTTTCTGAGGGAAGATGTTCTGTCTTATTCATCTTCCATATTGGGAGGCTTATAAAATAAATAAGTTTACAACTAGAACTGCACTGGCTTCAGAACACCCATTCTTCTAAGAATGACTGTGATTTTCATGACTTGCCAAGGACTCTATCGAACCAGAAGGAATGCTTAATCAACCCTGTTCTATCCCATGCCCAAAGTTCTAAAAGTTTGCTGGTCTCTAAGGACTCTCCAAGAAGTGAGGAAGCAGAAGAAGGAAACTTTCTCTGTATAATCATATAGATAGATCTTAAGATCAAAACTGTAAAAAGGAAAGTTGCAGGCAATAAACACAAACTGATAAAATCTACAAATTAAAAAGACTAAATAATATTAGGTACCAGTCACCTCTGTGTCTGTATTTGTGTGTGTGGGAGGGTGTGTGTGTGTGTGTGTGTGTGTGTGGTGGGTGGGTGTATAATTCAAACAAGTTAACGATATATTCATCTTTGGAAAATATGTATAATACAGGTTTTATGCACTATCTCACATGATTTCTCCTTGGAAAATGTGTAGAATACATTTTAGGTGTTCTGTGGAAAGGACACATCAGGTATCTCAATAGGAGAAACTATGTAAAGAGAGAGAATAGGATTAGGTGGGAAGATCTAGGAAGTCAAAAAGGATTCAATTTTATATTTAACATTTTATCAGAAAAAAATAGAATAAATTAAATATAGTATTGTCTTACTATTTTAAGTTGTACATAATATGCATTTCTGTATTTGAGTTTTCCATTTTGTTCCAAAACTATTGTGTTTAAATGATAAAATACGTAGTAAACCTATTGCTTTTCTCGATTTTTGGTGAGTGAAAATGCCTACATTCTGGATATGAAGAGGAAACATAAACATTTAAAATAAAAATAAAATAAACTTTATTCAGTTTTAGCTTTGAGTTGTTGAGTAAACTGGGCCTTGAGAGAAGCCCATAGTTTCCTTAGAAATCAAGTACTTCATTCTAGATACAGAGGAATAAAAGGAAATTGTTCTATAGAATAGTTATGGCACATTCTCAAGAGAATGGTGTTGACAGTTCTATAATCACACAGTCTGAAGTAGTTCCCAAAAGACTATTAAGTATACAGAGTCTGACAGAGAATCCGTAATACTATGTTTCCTGTCTACTCCCAAAAATGTGTGATCTGAAGAGCTATCTCATTGAAATGTGTTCAACTATGGAGATTGTTAGCTCTTACTTTACGTATTTTTATTTTTCTAACAGGAATGACAAACACACAATAAAGAAGTATGTTGTCTTTCTATTGCCCATCTCAAATATCTCATTGGTTTTTAACATTTGACATCTGTATGCATAGGTTGCCATCTATGTAATCAGGCAGAGAAAAGGTTTATAACATTAACAAAGCTTACAATAATAGTTTTTATAATTTTAATATATGAAATATATTTAAATGTTATATATTTTAGGCTTTATGGTCCACGATATACTCGTATTTTACTTGAATATTTCAGAAAATAGCAAAAAGTCATTTAGAAAGCCACTCTTTTTTGGAAAAGTATAAAGTAAAACATTAATACCTAGCTCTCCAATTCTTTTGAAGTGATGATAACTAACGGTTCTTGTAAACAAATGCACAATAGTGTGAAAAATCTATCTCAGGTAGAAGAATGGAAGCACAGGACATAAAAAGCAAGTGCACAAAGGATAAATACGAAGGACTGCTAACTGCTTAAAGCGACAGTGTGAACAAATCACTCTGGTGTTTACAACATATCTGAAAGTAAAATGTATAACAATAGTGAATAAAAGAGCAATACGAATTAAGTAAATTTAAAAACTGTTTTGAAATTTTCACACTGTCCTGGACTTGGGAAGAGGCCTAATTTAAGGTATATGGTAATAAGTTACAGATGTCTTTTGTAATACCTGAAGTACCTAGTAAAGGAATGATAGTCAAAGTCATAGCAAGTCAGATAATAGAAGAAGGACATTGAAACGACTTTTAAAAGTATGTAATTAATACAAATTAAAAAAAGAAACAAAAAAGTGAGTAAATGAAAGATGTCACAAATAAAACAGAGAGCAAGATCATACATGCCAACACTGTGTATATATGTGTATGTGCTTATATATAGGTAATCAAGAATAAAGCTGGTTTGGCTATATTTATATCTCATATTTTATTATATTTTAAATTATTGTTAACATGTAATATTAACATAGCACAAAATAGACCTTAAGGTAAGAGTGATAGGGATAAAGAAGGACATTTCATAACGATAGTTAATATAACAGAAATATATAACATTAATGATATACCATTAAATATATATGAATAATTGATAATATAACATTAAAATATATAAATCAAAAAGTGAGGAACTAAAATGAGATAACAAATCTACACTAAATAGAAGACTTTAAAGTACTTATTTCAGTAACTTATAGAAAAAGAAGACAGTTATAGAACACTTAAGCAAAATATTTAACCAAGTTAACCTAATCAACATTTACAGAACACTGCTCCCACAAATACAGAATATGTATATTTTTCAAGTGCACATGGAACATTTACCAAAATATTATGAACTATGAATTGTGTTTCAACACATTTCAAAGGCTGAAAACAAGACAGAATAGGTTATGTGATACAGTAGAATTAAATTAGAAGTCAGTAAGGAAAAAATAACTAGAACATCTCCACATTTGTGAAAATAAGTGAAAACACTTTAATCTTTGGGTAAAATTTTAATATTTAATCACATGGGAAAAATTTTGAACTCAATAATAATGAAAACATAGCAGATCTAAATTTTAAGGATGAAGCCAAAGCAATCAGAACAGTTAAGTCCTTACTTAACATCATTAATCTGTTCTTGGAAACCGCAACTTTAAGTAAAATGACATAAAACAAAACCACTTTTACCATGGGCTAACTGATATAAACAAAAGTTAAGCTCCTGTGGCATATTTCCAGTCACAAAAGCATCACCGAACTTCTAAATAAAGACCAAAAACCTATAACATTAAATGCTGAAATAAATGAGCTACACATACACTTAAGAAACATTAATAAATACAAGTACAATGATTATTTACCAACTTATTCCAGTTCAGAGGTGCAGGAAGCTGGAGCTTATCTTGGTGGTTCAGTGCTCAATGCAGCAACTGACCCTGGACAGGAGCCCATCCCAGCACAGGATACACTCCCACACACCCACATTCACTCAGACTGCGACCACATAGACATGCCCATTCCTCTAACACACACGGCTTTGGGATACGGGAGGAAACCAGAGTACCTAGAAAAATACCACACAGACATGGGGAGAATATACAGACTCCACACAGAGAGTAGCACTGGCTGGGAATTGATTTTTTGTCCCTCATCAATGTTATAAAGAAACATTATTTGAGGACCTGCTGTATAGGAAATTTTTATAGCTTTATATGGTTATATTAAAGAAAAAATAAAGATTTTAAATCAATGATTCAATTTTCAACTTTAAGAAGGTAGAAAGTGATGAGCATTTTAATGTAAAAGAAAATAGATGGACGGCCGGGCGCGGTGGCTCAAGCCTGTAATCCCAGCACTTTGGGAGGCCAAGACGGGCGGATCACGAGGTCAGGAGATCGAGACCATCCTGGCTAATACGGTGAAACCCCGTCTCTACTTAAAAATACAAAAAAAAACTAGCCGGGCGACGAGGCGGGCGCCTGTAGTCCCAGCTACTCGGGAGGCTGAGGCAGGAGAATGGCGTAAACCCGGGAGGCGGAGCTTGCAGTGAGCTGAGATCCGGCCACTGTACTCCAGCCTGGGTGACAGAGCGAGACTCCGTCTCAAAAAAAAAAAAAAAAAAAAAAAAAAAGAAAATAGATGGAAAGAAATAATACACGTGAGCTGAGAAACTAATGAAATGGACAACAAACAACAGAGCAAATTTAAAAAGCAAAAGGTCTTTGAGAAGATTAACAAAACTGATGCACCTCTAGCAACAGAGCTCAATTACTAACACTAGAAAAGAAAAGGCGCTCATCACTATAGATGCCAGGGACATGGAAAGGAAAAATAACAAAACATTATAAACAAGGTTATCACAAGAGATTAAAAATTTGGATAATACAGACACATTTCTTGAAAAACACAATTTACTAAACTAATGAATGAGTAAATATAAATTTTGAATATATATAATACATATAATCTGTATCTACATATATAAATATATGCTTATATCCATTTTTAAAAATCAATGTTATTCAAATCCTTTAAAATAAAATGTGTAAACAGCTGCACTGGTGAGTTCTTCCTAATATTTTAAGAAAAAAATATGTTCTACAAATTTTTCAGAGATTAGAATCACAAATTATTTTATGAAGCCAGAATAATCTCAGTACCAAAACCTGACAAAGAGAATAATAGAAAGATCAATTATGAGTGAGTATGTATCACGATCATAGAAGCCAGAATCCTAAACAAACATCAAAAGTATATACAAATACATAAAAGGTTAATACATCAAGAACACATGGAACTTATTCTAGAGATATGTATTAATTTGTTTTTTGAAAAAAAAAGTCAATGAAATTAAAAACATTAACACAAAAAGAAAAATAAACCTATGAACTTCTCCATCAAAACAGAAAAACGCCCATTCACAATACCAAAAATCCTCTCCAAAAATTAAGAAAAGTAGAAAACTACCTTTTTCTGAAAGAGGATGCTTAGAAAAATTTACAACTAACATCATATTATATCATGAAATACTGCACATTTTTACTCCTAAAGTTTGTACTATTTGTTCAACAAATGTTGAATTTACTCAATACTAATGCACAAAAAAGAAACAAAGAGCATAAAATCACAAAGGAAGGAGTTAATCTATCTTTATAGATGGCCTCATTTGGAATTTACAAAATCCAATTGAATCTACAAAATAAACTGTTAAAATTAATAAGTACATTTAGCAAAGTCACTGTTTACAACATGAATCTATTTTTCATAGAAAATATATTTGTCTTTATATATACTAGGGAAACAATTAAAATAAATATTAAAATATTAAAATAAAATTTATAAGATCATAAAAATATTGCTGAGAAAAAATTTTAATGAAAGAACAATAAAAATAATAGAGAGGGAAGGAGGGAGGACAGAAGGAAGAAAAGAAGGAAAGAAAGGAGTTAGAGTTCATGGATTAGAAAACTCAGTATTTGTCGATTTTTCATATGTCAATTCTCCTCAGATTTATCTTTGCAATACAATACTGATTAAAACTTGCTAATGCATTTTGTAATCTGACAGGCTGATTGTAAATTTACATTGAAATAGTACATATGTGAAATATCTAAGCAAATATTGAAAGAGAAGAAATATTTGAAAAATTTGCATTACCAAATTGGAAGACTTAATATAAAGTTACAATAATGAAGACATAAAGTGAGGGTTAAAAGATAGCTAAATATGAAATGGAACAGATTAAAAGCCCAGGGACACATCCATGCATATATATACATTATTGATTTTCAGCGCAAGTATCATTGCAATCTAATGGCGAAATACTTTTTTTCAATAAATGGAGCAATTGAATATCCTTATGTAGGAAAAAATGAGCCTTGACCCCTACCGCACATCTTACAAAAAGAATTAATTTAAAGTGGAAACTTGACTTAAATGCGGAAGTGAAACATTTAAGCTTATACTAAAGAACAGCAACAAAAATAAATCACAGAGAATAACTACAAATGGGAGGTTGACAAAGATTCCTTAAATAAATAAAAAGCACTAAATTTTATAATGACCGTATTGGGCATCATTGAAGTTGATTTATTTCATCATGAAGAAAGCAAATAAGCATGCAACACTGGTTGCAGATATTTAAGAAACCATTCATTTCCATAACATATAAATACTTCCTATATCTCAGCAACAAAGAGACAGACAATCCAATGAGAAAATGAAAAAAAAAAAAAAAAAAGAAAAGAAAAGAATCGAAACCGGTATTTCACAAAATGGGATTCCAAATATCCAGTATTCACATTAGAAAAAAATATTTTTATACCTTAGGGGAGTGAAAATTAAAATAACAATAACATACCAACATATAAGCCAGAAAAGTTCAATTGAAAAAGACAAATTCTAACATAAGCAAAGATGTGAAGCAACTGGATATGCACACATTTCCAGTGTTGATGCAAACAGTGTAATCATTTTGAAAACATAGCTTGGCATTTTCACACAGAGTAATACATACACTTACTACATAATGGTAATTCAAGTCTAGGTATTTTCACAAGATAACCTAAAACAAATGTTTACAAAAACACACATACAAGAATATTCAGAATTACCTTATTTATAATAGCCACAAACTGGAAACAATCCAAAAGTCTATAACAGGAGAATAAGTAACCAAATAATGGTATATTTAATCAACAGACTACAAAAATAAAAATAATGAAAGAACACATTTCTGATGTTTATAAAACCTAGCTGTATCAAAAATATTATGTTGAGTCAAACACAAGAGTGCATAGAATTTGATTCCACCTTATAGGAAGCTCAAAAGCACGCAAATCTAACCCATGGTACTAAAAGTTCCACTAGCAGTAAATAATTTCTTGGGCATGAGAGAACTTTATGGCGTGACAGAAATATTCTATATCTTTATCTCAGTGCTACTTACAAGGGTATAGTATGCACCTATTTAAAATTCCATTGAGCTGCACACTGAATATGGTGTCCTTTACTACATTTAAATATCTTTTCTAAAAAGTCCCTTGCTGTCAAGATGGCCAAATAGGAACAACTCCAGTCCGCAGCTCCCAGTGAGATCAACACAGAAGGTGGGTGATTTCTGCATTTCCAACTGAGTTACCCGGTTCATCTCACTGGGAATGATTGGACAGTAGGTGCAGCCCAAGGAGGGCCAGCCAAAGCAGGGTGGTGCATCACCTCACTCAGGAAGCCCAAGGGCTTGGGGGAACTCCCTCTCCTAGCCAAGGGAAGCCTGTAGGGACTGTACCATGCACTCCGGCCCAGATACTGCGCTTTAACCAAAGGTCTTCAAAACTTGCAGACCTCGCTACAGTGCCCACACCACCAGGGCCCCAGGTTCACAGCATGAAACTGGGTGGCTGTTTGGGCAGACACCAAGCTAGCGGCAGTTTTTTTTTTTTTTTTTTTTTTTTTCCATACCCCAGTGGCATCCGGAATGCCAGCGAGACAGAACCATTCACTCCTCTGGAAAGGGGGCTGAAGCCAGGGAGCCAAGTGGTCTGGCCTGGCAGGTTCCAGCCCCACAGGGCCCAGCAAGCTAAGATCCACTGGCTTGAAATTCTCGCTGCTAGAACAGCAGCCTGAGCTCGACCTGGGATGCTCAAGCTTGGCTGGACCTGGGACTCTCTCTTGAGCTTGGTGAGGGAGGGGCATCTGCCATTGCTGAGGCTTGAGTAGGCAGTTTTACCCTCACAGTGTAAACAAAACCACCAGGAAGTTCAAATTGGGCGGAGACCACCGCGCCTCACCAGGGCAACTGCAGCCAGACTGTCCAGAAGGACTCCCTCCTCTCTGCGCAGGCATCTCTGAAAAAAAGGCAGCAACCCCAGTCATGGACTTATAGATAAAACCCCCATCTCCCTGGAACAGAGTGCCTTGGGGAAGGGGCAGTTGGAGGCACAGCTTCAGCAGACTTAAACGTCCCCTGTCTGGCAGCTCTGAAGAGAGCAGCAGATCTCACAGCACAGTGTTGGAACTCTGATAAGGGACAGACTGCCTCCTCAAGTGGGTCCCTGACACTCGTGTATCCTAACTGGGAGATACCTCTCAGTAGGGGCCAACAGATACCTCATACAGGAAAGTTCTGGCTGGCATCTGGCACATGCCCCTCCAGGACAAATCTTCCAAAGGAAGGAACAGGCAGCAATCTTTGCTATTCTGCAGCCTCTGCTGATGATACCCAGGCAAACAGGGTCTGAAGTGGACCTCCAGCAAACTCCAGGAGACTTGCAGCACAGGGGCCTGACTGTTAGGAGGAAAACTAACAAACAGAAAGGAATAGTACCAACATCAACAAAGAGGACAGCCACGCAGAGACCTCAGCCAAAGGTCACTGACTTCAAAGACCAAAGGTAGAAAAATCCACGAAGATGGGGAGAAACCAGTGCAAAAAGGCTTAAAATTCCAAAAACCAGAACGCCTCTTCTCTTCCAAAGGATCACAACTCTTTGCCAACAAGGGAACAAAACTGGACAGAGAATGAGTTTGACGAATTGACAGAAATAGGCTTAAGAAGGTGGGTAATAACAAACCCCTCCAAGCTAAAGAAGCATGTTCTAATCCAATGCAAGGAAGCTAAGAACCTTGAAAAAAGATTAGACAAATTGCTAACTACAATAACCAGCTTACAGAAGAACATAAATGACCTGATGGAGCTGAAAAATACAGCACGAGAACTTCGTGAATCATACACAAGTATCAAGAGCCGAATTGATCAAGTGAAAGGATATCAGAGATTGAAGCTCAACTCATTGAAATGAAGGGAGAAGATAAGATTAGAGAAAAAAGAGTGAAAAGAAACAAAGCCTCCAAGAAATATCGGACTATAAGAAAAGAACAAATCTACATTTGATTGGTGTGCCTGAAAGTGATGGGGAGAATGGAACCAAGTTGGAACACACTCTTTAGGATATTATCCAGGAGAACTTCCCCAACCTAGCAAGACAGACCAATATTCAATTCAGGTAATACAGAGAACACCACAAAGATACTCCTCGAGAAGAGCAACCCCAAGACATATAATCATCAGATTCACCAAAGTTGAAATGAAGGAAAAAATATTAAGACAGCCAGAAAGAAAGGTTGGGTTACCCACAAAGGGAAGTCCATCAGACTAACAGCAGATGTCTCTGCAGAAACCCTACAAGCCAGAAGAGAGTGAGAACCAATATTCAACATTCTTAAAGAAAATAATTCTCAACCTAGAATTTCATATCCAGCCAAAATAAGCTTCATAAGCGAAAGAGAAATAAAATCCTTTACAGACAAGCAAATGCTGAGAGATTTTGTCACCACAAGCCCTGCCTTACAAGAGCTCCTGAAAGAAGCACTAAACATGGAAAGAATCAACCAGTACCAGCTACTGCAAAAACATGCCAAATTGTAAAGACCATCGACACTATAAAGACGCTGCATCAACTAAAGGGTAAAATAACCAGCTAGTATCATAATGGCAGGATCAAATTCACATATAACAATATCAACCTTAAATGTAAGTGGGCTAAATGCCCCAGTTAAAAGACACAGACTGACAAATTGAATAAAGAGTCAAGACCCATCGGTGTGTTATATACAGGAGACTCATCTCACGTGCAAAGACACACATAGGCTTAAAATAAAGGGATGAAGGAATATTTACCAAGCAAATGGAAAGCAAAATAAAGCAGGGGTTGCAATTCTAGTCTCTGATAAAACAGACGTTAAGCCAACAAAGATCAAAAGAGACAAAAAAGAACATCACATAATGGTAAAGGGATCAATTTAACAAGAAGAGCTAACTATCCTAAATATATATGCACCCAATACAGGAGAACCCAGATTCATAAAGCAAGTCCTTAGAGATTACAGAGACTTAGACTCCCATACAATAATAGTGGGAGACTTTAACACCCCACTGTCAATATTAGACAAATCAACGAGACAGAAAGTCAACAAGGATATCCAGGGCTTGAACTCAGCTCTGGACCAGGCAGACCTAACAGACATCTACAGAACTCTCCACTCCATACCAACAGAATATACATTCTTCTCAGCACCACATTGCACTTATTCTAAAATTGACCACATAATAGGAAGTAAAACACTCCTCAGCAAATGTAAAAGACCAGAAATCATAACAAACCATCTCTCAGACCACAGTGCAATCAAATTAGAACTCAGGATTAAGAAACTCTCTCAAAACCGAAAAACTACATGGAACTGAACAAACTGCTCCTGAATGACTACTGGGTACATAACGAAATGCAGGCAGAAATGCAGATGTTCTTTGAAACCAATGGGAATAAAGACACAACGTACCAGAATCTCTGGGACACATTTGAAGCAGTGTGTAGAGGGAAATTTATAGCACTAAATGTCCACAAGAGAAAGCAGGAAAAGTCTAAAATCGACACCTTAACATTACATTTAAAAGAACTAGAGAAGCAAGAAGAAAAATATTCAAAAGCCAGAAGGCGGCAAGAAATAACTAAGACCAAGCAGAACTAAAGGAGACAGAGATAAGATAAACACTTAAAAAAAATCAGTGAATCCAGGAGCTGGTTTTTTGAAAAGGTCAGCAAAATAGATAGGCCGCTAGCCAGACTAATAAAGAAGAAAAGAGAGAAGAATAGACACAATAAAAAATGATAAAAGGGATATCACCACTGATCCCACAGAAATACAAACTACTATCAGAGAATATTATAAACACCTCTACACAAGTAAACTAGAAAATCTAGAAGAAATGGATAAATTCCTGGACACATGCACCCTCCCAAGACTAAACCAGGAAGAAGTCAAATCCCTGAATAGACCAATAATAAGTTCTGAAATTGAGGCAGGAATTAATGGCCTACCAACCAAAAAAGTCAAGGACCAGACAGATTCACAGCCAAATTCTAACAGAGGTACAAAGAGGAGCTGATACCATTTCTTGTGAAACTATTCCAAATAATAGAAAAAGAGGGAATCCTCCCTAACTCATTTTATGGAACCAGCGTCATCCTAATATCAAAATCTGGCAGAGACACAACAAAAAAAAGAAAATGTCAGGTCAATATCCCTGATGAAAACCAATACCAAAATCCTCAATAAAGTACTAGCAAACCAAATCTAGCAGCACATCAAAAAGCTTATCTACCATGATCAAGTTGGCTTCATCCTGGAGATGTGAGGCTGTTTCAACATACGCAAAGCAATAAACGTAATCCATCACATAAACAGAACCAATGACAAAAACTACCTGATTATCTCAATAGATGCAGAAAAGGCCTTCGATAAAATTCAATACCCTTTCATGCTAAAAACTCTCAATAAACTAGGTATTGATGTAAGGTATCTCAAAACAACAAGAGCTATTTATGACAAACCCACAGACAATATCATACTGAATGGGCAAAAACTGGAACCATTCCCTTTGAAAACCGGAACAAGACAAGGATGCCCTCTCTCACCACTCCTATTCAATATAGTATTGGAAATTCTGGCCAGAGTAATCAGGCAAGAGAAAGAAATAAAGAGTATTCAATTAGGAAAAGAGGAAGTCAAATTGACTCTGTCTGCAGATGACATGATTGTATATTGAGAAAACCCCATCACTTCAGCCCAAAATCTCTGTAAGCTGATAAGCAACTTCAGCAAAGTCTCAGGATACAAAATCAATGTGCAAAATCACAAGCATTCCTATATACCAATAACAGACAGAGAGCCAAATCATGAATGAACTCCGATTCACAATTGCTACAAAGAGAAATAAATACCTAGGAATCCAACTTACAAGGGATGTGAAGGACCTCTTCAAGGAGAACTACAAACCACTGCTCAAGGAAATAAGAGAGAACACAAACAAATGGAAAAAAACATTCCATGCTCATGAATAGGAAGAATCAATATCGTGAAAATGGTCATACTGCCAAAAGTAGTTTATAGATTCAATGTTATCCCCACTAAGTTACCACCGACTTTCTTCACAGAGTTGGAAAAAAACTACTTTAAATTTCATATGGAAGCAAAAAAGAACCCAAAAAGCCAAGACAATCCTAAGCAAAAAGAACAAAGCTGCAGGCATCAGGCTACCTAACTTCAAACCATACTACAAGGCTATAGTAACAAAAACAGCATTGTACTGGCATCAAAACAGATACATAGACCAATGGAAGAGAACAGAGGCCTCAGAAATAATGCCACACATCTACAAACCATCTGATCTTTGACAAACCTGACAAAAACAAGCAATGGGAATAGGATGCCCTATTTAATAAATGGTGCTGGGAAAACTGTCTAGCCATATGCAGAAAAATGAAACTGGATCCCTTCCTTACACCTTAAACAAAAATTAACTCAAGATGCATAAAAGACTTAAACATAGGACCTAAAACCATGAAAACCCTAGAAGAAAACGTAGGCAATACCATTCAGGATGTAGGCATGGGCAAAACTTCATGGCTAAAACACCAAAAGCAATGGCAACAAATGCCAAAATAGACAAATGGGATCTAATAAAACTAAAGAGCTTCTGCACAGAAAAAGAAATTATCATCAGAGTGAACAGGCAACCTATAGAATGGGAAAAAATTTTTGCAATCTATCCATCTGACAAAGGGCTGATATTACAATCTACAAAGAACTTAAATTTACAAGAAAAAAAAAAAAAAACTACCAAAAACTGGGCAAAGGATAGGAACATACACTTCTCAAAGAAAATATTTATGCAGCCAACAAACATAGTGGAAAAAAAAAAGCTTATTATCACTGGTCATTAGAGAAATGCAAATCAAAACCACAATGAGATACCATCTCACACCAGTTAGAATGGCGATCATTAAAAAGTCAGAAAACAACAGATGCTGGAGAGGAAGTGGAGAAATAGGAACGTTTTACACTATTGGTGGGACTGTAAATTAGGTCAACCATTGTGGAAGACAGTGTGGCAATTCCTCAAGGATCTAGAACTAGAAGTACCATTTGACCCAGCAATCCCATTACTGGGTATATAGCCAAAGGATTATAAATAATTCTACTATAAAGACACATGCACATGTATGTTTTTTGTGGCACTATTGACAATAGCAAAGCCTTGGAGTCAACCCAAATACCCACCAATGATAGACTAAGGAAAATGTGGCACATATGCACCATGGAATATTATGCAGCCATAAAAAAGGATGAGTTTCTATCCTTTGCAAGGACATGGATGAAGCTGGAATCCATCATTCTCAGCAAACCAACACAAGAACAGAAAACCAAACACTGCATGTTCTCACTCATAAATGGGAGTTGAACAATGAGAACACATGGACACAGGGAGGGGAACATCACACCCTGGGGCCTGTAGGGGAGGGATAACATTAGGAGAAATACCTAATGTAGGTGATGGGTTGATGGGTGTGGCAAACCACCATGGCAAGTGTATACCTATGTAACAAACCTGTACGTTCTGCACATGTACCCCAGAACTTAAAGTATAATAAAAACAAAACCAAAAAAAACCCTTAAGGAATTCTTCATAAGATGCAAAAAGTAGACAATGAAAGACATACATTCTAGGTGGTTCCTTTGAAACCAAAGTAGCCATAGTGTGTTGAATTACCAGTGTTGCCCTGAAAACTAAAGAGACTGTGTACTGAATGGAACAGCAGTCAGAGATGTTAGTAAATGTCCATTACAGAATATTTCTTTACCAATTAGCTGTACCAGAAAAGTTCCAAATGGCAGTTCTCAAGTAATAAAAACCACTTTTACAAAATGTAAATATGTCGGTTGACAAAGCTGGTTCTATTCATCAGGATGATATTGCAGAATTTACAATTTGCTTTTATTGTCACACCAGCATTATTAGCTATTACCTATTTAGAAAATACTGTTTTATATGCTTTGAGAACTGAATGTAAGATTTTTTTTTTAAATATCTTAAGGAATGATAGAAAAACTGAAGAAACAGAAGAAAAAACAGTAGAGCCTACTCTGACAGTATCGACATCATGATTTCAGCCTTGATTCAGCTCTTGCATTCCCTCAAAACATATGCACCACAGAAAAGCCTGAGCAGACATTGTCAGAATCCCAACTTTTCATACAAGAAAATTAAAGATAAATTCATGAAGTAAAACTGGCTCACATACTTTTAGGAATTGTCTGATGACCAAATAATTAATTCTTTGTTATAAAAACGGCATTTTTTTAGAGCGTCTCAAATTTCACAATAGATCGCATTACCGACACAGCTACTACACAGCTATTTAATCTCAAAAAGTTATACCAGCAACCTGTTTTTTTTTTTTTCATTTTTAAAATAGAGGTAAAATTTTTAGTTTTGATACATTGTGTACATTGTGGAATGATCAATCAGGCTAATTAACATATCCATCACCTCAAATATTTATCATTTGGGGGGTGAGAACGTTTTAAATTGTCAGTTATTTTTAAATACACAATATACTATTATTAACTCTATACTGCACAATAGATCACCAAAACGTATTTCTCCTGTCTGAATGAAATTTAGTTCCCTTTCACTAATGTCTTTCCTTTCCCCATCAATCTCCCCATACCCTCAACCTCTGGGAACCACCATTCTAATCTATACTTCTATAAGTTTGACTTTCTTAGATTCCTCCTACAAGTGAGATTATACTTGTCTTTCTGTGCCTGATTTATTTTACTTAGCATAGAGCTGTTTCTATCCTCTAGATTCACCCATGTTCTCAAAAATGAGAGAATTTTCTGGTTTTTTGAGGTTGAATTGTATCCTGTTGTATATATAGATTTTTTTAAATCTATTCCTTCACTGTTGGACAAGTTGACTGTTTTCATTTCTTAGCTATTGTAAGTAATGTTGCAGTGAACATGGGAGTGCAGACATCTCTTTGACATATTGATTATTAATGCCTTTGACTATATACCAGAAGTGCAATTACTAGATTTTATGGTGATTATGTTTTTAGTCTTTTTGAAGAACCTCCATATTGTTTTCGAAAATATGTGTACTAATTTACAATACCACCAACAGTGTACAAGCCTTCCCTTTTCTTTACATTTTTGACAAACTTATTTATCATCTTTTTTATAATAACTAATCCAGCAGGTGTGAAGTGATATCTCACTGTGGTCTAATTTGGATCTCTGACGATAAGAGATGTTGAGCATTTGATGTTGAGCATTTTTTCATATGTCTGTTGGCCTTTTGTATGTTTTCTTTTGAGAACTGTCTATTCAGATTCCTTTGCCAATTTTTAATAGAGTTATTTGGTGTCCTAATATTGAGTAATTTAAGTTCCTTGTATATTTTGAATATTGGCCACTTATCCAATGTATAATTTGCAAGTATTTTTATCAGTATATCAGTTGTCCCTTCACTCTATTGTTTCCTTTTTCTGTGCAGAAGCTTTTTAGTTTGATGCAATCCCAATAGTCTATTTTTGCTTTCATTTACTATGCTTTTGGGATCTTTTCTAACAAATCACTGGCCAGACCAATGGCATAGAGCTTTTACCTTATGTTTTCTTCTAGTAGTTTTATAGCTTTGGGCCTTATATTTAAGTCTTTAATTAATTTTGAGTTGATTTTTATAAAAAGAGTGAAATAAGAGTCTAATTTCATTATCCTGTATGGAGATATCCCATTTTCCCAAAACTTACTGAAGAGATTCTCTTTGTCCCATTGGGTGTTCTTGAAACCTTTGTCACAAATCAACTGACCATAAATGTGTGGGTTTATTTCTGGGATCTATATCCTATTCTATTGTTTCATGTCTTTGTTTTTATGCCAGTACCATATTGTTTTTATAATAATAGCTTTGTAGTATATTTTGAAATCTGCATTTTGCCTCCAGCTTAGTTCATTGTTGCTCAAGATGGCTTTCACTATTTTGGGTCTTTTGTGGCTTAATATTAATTTTAAGACAGTTTTTTCTATATTCATGAATAATGACATTGGAATTTTTATGGGTATTACATCTGTAGATTTACTTGGGTAGTATAGACATTTTAACAATATTAATTATTCCAATCCAAGAATATTAGATTTTTTATTTATTTGTATCATCAATTTATTTCCTTGATGTTTTACACTTTTCAGTGTACAGATCTTTTAGTTCCTTGGTTAAATTTACTTTTAAGCATTCTGATGCTGCTACAAATGGAACTGTTTACTTCTTTTTTTAGGTAGTTCTTTACTGATGTATAGAAATATTACTGACTTTTGTAAGTTGATTTTGTAACCTGCAACTTTATTGAATTTTTTATTTCAAATAGTTTTGTGGTAGAGTCTTTAAGATTTTCTACATTATAAGATCATGTCATCAGCAAACAGAGACAATTACATAATCATTATCTATTTAGATGCAATTTCTTTCTTTCTCTTGCCTAATTGCTCTGGCTAGGATGTCTAGTATTATGTTGAATAGAAGTGATGAGAGTGGGCATCCTTGCCTTATTACTGATCTTAGAAGAAAAGCCTTCAACTATTCAGTTGTTGAGTATGTTGTTAGCTGTGGGTTCATCATTACTGTTTTGAGATACAGTCCTTCTATATTTTATTTGTTGAGAGTTTTAATCTTGAAAGACTGTTAAATTTTGTCAAATGCTTTTTCTGTATCTATTGAGAGGATCATATGGTTTTTGTCCCTCATTCTGTTAATATGGCAAATCATATTTATTGATTTGTGTACGTTGAGCCATCCTTGCAGCCCATGGATAAATCTTACTGGATCTTGATTAATGATACTTTTAATATACTTTTGAATATATTTTCCTAGTATTTTACTGAGGATTTTTGCTTCTATGTTCATTAGTGATGATAGCCTGTAGTTTTCTTTTCTTGCAGTGTCTTTGCCTGGCTTTGGTATAAAAGTGATGCTGACCTTGTAAGCTGAGTTTGGACGTATTCCTTCCGATTCAAATTTTTGGAAGTGTTTGAGAAAGACTGGCATTAATTCTTCATATGTTTGGTAGAATTGAGCCACATAGCCTCCTAGTCCTGGGCATTTCTTTGATATTAGACCTTTAATTACTAATTAAATTTCCTTACTCTGTATTTGTCTGTTCAGATTTCCTATTTCCTTGTGATTCAGTCTTGGTAGGTTATATGTTTCTAGGAATTTGTGAATTCCTTCTAGGTTGTCCAATTTGTTGTAACATATTTGGCCATAGTAGTCTCTTATGATTCTCTGTATTTCTGTGTTATCACTTGTAATATCTTCTCTTTCATTTCTGATTTTATTTGAGTCTTCTTTTTTTTTTCTCTATTAAGGATTTGTCCATTTTAAGCATTTCAAAAAAAGCCCCTCAATTTTATTGATCTTTTGTATTGTTTTTCTACTGTCTATTTATTTCTTCTCTGATCTTTATGCTTTATATAAACTAGAAAAACAGAGCTACTATCCAGATAATGTTAATTAAACATCCTCTTGAGCTGTGCAAAAACAAAAATTCCTATTCTATAGTTCTGGGATCCACAGATGCACTTCAGAATAAGAATATGAGAGATGGATAGCCTTCAGATACATTCCTAAGAGCAGTAGGAGGTCAAGCATCCTGAGATAAAAATTGAACTATAAAATTTAGAACCTTCATATTAGCTGTTCATGACATAAATCAAGCATATCAACAGAGTAGAATTCAATACTGAATTTCAGTTGCTACAGATTGAAGACTGAAATTGATGTGATTTCAAACCTACACAAAAATATATAAAGTTGATGTCTAATCATAGTGCTTTGATAACTCTGAGATTTCCAGTTCTAACTTCTGGTCAAATGTAGAGTTCCCTGGGGAATTAATCAGAAAAGAACCAAATGTGTGGGTCATTTTTGCTGGGCTGGCTCATAGACTGTGCTGACAGTTCAACAAAAGAGGTAGCTTCCATGATTAACAAAATCACTCTGCTCCATTTCTGTAAATTTAGCCAGAAAGACTCACTGGTTTTTAAAGAAGAGGATTAAGATATTTCAAGACAAGTGAGAAACATGAAGAAAAATTTCCTGTGTCCAACCAGGCATAATAAACAGCACAATTAGTAGCAGCATGTTAAATTATCCTTAATCATGAAAATTAACTTATATTATGCATTCTTCCCATTTTGTATCTTTCAAATTACTTTAACTTTAATTAGCACCAGTAGTATTTTTCTCTTAATCGCTTTCACAAAAATGAAGATCATCTTTTTAAAAAGTCTATTACATTGAGTTATCTTATATCCTCAATCATATTTTATATGTTAGGCAAATATTAACTTGATTTATAAACATCAAATAATCCTTATTTTCCTCTTCATTTTAAAGGATTTTATAGAGTTTCCTGATAACTAGTATTATTTTCTTTTCACTCTGACTTTGTATTTCAGTATTTTGGAAACTAAAATATTTATTTCTATTACCCCAATGGATTTGATATCCTCACATATTCATGCTAGATAAGTTGCATATTTTTAGGTATAGCTATATTTTCTAGATAGGAAATATCTGGCCACCTTTTCACAAACAAAAGCGAAATTATGTGTGAACTAATGTTTTTCAAAATGCAGTACATTGGCATCAGAGTAATTGTTGTGAACACAAACTGCAGACTCCACTGCAGATCTACCGAAAAGAAGTTAGCGGGAGAGCTGGTGCCTGCATTTTTAATAAGCTCCTCAGGAGAATTCTTATGTACACTCAAATGCATAAAAATGCTGGAGACAGATATCTGGAATATGCAGATTTAATTTAAAATAATTGTTTTACAACAATCTGCATTGAAATCACAAATTTAAAGTGTAGAGCAGGAATTTTTTAAAGAGAAATCTACTTTATAAGGAGTTTGGAGTAGCATCTCAGTTCTTTTACAGAACCAGAATGGGTAAAATTAGTAAATCAGCCAAAAACAGTACAGGTGAGTTGAACCTTGGAGAGGAAAAGAAAAATAAAAGAGGAAGTGAGCAGAATTGCAGAATAGTTAGAATTCTCTTCACTCTAAGAGAAATCGTTTCTAGGGCATTATGGGAATTAAAGATCAATGCTGTTCTGCCCATGTACCATTCCTGGTTGCTGCACGTATAGGACCTTCACATTATCAAAATAATGTCATGATGAAATGCACAAGCAAATAAAATGGCAATTAGAGGAGAAGCCCCACTTATTTTAGGTAGGATGTTTGATAAACATTTGCTGAGGCTGAGCCAAAATAAGGATATCAGGGAAAGAACATGAGTGATGTAGAAAATGGTTAGCTTGAGCCTGCCTACCTAAAAAAGAGAGAGAGCTTTATTCCAGGAAATACTGAGTTGCTATTTCTAATTATTATTCCAGTGGGTTTCAGTATTAAAGAATTAATGATGCCCCTATATATGCATGTTGTCTCACCTGGTTAACTCATTGGCTTCAAGTTTCCCACTCCGTCGGCTCTACAGAAGCCCAGACAGCTTGCTGTTTGATGGCTCTCCTCCCTGCCCTTAGGTCTTCAGAGTAAGGAGCCATCCACAGTACTATAAACGTTGGTCCATTTATTTAGGCAGGTAGGCTTTATTACCATGTTTTATTTTCTGTGAATATTTTTTATCAAAGTAATACATGTATATTTTTAAAGTCGAACTATAATGAAAAACAATTGACCTCTTCCTCACCTCACCCTATTCCTGAATCCCTCTCCTCTAGTATTTTTAGCTTTTTTTTCTGACACTAACCTACCTGGTTATAATGTTATACTCCCACTTCTTATGGACTTAAGACATAATCAATTTTATAGCATTATGTATGAAAAAGATTTGAACTTTCAATTATTAGCTCTATTTTAGTGCCAGCCTCTCTCGCTCTCCTGTTATACTTTGGGTGTCCTTCAGTATGGAGCCTCTAGTTCAATTTCTCCACCAAATAAACCTCTCTTCTCTTGCAGGGGTGAATGAGGCAGCTGCTTCATTGTACATTGGGGGAGTCCATCCCTCAGACCCTGACCCAGTGACGGATGAATAACGTACACTAACACAGATATTCTACTTGTCAGTCCGGCTGAAAGTCAGGGCTGCTTACAGACTCACAGGAGGGTGCTGTAATGAGTCAGCAGCCACTGGACTGGACTTGCTGGCTTTCTGGGTATTTATTTAGCACACATTAAATGACAAAAGTCTTAAGTAAACACCACTAGAAGGTAATTACCATTGCTGACCCCCGAGTAGAGAGCAATCATGCACCCACAGATAGTTAAAGGTTAGTCTTAGGACTACATGAGTAAACGAGCTATTTACATAGACTCCTGTACATTCCTATGTTAATTACCCGGGCTATAGCTCAAAGAGGATTAGGCTGCCTTCACCCATAACTTTATCCTGAGACTTTTGCAAAAACCGTTTGGCCTTCCAAGAAGGTTTATTTTTATTTTACAATTTTTCCCACCATCCTGACTGAACCCCTACAGTACAGGTTTAGGGAGGGGCTTGGGGGTGAAAATGTCTTATGTATAAACTAAGAGTCACTAGTTTCTGCTTTGGTTTGGTTTAATCTCATAAAACATATTCTTATTGTTTGAATTTTGATAATGTGATGAGACTACACTAAAAACAGGCATTCTCATATATTCGTCATGGTCATGTAAATTGGTACAAGTTTTGTGGAAAACAATTTAGCAGTGTGTATTTAAAAGGCTTTAAAATGCTAAGTCTCCTGAACCCAGTAACATTCCACTTCCAAAAATCTGTTCTAAGGAAAGAATCTTAAAAATAAGAAAATTATGCACAAAGATTTATTATGTACATATTTTGAAAGGATAAAATAGGGGATAATCTCATACTAACAGTAAGAAAATGGCCGAGTAAGGAAAGGCACAAACACCCAATAGAATAGACAGATATTTTTAAATGTTGTTTACAAAGACTGAAAACAATGAATTTGGCAACTAGGCTAAAGGCCCACTCAAAATATTTCTAGGCTTTGGTGAGAAAGGTTTCTTTAAAGATTGAACAAAACCTTGGAAATCGGTTTATTGAAGATGTGTTTATACTTTATTAGTAAGTTAAAGCTGTTATTTGGTCTTGGATAAGAATTATTCAGTATTTAAAATATCTTCTAGGAACTAATTATTAGAAAATTTTAAGCTATGCTTTACAAAAGAAAATCCAAGTACTTAAAAAACACAAGGTAGTTCAGTTCAGAATGAGTTGGGGTGTATTGGAATCAGTAGAACTTATTTTTATAGTACTAAATAACTTCTGAATGTCTATTTTGATAATGATACATGAATATTCTTACTCCGGGGGATAGCAAAACTAATTATTTGGTAACATTGGTGTTTTGAATTTATGCCAGGATTCTCTTTTTTGAGAATAATGAAAACCACTACATATAAATTAACCCATTTGTTCACATCATTTCTCACAGATACAGGGATGGAGCAAGTAGTTTCCCAAGTTTATAATTAGTGAGCTACGAAGAATATTTAGCATGTTGTTGAAATCTATATTAGAAAACCCAGCTCTCCTGTGTTCTAAATCAATTGTTCTTTGCTCTGGTCTTCATTGTTATTTTATTATTGTGAAAAGGGATCTCTCAACTGTGATCAACTGCACTGCTGAAGAGATTAACCTCTCATTTCCTGGTAATGATTTTAGAGGTTTTTTTTAAATAATCTGCAGTTAGCCTGAGGCAAATGAGAACATTAATGATCAATTATGTTGTTTGAGCAAAGTTTATCATTGAAATTCAATGACTGAAGTCGTTGTGACAACATTACTTTAAATGAATCTGAATGGCTTAATGACCTACGTCAGAATGAAATATCACTATATATCATTAATATCATCTTACCAGTGCTAAAAAAATAACTAACTAGTGAGATGTTTTATGGTAAATGACTGTCTGGCAATATTGTTTATTTTAAAATGTATTATAAAGAAGTTTGTCCTTCTTGATTGCTACAGACTACTTCAGTCAAACTAATAACATTTACTTCATTGACTAAGATGAGAATTTGACCTATAATTAGTATTGTACCTTAAATAATCCTCCAGTGTATACAGAATTCCATTTTAATGACTGCCATCATACCATTTCATTCTATGTGATCACTATTTTCATTTCCCAGATAAAAGACTCAATTAATACTACTTTGATGCTGTAAATATAATATATTCTATTAAATGAAAGCCCTATAAAATATATTTTCTTATAAACTCCTGTCTATATGTCTGTTTGAAATAGCATCTTTTTCATTCAGTATTAATGTACATATGTACAATAAATTTATATGAATGTGAATTTTAGGTTAAATTATTTTTCTGCATTATGAATATTTTCTTATATTAAGAGATGATGGGGATGGGAGCAGTGGCTCACACCTGCAATCCCAGCATTTTGGGAGGCAGAGGCGGGCAGATCATCTGAGGTCAGGAGTTCAAGACCAGCCTGGCCAGCATGGTGAAATCCTGTCTCTACTAAAAATACAAAACTAGCCAAGTGTGGTGGCACATGCTTGTAATCCAAACTACTCAGGAGGTTGAGGCAGGAGAATTGCTTGAACTTGGGAAGCGGAGGTTGCAGTGAGCCAAGATCAAGATCATGCCATTGCACTCCAGCCTGGGAGACAGAGCCAGACCCCATCTCAAAAGAGAGAAGAGAGAGAGAGAGAGAGAGAGATGCTGGTACTTTGAAGAGTGTGGATGGAACTGTAACAGGAATTGGGGGCCTAAATGGATTCCCTTCTTATGTGTGCCAATAGCAATACAGTTACATTTGACTCCACCATGTGGTGATTTGAGAAAGAAAAAGAAAATAAATATGTAACTTTAGGTTACCCCCAAACTTACCAGAAATGTGGGCATGTTCCCTTACTAAATATCAGGTCCTTGTGGTAAGGCAAAAACGGGAAAGAAAATTGTCTTGAGAATAAGATTGAGGCCTGTAATTCCATTGTGTTACCAGTTGTCAACTTTCTGTAGTACAAGCTTATTTAAAAGAAAAGATTAAAATGTCCATATTCACAAATTACCAATACATTTTGAAAAAGATGCCAAAGTTTATTAGAAATATTTTCAAACATATTTATTCTGTTCCTTGAATACTCTGATCAAATACTCAACTCTTGTTTAACAGTTTTCCTTGATATGTTTTTTTCTCCCAAAAATATTATTGCTCGATTTCAGAATTCTCATACGATTTTGTACTTAGTTAATTTTCCACAAGGATCTCTCTATTGTGTAGTGGTTTTTCTTCATGATTATTTCTTCCACTAAGCCAGGAGCTCTTTAAAGGCTGAGACTATCTTACTTATCTTTATATTCCAGGTGAAAGTCATATGAACGATTAATTCTAAATCAATGTTTTACAATAATCAGATTTTATCAACAAATATTTATTGATTCCCTACTATTTTGTAATGAATAAGATAAAGCCCTTCATGGAATTTACATACTAATGTAAAGTGACAGACAAATAAACAAAAAAATCTCTTCTATGAAAAATAAAACTAGCTTGAGGATATAGAAAGTGATGAACAGGTGTTGTTTTAGATAGAATAGACATGGAAAGGCTTTCTGGATTGGTGATTAGATTGGAGTAAAGACCTCAGTGAATAAGAGAGTACCATTGGGTGGAGATGACAAAGATTCTCTCCTTGGACAACCTCTAGTCAAGCTTCTCTGAGTCCTCTTCTTGACTAGACCTCAAACTTATCCCACAAAACCTGCAGACTCTCAGTATAAATTATTTTCATCTGCATCCCATCCCCTATATACACACACTCTTTAAGAGACTTGAACAACCATTAGTATAGTTTCTAACAGCTCAAGGTCACATCGCTAGGATGATGACTTCCCCCTTAAGTTCCTGCCTGAAAACACTCAATGCTGCCAGGAGAATTTACTATTCTTTCCAGGCGAAACCTGGTAATAGGCAAATAGGCCCTAAACTTCTCTTAGAGCAGTTACTTTATTTTAAAATGTATTATACTAATATGTATATTAGATTTACTGCCCTTTAGGCAGTAAATCTAATACCCCAGAGAACTGTCTTCTTAAGGACCTAAGAGCTGTTTCTTTGACATGCAATCATTCACTGAGATCACTTTCTCCTTTGTTCTCACTGTGGGAAAGTAACTACTCAACTTTGTTTAACTTGCACCACTGCCTACTGTCATAAAGATATGAGAAGCTTGTTTCTCTTATGGGTAAGATCTAATTAGCACACCCAGTTGATGGGCCAAACACCTTAAGACCGCCAAGAGTCTTTCCCTTAGTCCACTCCAGTCTTTAAATGTCTCCTGCTTTTTGTTTCAGTAAAGTTGAGTTGAGTTTAGATCATGCTAGGCCCTCTTCCCTATTGCAATAGTCATTTCTGAATAAAATAATTCCTTGTTTTAGCTAGTGTCTGGCTTTGTCTGTCTTTACAGGGGTGTATATGGGGCATTATCTCTTAGACTGACAGAAAAGCTCTCAGGTTGAAGTTTGCTTGGTGCTTTTGAGGAACATCAAGGAAGCTAATGAGGCTAAAGCACAAAAGGAGGAGGACAGGGTTGTGGGGATAAGACCAGAGAGTGCAGGGGCATGTATGCCCTGGTTAGAGCTTTGGATTTTACCTGAGTGAGATGGAAAACACTGGAGGATCTTGAGCAGGCTATATTGTGATCTGATGTACTTTACAAGAATTGCTTTGAATAAGGAACAGACAAAAGATGAGTGGAGAGCTATTGGCAAAAAAAAAAAAAAAAAAAAAAAAAATGTAAAGAAGAAGGCCAATTAGGAGGCAATGGCAATGTCCAAAAGAGAAATAGCATTGCTTTGGCCAAGATGATGATGGTGGCAAAAGCACTGAGAAGTAGTCAGACTTCATATAGATGTTGAAGGAAAAGCTGGCAAAATTTGCTACATGCGTATCAAGCAATAGGTTCAGCAAAAGAAATAAATATAAACATTCCCACAGTTATACTACTGGAGGCTACTCTTTTAGAAGTAGCAAAACCTTAGCTTTGATATAATCTCTAATTTTTCATTTTTGGCAAATAAATTCTCTATTAAATCCTATCAGAAAATTTTAAATTTCAGTGTATCTACTCTGAATCATGTACTTTTCGGAAGAGTTAGATTCAAAGTTCATCTCCTATGTAGTGAGGTTTCTATAAACTTGTTGTAATTATGTCTACCTGGTCAAGCAGACAGTGTTTCAGGCAATCGGCAATCTTTTATATATTTGTACTGAAGCCACCTAAAATCAGTGTCTAATCTACCAACCGTAACTATGGCCCTCTTGGCACAAGCAGGACCAACTGCCATTGCATTTCTAATAATGGAATGCATGAATACTTTTTGCACAGGTTGGACATTTTCATTCTGCATTAGAGGTAACTTTGATGTGCATGCTTTTGACCCAAATGCAGAAAATAGGTCATAGTAAATATGCTAGTCTGCTCTACTTAACTTGGAAAAATATATTTATAACTATTCAAAACCACAGGGAATATTGCTCTGACATGAAATAAGCAAGATTTACCTAATCCAATGATTTGATTCATCTTTATTAGTCATTACAGGCAATTATCTCTAATACTAAAGGTTTATACAATTCTAAAGGAATCATAGCAAATATATCCATAGGAAACCAATTGTCCAAATACAATGACATGATTGTATGTTTAGAAAACCCCATCATCTCAGCCCAAAATCTCCTTAAGCTGATAAGCAACTTCAGCAAAGTCTCAGGATACAAAATTAATGTGCAAAAATCACAAGCATTCTTATACACCAGTAACAGTCAAACAGAGAGCCAAATCAGGAATGAACTTCCATTCACAATTGCTTTAAAGAGAATAAAATACCTAGGAATCCAACTTACAAGGGATATAAAGGACCTCTTCAAGGAGAACTACAAACCACTGCTCAGTGAAATCAAAGAGGACACTAACAAATGGAAGAACATACCATGCTCATGGATAGGAAGAATCAATATCGTGAAAATGGCCATACTGCCCAAGGTAATTTAAAGATTCAATGCCATCTCCATCAAGCTACCAATGAGTTTCTTCACAGAATTGGAAAAAACTGCTTTAAAGTTCACATGGAACCAAAAAAGAGCCCGCATTGCCAAGACAATCCTGAGTCAAAAGAACAAAGCTAGAGGCATCACGCTACCTGACTTCAAACTATACTACAAGGCTACAGTAACCAAAACAGCATGGTACTGGTACCAAAACAGAGATATAGACAAATGGAACAGAACAGAGCCCTTAGAAATAATATCACACATCTACAGCTATCTGATCTTTGACAAACCTGAGAAAAACAAGAAATGGGGAAAGGATTCTCTATTTAATAAATGGTGCTAGGAAAATTGGCTAGCCATAAGTAGAAAGCTGAAACTGGATCCTTTCCTTACTCCTTACACGAAAATTAATTCAAGATGGATTAGAGACTTAAATGTTAGACCTAATACCATAAAAACCCTAGAAGAAAACCTAGGTAATAACATTCAGGACATAGGCACAGGCAAGCACTTCATGTCTAAAACACCAAAAACAACAGCAACAAAAGCCAAAATTGACAAATGAGATCTAATTAAACTAAAGAGCTTCTGCACAGCAAAAGAAACTACCATCAGAGTGAACAGGCAACCTACAGAATGGGAGAAAATTTTTGCAATCTACTCATCTGACAAAGGGCTAATATCCAGAACCTACAAAGAGCTCAAACAAATTTACAAGAGAAAAACAAACAACCCCATCAAAAAGTGGGCAAAGGATATGAACAGACATTTCTCAAAAGAAGACATGCATACAGCCTACAGACACATGAAAAAATGCTCATCATCACTCGCCATCAGAGAAATGCAAATCAAAACCACAATGAGATACCATCTCACACCAGTTAGAATGGCAATCATTAAAAAGTCAGGAAACAACAGGTGTTGGAGAGGATGTGGAGAAATCGGAACACTTTTACACTGTTGGTGGGACTGTAAACTAGTTCAACCATTATGGAAGACAGTATGGTGATTCCTCAAAGATCTAGAACTAGAAGTACCATATGATCCAGCCATCCCATTACTGGGTATATACCCAAAGGATTATATATCATGCTGCTATAAAAACACATGCACACGTATGTTCATTGCGGCACTATTCACAATAGCAACCCAAATGTCCATCAGTGACAGACTGGATTAAGAAAATGTGGCACATATACACCATGGAATACTATGCAGCCATAAAGAAGGATGAGTTTGCCTCCTTTGTAGGGACATGGATGCAGCTGAAAACCATCATTCTCAGCATACTATCACAAGAACAGAAAACGAAACACCGCATGTTCTCACTCATAGGTGCGAACTGAACAATGAGATCACTTGAATTCGGGAAGGGGAGCATCACACACCGGGGCCTATTATGGGGAGGGGGTGGGAAGGATGGATTGCACTGGGAGTTATACCTGATGTAAATGACGAGTTGATGGGTGCAGCATACCAACATGGCACAAGTATACATATGTAACAAACCTGCACATTATGTACATGTACCCTAGAACTTAAAGTATAATAATAAAAATAAAATAAATAAAATAAAGTTAGCTAAATAAAATGTTTAAGAAAATTATTAAAAAAAATGTTTCTATAGCCAAAAATCGTCTGAAGACTTTGCATTGAATCTAAGAAACATAGAGTTTATAAAATGGATTTTAAAAATGATCTTGGGGTTCAACTTAAATCCCCATATCTGAAATATAATTTCAGACGAAACCACTTAAAAAGCAATCATCTGGAAACCTATTTTAGCTGCATTTGGGGTCTACGAAAGTGCCATTCATTCATCCATGCATTGAACTTATACTGAGAGTCTATGGTATGCTTGCCACAGTATTTCTACACTGGGATAAGTCAGGGTGTTCCCTGAAGTGCTCACAACGACTGCCCTAACTCCAAGCAGAAACAGCGCCCTCAGCTTACTGATAGCCCTAACGTTAGTTTAGTTACTTCCTTTATGGTATTTATTTTTAGTGTCTAAAGCAATTTGCATTCACACTGAATCCAGACCCTGACCTCAGGTTAGTGTTATGAACTAACAAATTCTTGATTAACTCCTGTATAAATCGGATTGTGGAAGAAATGTATTTCTCTCTCTGCATTCCTCTCCCAGAGTGTACTAACATATTGGTATATTCAGAATATTCTTTAAAGATACTATGCATTTGTTGCTATCTGATTAATCCATTCAAAAATAGCCTCAGTCTCCTACAAATAAAAGGAGGGCTACATAAGAACTATGGAAAGTCTTCCTGGGAAGGTTTTTTAAAGTTATAAGAATTATATAACTACACTAAATCATTATAAAATAATCATAATTTTCTTTAGGGATCTAAACAGTTTTCAAAGTTATAACTCCATCAGTAAGGCACTGGATAGACTATTGTGCTGCTCTTCTGAGTTTCAACCTCTCCTGTGGCGTCGGTTTTTTATCCTTCTGACTCAGACATACTAAGGATGACTTCTCATTCACTTTGCATTATACTGCTTTTGGAAGCAACTGTGAAGATTAAGATACACATATAGTACATGTCCTTTTGTGTATTATCAATCCAGAGTTATTTCAACATTAATGTTCAGCCTACTGAACAATAATTCCTAGTGTTCCCAAAAAGAGAACAGAGAGAGTCCAAATTGTAATCTTATTTATTATTATTATTCCTTTTATGCCTTTGACAGAGGACTCTCATCTTTTTTAATAAACAATTGTAGACTCACAGCAATACTGCTTTATAAAGTGATAAATGAAAACTAAAGCAAAAGGAATAAGACATTTGAGGTAAAATATATATTTTATTCATTTCTCTGTCTTATAGGGAATTCTAAAAGTATTATTAAAATAATTTTAACAATTCTTTTAGTTCTTTATATTAGATATTTTTGTGTTGGTTCATACATATTGAGAAAATAAATAAAATTGAGGTGAACTTTAATTCACATTATTGCCAGAAAAATTTACAATAGATAAATTATAATAACATAAAGTGTTTACTTTTGTCAAGCCACAATTACATATTAAAGCTTTTTACCTAAGAAATTCTATTTAATAAGCACACTATCATTTTTTCAAACAAAGAAATTTAAGCAAAAAATATTTTTTTAAAAAAGTTATCCAGGAGCGGGCATAGTGGCTCATGCCTGTAATCCCAGCACTTTGGGAGGCCAAGGTGGATGGATCACGTGAGGCAACGAGAGCAAAACTATGTCTCAAAAGAAAAAAAAAAAACAAAGTTATCTCAATCATTGATTGAATTGATCTGAACTACTTGTACTCTTTCAGAAAAAAAAGCAAATAAAATTCCTCCTTCAAAGAACAATGTCTACATATTCAAAATATCTCTATATTTTTATATATGACAATCAACATTATAAAAGGCAGAAAAAAGACATGAACTGACCAGAAGTAAGGAAAAGAGAGAAAATGGACAACAGAAACAAAATGACAGGAGAACCAGATAATAAAATTAACATGTAGATATAAAAATAATTCATTTTGTCACAAAATTAAAGAACAAAATGAAGAATATTTAGACAATAACTACAAAGTAGGACAAGAATAAAATGGGCATTCTCACAATGAAAAATACAGTAGCTGAAGTTAAAAGCTAAATACTTTGGTTTAATAATCATATACATTGAAGGTAATTATAGAATTAGAAGATAGACCCAAAAAATTTATGCATACTGAGTAACAAAAAGACAAAATGATGGACATTACTAGAAAAGACTTTGAGAAACATTCACTGTGCAAAATGGTAAAAAGGTCTAAAATGTATTTAATTAGAGTCCAAAAGGAAAAAGGAAAGAATGGTAATAATTGAAAACATAATTGCTAAGAATATTTTTTAAACTGGTTAAAGACACCAGGTTATAGGCTCAAGAAGTGCTACAGATTCCAAGTAGGATAAATATAAAGTGATACATGGAATGATAATAATAACACTGATGGAAATGAAAGATCAAAAGAAAATATTAAGAGCAGTCAGAGAAAAGGCATATTACTTTCAAAGGAGTCTGACAGCTAACAAATCAATGGAAACAATGAAAGCCAGAAAACAATCACATTATGTCTTTGAATGGTAAAACTAAGGAAGAGCCAATCAAGAATTCTGCACCAAGCAAAAGTATTGTTCAAAAATGAAGATGAACTGAAGACATTTTTAGACAAATGAAACTCACATAATTCAGCATCACCTGATTAACAGCAAAAGAAATACCATATGATGGTTTTAAGGCAAAGGAAATTACAGCAGATAGTAATAGGGAATGTATGAAAGAACAAAAGTAAATTCAGTATTTGTGAGAGAAAATATAAATTCAATTGACTATATTTTTGAGTGACTGGTGAAAATTAAGATATATATAAAATTAAAATATTCTACAAATGATCCTTTCAATTTCAAAATGGCAGCATAGAAACAAGCTGGCTTCATTTTCCCTGCCCCACACAGAAAACTAAAAACAAATATACAGTGCCAAGATTAATACCAACAATATCTCAGAACTCAAATATGAGGATGAGGCAGTTTCCAGGGCCATAGAGAAGTGAAAAAAAAAATCAGGGCAAACAGTAAAAGAGTTGGATATCCATATCTGTGACATACCTGCTCTATTCTGACCAATCTGTCAAGCAAAATGTATGTGAAAAACTTCCCCCTGACTCACCTCCTCTATACTAGAAAAAGTCAGATTGAGGTAGACAACCAGATTCTCCATTATCTTGGGTTTTCTGGTAGAGATCTGTCTCTTCCTCAACCCATGGGAATCGTAGAGAACACCTGAAGGGAGAAATAATCCCAAGGACAACCAAAGGCAAAGGGCAGAGACAGTACTACCACCCTGGCAACTCTGCTCTGCAACCTGGAATGAGGAGAAGCCAAATAAGAGTGGCTGTTCAGTAGCACTATGCTGCAGGAAGTTTGTCCCAAAGGTCCCCTGGACATGAACCCCTAGCCAGCCTTCCCAAACTACTGGAAAATGCCCTTTGGTACCAACCCCATTCAGTACGGGCAGCACTCTGATTGTTTACTCTAATAAGCCAAACCTGGGTTTAAGGAGTAATCTAGTGCTGAAAAAAGAGGCATAAACCTAGAGGAAAAATAAAATAAAATCAATAGGTAAATTACAAAGAATCTCTAATAAAACACATGCAATAAAAAATAAAGCAAAGTCAGACAGAAAAGACTGAAATAAATAACATTTCAAAGATAAGACATAGACATACATCCGCAGGAAACAAGAGCAAACAGGGAACCATGACCTCATCAAATAGACAAATTAAGACACCAGTGATTGACCCTAACAAGAAAGTGAAAAATAAATATGTCCGTGAATTTACAGTTAACTCATTTTCAACAAAGTTGCCAAGAGCATACAATTGGGGAAAGGACAATCTATTCAACAAGTAGTGCTGGGAAAACTGATTAGCCATATGCAGAAGAATGAAAGTAGACACATATCTCTGATCATACAAAAAATAAAATTAAAAACTGGATAAAAGACTGAAATTTAGGAACTCAAACTGTGAAACAACAAGATGACAATATTGGATATACTCTACAGGACAGTGGTCTGGGCAAAGATTTCTTCAACAAAACTTCAAAAGCACAGAGAATGGAAGCAAAAGAAGACAAAGGATTATATCAAGCTACAAAGCTTCTGTGCAACAACGAAAACAACAAATGAAGTGAAGAGACAGCCCACAGAATGGGAGAATACATCCGCGAACTACCCATCTGACAAAGAATTAAAAACCAGAATATATAAAAACTCAAAACAACTCAATAGAAGAAAAAACAAAATCTGATGAAAAAAAAAAGGGGGGGACAAAAGACCAGAACAGACATTTCTCGAAAGAAGGCATACAAATGGCCAAGAAGCATATGAAAACTTGTTCAACATCACTAATCAAAGAAATGCAGATCAAATCTACAATAAGATACCATCTCACCCCAGTTAAAATAGCATTTATCTAAAAGACATGGAATAGCAGATGCTGCTGAGGATATGCTGATGGGAATGTAAACTCACATAGCCATGATGGAGAAAAGTAGAGAGATTCCTCAAAAAAAACTAAAAATAGAAATACCATGCAATCTAGCATTCTACTATTGGATATAGTAGGAGATCAGTATAGTGAAGAGCTATCTACACTCCCATGTTTATTGCAGCACTATTAAGAATAGCCAAAATACAGGATCAACCTGTGTCTATTAATTAATGAATGGATAAAGAAATCATGGTATATATATCAAATGGAATATCAGCCATATAAATGAATTATATCTTGCCATTTGCAGCAACATGGGTGAAACTGGAAGTTACTATGTTAAGTGAAATAGGTCAAGCACAGAAAGACAAATATTGCATGTTCTCACTCGTATGTGTGAGCTAATAAAGTAGATCTCATGAAGATAGAGAGTAGATTGGTGGTTGTCAGAAGCCAGGAAGGGAAGAAGGAAGTGGGAGATGAAAAAGGGGTTGATTAATGGGTACAAATATATAGTTTGATAGAAGAAATAAGACCTCATATTTGATAGATTAGTAGGAGGACTATAGTTTGTAGTATCTATTAGATATTTCAAAGTAACTAGAAGAAAATAATTTGAATATATCTAACATAAAGAAAAGACTAATAATTAAGGTAATAAATATCCCAATTACAGTGATTTGATCTTTACAAATAATATGAATATATTAAATTTTCACATGTACCTTCAAAGTATATACATCTATTATGTATCAATAAAAATTAAAATACATATATATTATACAATGAATCACAGAATTGGGAATTGAAAAAATAGTGTTCTAAAGCTCTGGCTTTATCTGAAACATGAGATAGTAAGTGTTCCTGTAATAGTGATAAAGAATCAAACAACAAAGGAGAAAACTGGAATAATTTTTAAAACAACTAACTGGTTCAATTAAAGGCAAGAAAGTAAAAGAAAATTAGAAATAGGAAAAATGAAGCCAAATTTAACATGGTACATGTCAGTAAATATATTAAAATTAAAATGAAAAAATAATACATTATCACAGAAAGCAATTATGCAGCAAAAGAATAAAGTAAAATTCAATTATATACTGCTTACAAGAAGCACAACATATATAAGTACGCTAAAAGGTTAAAAGTAAATAGAAAAGTTATACCATATAAAGTCGGGTGCAGTGGCTCATGCCTGTAACCCCGGCACTTTGGGAGTCCAAAGCAGGTGGATCACTTGAGGTCAGGAGTTTGGGACCGGCCTGCCCAATGTGGCGAAATCCTGTCTCTACTAAAAATACAAAAATTAGCTGGGTGTCATGACATGCACCTGTAATCCCAGCTACTTGGGAGGCTGAGGCAGGAGAATTGCTTGAACCTGGAAGGCAGAGGTTGAGTAAGCCAAGATGGCACCATTGTACTTCAGCCTGGGCAACAGAGTGACACAAAGAAAAATTATAACTTAAAGTAAGAAGTATGTATTAGTCTGTTCTCATGCTGCTGACAAACGCATACCCAAAACTGGGTAATTTGTAAGGAAAAACAGGTTTAAAGGACTTACAATTCCATGTGGCTGGGGAGGCCTCACACTCATAGCAGAAGGATGAAAGGCATGTCTCACATGACAACAGACAAGAAAAAACTGAGAGCCAAGCAAAACGGTTTTGCCCTTAAAAAACCATCAGATCTCATGAGACTTACTCGCTACCATTGCCACCCCCATGATTTAATTGCCTCCCACTGGGTTCCTCCCACAACATGAGGGAATTATGGGAGCTACAATTCAAGATGAGATTTGGGTGGGGACACAGCCAAACCATATCAAAGTATAACTAGGTCTAAAGAGAGCTTCTTCATGATGATAAAAGGCTCAGTAAATCAAGAATATATGACAATTCTCAGTTTGTATGATCAAATAAGATAGCCTCAAATCATATAAAGGAAACACTGACAGAAAATCAAAACATCTGCAATTATATACTAAAAGTTTTTTTTTTCTAGAGACAGGGTCTCACTTTGTCATCCCAGGCTGGAGTACTATGCAAGATTAGCTCACTGCCACCTCGAATTCCTAAGCTCAAGCAGTCCCATCTCAGCTTTTTAAGTAGCTGGGACTACAGGCACATTCCACCACAGCCAAGTTATTTTTGTATTCTTTGTAAAGACAGGGTCTCCCCATCTTGCCTAGGTTGGTCTCGAACCCCTTCTCTCAAGTCAACCTTCCACCTCAGCCTCCCGAAGTGCTAGGATTACAGGCATAAGCCAACATGCCTAACCTGAAAATATTTTTAACAAATCTCTTTTAGTAACAAATAAATAAGTCAAATTAAAATTAAGAATACAACAAGTTTAAACACAACTTTATTTTATTTTTATTTTTATTGAGATAGCATCTTGCTCTGTCACCCAGGCTGGAGTGCAGTGGCACAATCTCGGCTCACTGCAACCTCTGCCTCCCAGGTTCAAGTGATGTTCCTGACTTAGTCTCCTGAGTAGCTGGGATTACAGACACGTACCACCATGTCCAGATGATTTTTGTATTTTTAATAGAGACGGGTCTCACCATGTTGGCCATGCTGGTCTTGAAATCCTGATCTCAAGAGATTCACCCATCTAGGCCTCCCAAAGTGCTGGGATTATAGGCGTGAACCATCACACCTGGCCTCAACAATACTTTAAATTAACCTAATTACACATACAGAACACTATACACTATAATAAACATCTCCAAATTAAAATTGTTTTATGTACATATAGGTACATAGCAAAGTTGACTATATGCCAAATCATAAAACAAGCCTCAGAAAATTTCAAAGGATTGAAATTATACAGAGAATATTAGTTGACTTCTGTAGGATTAAGCTAGAAAGCAACAACAAAAAGTTAAGTATAGATTGCCAAATACCTCTAATCAATCCATTATCCATAAAATAACAATAGAAAATACTTTCAATTGAATATACAATAGTAAAAATATGAAAATGCCACACTGTGGGATAAACCTAAATCTGTTTGTAAAGGGGAATACGTAGCCTTAAATGTATGCATTTAAGAAAATGTATGCATTTTAGGGAAAAAAAGCTTGAAAATCACACATTTAGAGATCTACTTCAATAAATTAGAGAAGTAAAGCAACATTAAACTCAAAGGCAAGAGAAAAAAGTAATACTTTAAAAATACAAGACAACTGTAAAATACAGAGAATTAATAAAAACCAAAGTCTAATTAATAACAATATACACGTTACAAAATTAATCAATTTTAACATTATAGAAAATTCAAAACAAATATCAGGAATAAAAATGTGGCCATAACTTCAGATCACATAATTATTAAGATGCAAGAGGTTATATGAAACAATGTTAGGCTCATAAATAGTAAAGAATTTAAGTAAAATGGAAAAACTTCTTGAAAAATTGATTTTATCAAACTGGGCCCATAAAATCACCAAAAATTTGAACAGTACAAAATTTTATAAAATAATTTAATCAACAATAAAATTTTTCCTGCACAAATAAAACTCTAACCCAGACAGATTCAAACATGAATTCTCAAAACATTTAAGAAAATGTAAATAACATCAATCTCATACAATACCCCCCAGAGAAAAGTCAAAGAGGGAATACTATTCTACAAGTTTCATGATAGTGGTATAACTTTAATACTATATCTAAAAATAGACATTACAATAAAAGGAAGCAATGTTACAGGTCCTCTCTCATGGACACACATTTTTAAAATCCTAAATAAAATATTCAAATATAAGAAAACCCTTGAGAGAGAGAGTGCCCAATGTAATAAAGCTATTAACGTAATGAAGCGGAAACTGCATGACCTTTATCATGCTGTCTTTAGCAGGTTAAGAGGTGTTAAAGGTAGGCCAGTCGTTGCAAACCGATATGTTCTTCGGTGCAGCCATAATGGAAATATTTTGAGTGAACTGAAAAACTGGTGACCTCAGGTCACAAAAAGGAAACCCAAAAGGGAAAGAGAAAAAGTAAGATAAGAAATTGAAGATGGATTTCATTACGTGGATAAAGTAATAATGTTCAGAAACTGATTGTTTGGATCACAAACCATTGAAATTGCTCCAACTGTTACATCTTTAAGTGCTTCTACTTGAATCACTAGGTTAAAGCTACCCTTTGACACTTCTGTGGAAAGATGTTTAGGACTTCAAGCATATACTTGTGGAATGGGGAAAGCCTCAAATTTTCATGAAATCCTTCTGCATTGTACACAAAATTCTAAATAGTTATGTTCAAAGAATATAATAACATGAAAACATGATATGAGTTTCCAGTCACTTTGACAACTGTATTTTTTAGTAAAATGGTCACCTTAAAAAATAATTGGGGGTTGAATTATTTTAAGATGCATTTCATTTTTTATGACTTAAAATGCAAAGTACACATACATTCATTTAGTTTGTTAGCTATGAAGTATAGTGAGATTTGCAAAAGTTACTTTAATTTTTAGGAATATTTAACTTATAATTTTTTTCTTGTAGAAATAATTTTATACTTGAAGTTATTAAAAAAAACCTTTCCCTTTTGTATAGAAATTTCAAGCAAATTTATCTTAGTTGTTTTGGGGCAAAGAAGTATAATCACTAATAGTGATTATACACAGGCCTCCCTCCATAACCAGATAGAAAGCAGCTACCTGCATAGAGACACAGAACTCCTTGTATGTACATTATTAAATCTATAGAACCCCTGGGAGTAGTAAAGACAGGCTGTAGGGATGGCCTCACAGTTCAGAAAACTGAGATCTCACTAAGCTTATCAAAACATTATAAGCCATACAAAGAAAAGGAAACAACAGTAGAGGAAGAATCAACAGATGAACATACAAATTTTTTAACCAAAGACATTTGACTAATTGCACCTATTACACACCTACAGAATAATCCACACAACAGAATATGCATTCTTCTCATCTGCACATGCACATTCTCTAAGAGTGACGACATATGTAGCCATTAAGCAAGCCTCAACAAGTTTAAAAAATAATCAAAATCTTACCAACCACACTGTCAGACTACAGTAAAATATAAACAGAAATCAATACTGAGAAGAACTATCAAAACCATACAATTACATGGAAGCTAAACAACCTGTTTCTGAATGACTTTGAGGTAAGGAAAGAAATTAAGGCAGACATTCAAAAAAAATTCTTTGAATCTAATAAAAACAGAGACACGACATATAAGAATATTGGGGACACAGCTAAAGCAGTATAAGAGGAAATTTTCTAGCACTAAATACCTACCTCAAGTAGTTAAAAATATTACAAACTAACAACCTAATTTCACACCTAGAGTAACCAGAAAAACAGGAGCAAACCAATGCCAAAGCCCCAAGAAGAAAAGAAATGACCAAAATTAGAACTAAACTGAACAAAATTGAGATGTAAAAATCCACACAGAAGATCAATGAAAACAAAAGTTGGTATTTTGAAAGACTAAACAAGATTGATAGACTGCTAGCTAGATTAATTTAAAAAAAAGAAAATCCAAATAAACACAATCAGAAATGAAAAGGGTAACATTACAACTGACCCCACAGAAATACAAAAAAATTATAAGAGATTATGAACACCTCTATGCACACAAACTTGAAAATCTAGAATAAATGGCTAAACTCCTGAAAATACGAAGCCTCACAAGATTGAATCAGGAAAAATAATGAAATCCTGAACATACCATTAATGAGCTCTGAAACTGAATCAGTGATGAAAACCTTACCAACCAAAATAAAAAACCCCAGACAAGATGGATTCACAGCTGAATTCTACCAGGTATACAAAGAAGAATTACTACCAGTCATATCAAAATTATTCCAAAATCTTGAGAAGGAACTTATCCCTAATACATTCTATAAAGCCAGCATCAGTCTGATACCAAAACCTGGCAGAGACACAACAAAAAAGGAAAACTTCACACCAATATCCCTGATGAACAAAAATCATCAACAAAATACTAGCAAACCAAATCCAGCAGTTAATTTATCATGATCACATAGACTTTGTTACTGGGATGCAAGGTTGATTCAACGTACAGAAATCAGTAAATGTGATTCTTCATATAAACAGAAGTGAAAACAAAAACCCCATAATCATCTCAATAGACACAAAAAAGCCTTCGATAAAATTCAATATCTCTTCTTGTTAAAAACCATAAACAAATTAGGCATCAAAAGACATACCTCAAAATAGTAAGGGCCATCTATGACAAACCCACAGTCAGCATCATACTGAATGGGCAAAAGTTGGAAGCATTCTCCTTGAGAACTAGAACAAGGCAAGGATGCCCACTCTCACCACTCCTATTCAACATAGTATTGGAAGTCCTAGCCACAGAAATCAAGCAGGGAACAAAATAAAAGTCATCCAGATAGAAACAGTACAAGTCAAACCATCTCTCTTTGCAGACAGTATGATGCTATACCTGGAAAACCCCATAGATTCCACCAGAAAGCTCTTAGAACTGATAAACTACGTTAGCAAGCTTTTAGGATACAAATATCAGTATACCAGAAGTAGTAGCATTTCTATACACCAATAATGTCCAGGCTGAGAGCCAAATCAAGAATGAAATCCCATTCACAATAGCCACAAAGGAAAATAAAATACCTAGTAATACAGCTTACCAAGGAGGTGAAAGATCTCCACAATGAGAATAATTACAAAACACTGATGAAATAAATCAGAGGTGATATAAAACAAATGGAAAACATTCCACGCTCTTTTTTTTTTTTTTTTTTTTTTTGAGATAGAGTTTCACTCAGTCACCAGGCTGGAGTGCAGTTGTGTGACCTTGGCTCACTGCAACCTCTGCCTCCGCAGTCAAGCGATTCTCCTGCCTCAGTCTCCCGAGTAGCTGGGATTACACGTGCACACCCAGCTGATTTTTGTATTTTTAGTAGAGACAGGGTTTCACCATGTTGGCCAGGATGGTCTCGATCTCTTGACCTCGTGATCCGCCCGCCTTGGCCTCCCAAAGTGCTGGGATTACAGGAGTGAGCCACCACAGCCAGCCTAGATTCAGTGCTATTTCTATCAAACTACCAATGTTATATTTTAACAGGACTAGAAAAAAAATTTAAAAATTCATGTGGAACCACAAAAGATCCTGAATAGCCAAAGTAATCCTAAACAAAAAGAACAAAGCTGAAGGCATCATACTACTGATTTCAAACTATTCAACACAGCTACAGTAACCAAAACAACATTGTACTGGTACAAAAACAATGTGACATAGACCAAGGGAACAGGATAGAGAATCCAGAAATAAAGCCACATATCTACAATTACCTCATCTTTGACAAAGCTGACAAAAATAAGCAATGGGGAAAGGACTACTATATTATGCCATTCTTGCATTGCTATACAGAAAGATCTGAGACTGGGTAATTTATAAGAAAATAAGTTCAATTGTCTCATAGTTCTACAGGCTGTATAGGAAGCATAGTGCCGGCGTCTGCTTCTGGGGTGGCTTTAGGAACCTTTCAATCATGATGGAAGGTGAATAGGGAACAGGCATCTCACATAGCTGAAGCAGAAGCAAAAGAGCGTGAAGGAGAGATGTCACACTTTACAACAATCAGATCTCACAATAAATCACTCACTATCACAAGGACAGCACCAGGCCATAAGGAAACTTCCCTTATAACTCACACACCTTCCACCAGGCCTCACCTCCAACATTGGGGATTGCAATTTAACATGAGATTTGCAAGGGCATATATTCAAACCATATCAACTCCCTGTTCAAAAAATGCTGCTGGGATAACTGGCTAGCCATATACAGAAGATTGAAACTAGACCCCTTCAATTCATCATACACAAAATGTAAGACAAGATGGATTAAAGACTTAAATGTAGTACCTAAAACTATTAAAAACTCTAGGAGAAAACCTAGGGCAAACCATTCTGGACATCTGACTTGGCAAAGAATTTATGACTAAGTATCCAAAAACAACTGCAACAAAAATTGACAAGAGAGACCTAATTAAATGAAAGAACTTCTGCACAGCAAAAGAAACTATCAACAGAGTAAACAGACAACCTACAGAATGGCAGAAAACATTCTCAATCTATTCATTCAAGAAAGGTCTAGTATCTAAAATCTATAAAGAATTTAAACAATTTACAAGCAAAAGACAACCCCATTAAAAATGGGCAAAGTACATGATCAGACACTTCTCAAAAGAAGACATACATGCAGCCAACAAATATATTACCAAATGCTCATCATCACTAATCATTAGAGCAACGCAAATTAAAACCATAATGAGTTTCCATCTCATACCAATCAGAATGGCTATTACTAAAAAGCATAAAAATGGCTGGGCACAGTGGCTCATGCCTATAATCTTAGCACTTTGGGAGGCCGAGGTGGGTGGATTGCCTGAGCTCAGGAGTTTGAGACCAGCCTGGGCAACATGGTGAAACCTCTTAAAACTAAAAGGCAGAAATGAAGTCCACAGGCAAACAGCCCGAGCGGCGCCCTGGCAGCCCGGGCGGCGCCCTGAGCCTAGTTAAAGATCAACCCCGGACCTAACCAATTAGGTTATCTATAGACTCCAGACATTGTAAGGACAAACGTTGTGAAAGTCTCTGTCCTGCTCTGTTCTGATTACTGGTGTCTGCCACATATCTTAGTCCTGGGCCCAGTACAAACACATTCCTCCATTTTGTCCCAACTTCCTGAGCCCAACACAAACACCCCCCCACACACACACCTCAGAAACACCACCTAGAGAGCCCCGATAAGATCACAACCGTTTGTAGTTTTACTAAATGCGCGGGAACAAATAGAAAACTGTTAATTGTATAACTTAAAATATTAACCAATTACCAGTTGTGATGCTGCAACCAAAAGAATTCCTTTGTACCTCTGTAACCTTACATATCCTGTATGCATCGGGCTATAAAAAGCGGGCACATGCATCATTCGAGGCCCTCTTGTATGTTGTAGAACGGAGGGACCAAGTTCGAACTTGCATTAAAGATCCTTGCCGCTTGGCTTTGACTCTGGACTCTGGTGGTCTTCTTCGGGGAATAAACGGTCTGGGCATAACACCTCCTCTCCACTAAAATACAAAAAAAAAAAAAAAAAGCCAGGCATGGTGGCACACACCTGTGGTCTCAGCTACTTGGGAGGCTGAGGCAGGAGAATCACTTGAACCCGGGAAGTGGAGGTTGCAGTGAGCCGAGATGACCCCACTGCACTCCAGCCTGGGGGACAGAGCAATTCTCTGTCTCAAAAAAAAAAAAAAGAAAAAAGAAAAAAACAAAAACAAGGCTAAAAACAACGGATGCTGGCAAGATTGCAGAGAAAATGGAAAACTTATACACTGCTAGAGGGAATGTAAACTAGTTCAGCCACTGTTGAAAGCAGTTTGAAGAGTTCTCAAATAACTTAAAACAGAGCTACCATTCAACCCAGCAATTGCACTGCTCTGTATATACCCAAAGAAAAATAAATTGTTCTACTAAAAAGATATATGCATTCATATGTTTATTGCAGCACTATTCACAATAGTAAAGACATGGAATCAATGGAAATGCCCAACAATAATGGAGGGCGTTTTAAATTTATCACTGTGATAAATTTAAAAAGCCTTCAGTATATCAGATTTATAGACTGAAAGAATCAATATTGAAAATATATTACTTTCTTTCACGATTGACCTAAATGGTACAAGTTATTTCAAACAACTATCAGTATGATGCTTTGTATTAATTGACAAGCCACTATAGCAATGTTGGTGGTATAGCAAAAGGGATAGAAATTGCCAGGACAATTTGGAAAATTACTTATAAATTTTGGAGATTTAAACTACAAGTCATCAAGATTATTACATATATAGACATTATTAACAATATAATATTGATATCATGATAGAATACTAGATAAATAGAATAGACTGTAGAGTCCACAACAGACCCATAAATATGTGTTTGTGACAAATTTACATTGTGAACTACTGGGGAGAGTATGTTCTCATAAAGTGAATTCATGTGGAAAAAATAACTTTGACCCTTACCACATGGCATGCAAAAAATTAATTCCATACAGATCATAGATATAAATGTCATAAATATAAAGATAAAACAAATGCAATATAAGTGTAGGATAATAGCTTTATGATCTTCAAGTCAGCAAAATTTATTATGCAAGTCGTAAGAAGCACTAGTTTTAGAGGAAATAATTTAT
Organism: Trachypithecus francoisi; assembly: GCF_009764315.1. NCBI lineage: Eukaryota > Metazoa > Chordata > Mammalia > Primates > Cercopithecidae > Trachypithecus > Trachypithecus francoisi. The sequence goes on from NW_022681468.1 coordinate 56,950,463, forward strand.
AAATTGTAACTTTAGTTCATCAAACAACACCGTTAATAGAATAAATGGAATAAAAAAGCAAGCTACATGTTGGGAGTAGAAATTTTTAATTTATAGTTCAAAAACAAATAAGATCTTTATCCTAAGTATATAAAGACCTTCTGCCAGTCAATTAAAATATATATCTATATGTAAATGTCTAACTTTTAAAATGGGAATATTTAAAGCCAATAAGCATATGAAAAATGTTACTGCCATCAGGCAATTACAAAATAAAACCAAAATTGAGATACTGTGATATTTACAACATTAAAACAACAACAAAAACTAGCAATATGACAATATCAAATATTGGAGAAGATGTGGAACAAATGGAAATATTTTATGTAAGGGTATTGGAAAGGGAATTCATATTTTGAATGAGTAGCTGATCAAATTAACCCCTTAAGATTTTTTTTCATAACTTTGATATTTCATGAAGGATGAACATAAGGATCATTTCTCAGTAAAGCTTCAACAGCATGTAAAAGACCACAGCATACTTTGGCGCTACTTGATCTTGGTGTTCTGTGGCCCATGAATATATATGGCTTTCATCTTGTTTCCTGACATCTTCTCTTAAGCTTCTTTCATATTCTGGTCAAGTATACTATTTCCTTTCACATAGTTTTATCTCCCAACATATATTTCCCCTTTATCTGGAAAAGTCTCCTTTTCTAGGTATCAACTTCCTCTTCATCTTCCAAGACCCAGGTCAAAGTTTCTTTTCAATGTGCAGCCTGTCTCAACTTTCTCAGGCATTGTTGCCCTTGCCACTGGGACTTTGTAATCTCATCATTACATTGAACTAGTTAAGAATTCTTATTAGCTAGGAATTAATTTTGCCAGAATACACTTTTGTGCTTTTGATACCTGATGCAGTTGTTTTCTGGCTTGTTTTAAATGAATATATTAATTGCTATTAATAATCAAAGTTACATATTTGTTGCAGTAAGTCCCTAGATACTTTTTCTCTGTATTTACCACCATTTTCCTTCATCTTGTTACTTGGAATTCCACAACCCAGTGCTATATTTCTTTCAATATGCAATTTGAAGTTGTATAAGCTTCATATAGGCTTTAGAAACCATGGAGTAAATGAGACATCCAACAAACAAACCATTTATAATATTCTCTCTCATAACCCTTTCATAGCTAGTTTTTGACAGTTACATTCAGGCAGGAATGCTTGAGTTCCTCTGGCATTTGTCTTTCAGTTCCTTCCATTATTCCAATTCATCATTTCTGGACATCTCTGCTAATCCCAAGTCAGTACTGTCTGTAGGCTTTTATGGCTTTTCAGATTTATTTCTCTAATAATAATACAATTTATAAACTTCCAAAGCAAGCTATTATTATGGTTCTAGACTATGGAGAAGATATGATGATGTTGAAAAAATAATGGTGTTTTTCTTGGAAAAAAAAAATTGATATCAAAGCTCCTCTTCTGTTTCTTGAGGAAAAACCTTTTTCTATAATATGTTTAAACATGTGGCAAAATATTGTATAGATATAAATTTGAGATGTTAACCAGTGGTGTGCTGATAAGCTCTCTTTCTAAAACAAAGTAAACAGTTGATTTGTACATTTGCTGCTGTTCATGGTGTGATGCTCCACCATGATCAATTTCAACCAACCAATTGATATCACTGAATTAGGGAGAAAGGCAAAAGTTTGGCTACAAGCAGGGCTGCACCACACTACTCACTGCATTCTCTTTGCCTACATATAATAAAATTTCTCATATTCCCTCTGAACCCCAGGAAACAGTGAATACTGTGCTGAAAGGATCTCAGACTTTGTATTCAACAGTTGAGAGACAGTTTATTCTTCAAATAAACTTGAAATTGGACACTCTCAATCAATGGGGTTTTCCTACTGGAAGTTGTAAGCGAAAGCATTAAGTAATAAATTTAATTACAACTATCTGTGGGGGAAAATAATTTTTAAATGCATTGTAATAATTGAAGATATAATCAGATTTTGCAGAACAGCTTTATCGAACATTATTTTAAATTATTATAGGCAATTTTTTGAAAACCTTTAAATGTACAGATAAGTTGCATAGAAAGCAAAGAGAGTTCTGATATACCTCTCCCCACCAAAAGCCCTCTACACTCACACCCCACACCCCCACACACAGTTTCCCCCAATTAGTAACCTATTGGATTAGTGTGGTACAGCTGTTATTATACAATTAATAAGCCAATATTGACACATTGTCTATAGGATGCATATAAAGTTCACGCTTTGTGTTGTACATTCTGTGGTTTTTGCCAGAAGTATAATGTAATGTAGCCACCATTGTGGTATTGTATAGAATAGTTACACTACTCTAAAAATCCTCTGTGCTCCCTTTATTCTTCCCTATCTGCCCAGAAATCCTTGGCAACCACCAATCTTTTTATTGTTTCTATAGTTTTGCTTTATCCAAAATACCATAAAATTGGAATCATATAGTGCATAGCCTTTGCAGATTGGCCTCTTTCATTTAACAATATGCATTTCTCTTTCCTCCATGACTTTTCAAATCTTGATAGCTCATTTGTTTTCAGCTCTAAGAATATTCTATTGTCTGGAAGAACCACAGTTTATTTATCTATTCAGCTATTGAAGGATATGTTGGCTGCATCCACATTTTGGCAGTTATGTATAAAGTTGTTATAAATGTTAATGTGCTAGTTTTTATGTGGACATACACTTTCAACTCATTTGTATCAATACCTAGGAGCACAATTGCTGGATTATATGGTAAAAGTATGTGCAGTTTTGTATGAAACTGTCAAGCTGTCTTTCAAAGTGTCTGTACCATTTCACATTCCCACAAAAAATGAATGAGAGTTCCTTTTGCTCCACATCCTTGCTAGGATTTGGTGCTGTCAGCGTTTTGGATTTTGGCCATTCTAATTAAGTATCATTTTTTAATTTACAATTTCTGATGACATATCATGTCAATCGTCTTTTCATATACTTATTTGCCCAATGCATACATTCTTAAAAGCTGTGCTTTCAAGTAAGAGCTGACAGAATTAGCCTAATCTAAGCATTGTTAATAAATGGACAACAAGCTTAACAGATGTTTGGAAATTGTGTCGTGATAGAGCAAGTACGACTTATATAAAGATATCTACCTGTTTTATGAACCTAGGATGGAGAGTTCACTTTTCGCTCATCTCAAGACAGAATCTAAGAAAACACATGCTTAACATATCAGAAGACTCAGCTGGAAAAAAGGAAAATTTCACAGGCACTCATATGCTGAAATATTATAATAAATGTATATTCCTTCCCATTACTCAGCTATGGTCATTAAGGTGGTGACATATATTTAAAAAGATAAGTAAAACAATTTCCAATTCAATTATATCTAGGACTTTTCACATCTACACTATTTTCTAAATTTCATCTCCACAAATGTGTTTGGAATTTGCATTAAAATTACTAATATTTTCATTTTCATATTAGTAATTTAGTAAGGCTACGTCCTATCAAAGCTTGTAGGGAAAAAACAGTTTTTCCAAAATAATCAGTTATAGCAACAAAGAATCCCAACAAATAGCATGAAAGCCCCTGTGGAACTGTCTGTCTCCTCAAAGGTATCGTGGACATCAGAAAATCGTATTGGGAGAGAGTCGAATTTCTCTTGCCCATTTCATTCTGTTTGAATAAATAACCTCTTTAGTATGCTTCCCATTCCTCGATATTTAAAAATAACACATTCAAAACAGTATGTATATGAAGTCATAAAAGTTGGGTAACATTAGAATAGATTAAAGAAAACACATAGAAGTGGAAATTAAATCCTAAATAATTTGAATAAATAAAGACAGATGTTAAGAAAGGAAAAATGCCAGACTCTTTTCCCAAGGGACAGATCAACAAATGGAGAACTCATAAAAGTTATAGAGGCATCACCTTCCTTATAACATGCATGTGGAGCAGTGATATAAGCTTCCCAGAAAACTGTGAGCAGATCACTAGGAACAGCTATAAAAAGCACATTACCATAATTCAGTTTGTTACCTAAGACAGACATTTACTAGGCTACACCAAAATAAAAGTGTAATTTTTGATCCAATTATGGAAGAATTAAAATAGCACTCAGAATTGAAACAGGCATTTCAGGTTGACAGATTTGCTGAAAGTCTATGTTGAAGAGAACATATTATATTGGTAGTTACACTTTCAAATATGTTAACACCACAGTCATTTGGAAGGAATAAGATATATTTGTTCTTAACTATCCATGATTATCTGCAAAAATAAAAATACAGAATTGCATATAGTGAATTGTCAAATATGGAAATTATGTGTGTGGATGAATGATCAACAACTCTGACACTGCTTGCAAATCACATTATTTTTAAGGAACAAAATATTTAATGTTCTCATGAACATGACAATATAAACATTTTGAAAACATAGTAATAAGATAATATGATACTTGTTTTTAGAACAGGCTACAAGAGACTTTTTCTATCTGATATACTTGCGGCCTATTTATTGCAGTAATCACAGCAGCACTTTTGCTGACAAATAATTCTGTAAACATATTATTTCACTTTCTAAATAAATTCACTAGAATGGTCACTGCGATGTGTTATTGGTTTCTGAACTTCTCTCAAAGAATGGATTTTTTATTATTAAATTTGGATTGTTTACAATATAACAATAGATGATGGGGCAAAGAATTTTTATTATGTGTTAACATCTTGAATATAAACACACTGAGAACAAATGACAAGTAATAATCTCTTCTAACTGGCCTATAGTTTTACTGTTACTGCTCATTATTCAATAGCAACCAGTCACATCACATTTGTCTTCTGAAAATATGGTTGCTCTGGTCCTTCTCTAGTGTTTAGTCTCTTTTCCTTCACACCGATTTAGTGATTCTTACACTTGTCTCTGACCAACATTTTCTGCTTTTTGATCCTGGACGGCTACTTCCTGCTGTTCATACCAGTATACTAATTCCAGAGACCTCCTAGGCTCTGTCTGTAAATCTTCAGATTTCAAATGTAATTTCAGAGACATATTGTTGATGGCAAGTTTTAAACTTAAGAGCTAAACCCTTCATTTGGTCTCACTAAAATTAGCACTAGACAATAATATTAGCTAGTACCTCACTGATTTAACATGAATAAAATTTTTTAAATAATGCAATGAGAAAAGAAAAGGAATTAGACTTAAATATATTGAAAAAAGAGAGTTCAAGTCTTCAGAATTGTATTTTGGTTGTCTATTTAAAAAAGAGGAGAAGAAGGAGAAAGAAGAAAGAGGGAAAAGGAGAAGGAATAATAGGGGAAGGGGACAGAATTGTTCCTGAAAAATTATTTAAAAAGACTTGGAAGTTCATAAAAGTGGCATATTAAAGATATCTACAAGCTCTCCTGTATAGCAGCAGTAAGCAGAAATGGTGGTAAAGACCTTGAACTCTGCCATTAAGCAGTACTTAGTTCAAACCAATAAACACATCAAGAAAATGAACATTCTTCAAAAATCACAAAATATATTAGGTTTTACATGACAAAGACAATATTTACACAGATTATACAGAGTATTTTTAGTCATGAATTTCATGAGTGCTGAAATTTTACCTAAAAGTTGATATGATTTATATCCTTATCTATCCTTATCTTGGAAATATGGGTCAAGCATTTCCATAGAGGAACTTGTTAAGAATAGATAAAGGACATTTTTGACAATAAAATTTTATTTTATATCTAAACCATTTTAATAGGTGAGTTATTTAAATATTAACCAAGTAGTTTGTAGAAAATCTGTCACAGGATACGTGATCTAGACAAGTTCATCAATATTGATTATTCTACTGTGAGGGAAAGAGGGAGATAATGTTGTATACAAGGATACAAGAAATATTTATTCTAATATTCCAAATCTCCTTGCAGCTAATAAGCAGTCCTAGTCAATGGGGGTATATATAGAAATGTTATTTGGCAATTTCTGAGAACCTTCCATCCTTGAGTGAAGGGTAGCTCTAAGCCAAAGCAAAATGCTCTGAAATCAGACTACTTAGGTTTGATTACTGATATCTGCTCTTAGTTTTGTGAACTTCAGTCACTAAATATCTCTGCATGTCAGTTTCTTCATGTCTAAAATAGGAATATTTACATGAGCTTCCTCATAGTGCCACCACGAGTATTAAGATATCACATACAAAGTCCTAGTACAATGGTTGGCACATACTTAGTAAGTTTAGTCACTGTGCTATAAAGCTTTGCCTTCTCACTTTTGGTGAATTTGATATATTAAAATTTTAAATAGTTCAGGGGTTCAAAGAGTTTTATGTCGTTAATATCTGTACCAAAAAATGATATAAATTATAAGGAGGTCGAGTGATTCAGACAGATAACTTCTATTCTGCTACTATCCTTCCTCCAAGGTTTGCCAGAAGTCTTCAGGGCAGAATGAAAAATGAATAGGTGCAAATCTGCATAATGGCATTCCTTCAGTAATTTCAACCCCAGCTATTTGAATTAAAATGTCTAATTTAAAACATACAAAAACTAAACAACACCAAAGTAAAACAACAACAGTAACAAACCATATTCAGACTTCTAAGCCATCAATTGCCTGATTTTGAAAACCTTGTACCTGGGAAAAGTGAAGCAACTTTCTGTTTCCTAATACATTATATTTAAATTTCACTTTAGAAATTTTAACATTTGGCATGCACAGCAACAGCCCTTGCCTAAATGTCATCATCTACAATTGAAATGTTTGGAACTTATTTCTCTGAAAATTTTTCTTAATACAAAATTCTTCGATAAACTTTATTGGTTTCCAGGGCCACAGGTTTGCGTGTTGCTGAATGTGACCCTCTTTTGCCTTACAACAGAGCATGTTCTCTTCTGGGCATCAGCTTTCTGGAATTACAGCTTTCTAGAACGACAAATAGCATTTGACCCAGCAATCCCATTACTAGGTATATACCCAAAGGATTATAAATCATTCTACTATAAAGACACATGCACATGTATGTTTATTGCAGAACTGTTCATAATAGCAAAGTCTTGGAACCAACCCAAACCACAGCTCTGTAGAAGAACTGGTGGAATAAAGTGCAACCCTGGCCTCTGAATCCTCTCTTCATTCAGGCTCTTCACTAAAATGCCCCTCCCTGTTTTGCCTAGCACAGTCAGCTCCAGATACCTCTTCCTCTCCTGTGCCCTTAGACTTGAGCTCATTCTGTGGCTTGCCTGATGTACTGGAGCACCACCACTTCTACCTGGCTCAGATCCCATTGGCCTGAAAGCAGTGCACACTTCTTCCTTTACTGTGATGGTGCCGTGCCTCTAGGTGTCAGTCCGTGAGACAGGCGACCTCCCAGCATCCAGGGCTCTACCAGAGAAACAGAATTTTTCCTTCACAATCTGCATTACTATCCCCATAGCCTCTGTCATCCCAGACAGCTAAGAAACTATTCTTCAGTCTCTTTAGAGCAAAGTTTCTCAGCCTTGTTATTCTTGACATTTTGGACTGGATAATTATTTGATGGCAGGGAGGGGACTCTCTTGTGTGTTGTAGATGCTTACCAGCATCCCTGGTACCACCTACAAGATGCCAATAGCACTACCCTACCCCATCTTTGTGGTAACATTCGAAATGCCTTCAGATTCTGCCAAATATTCCTGGGGAGAGGGGGCGGGGGAATTGTAACCAGGTAAGAGACACTGCTCCAGAGAAAAATCCTGCCATCCTCAAACATTACTCATCAAAACATTAAGTTATTCCAGAGGTCGTCTAAATTTTTTAAGGGGTTTAGTATTTTGGAAACAAAAGTTACTAGAGAATTGCAGAGTATTTCCTGTTTTCCATCCAATTCACATTCCTTATCATGATGAGATAATAATGTGGAAGCAGGAAGTCTACATGATTCCCTCATTGATATATTTCTCCTACAGCACACACATCGTATAACCTCAGGATATTATTGTGCAGTAGTAGCTCATGCCTGTTGTGAGATTACAAAATCCATCTCTTCTCTTTACACTTCTTTCTTCCATTTTAGGGACTTTTCATTCCCAACGTTCAGATTCTAAGTGGGGCTCTTGTATTATTTTCACTCTTTCTACTCCTCTAGCTGTGAATAGAGCTGGAGGAACAGATTTTGGCATTACTAATGCACATGGGCTGTCTATTACACGAGACCATACTGCAATTCCTTCCTTCCACTGAATGTAGTTGTTTTATCTTACCACCTCTTTCCCAGCATGTGAGGTTTTCTCTTAGCTTAGTTATCTCTCTAATGTTGCTCTCAATTTCCTCTTACTTTTTATGGTAATTTTCAAGTATAATTTTTATTCCTCATCTTGACTATTTTGCATTTTACTTATTTTTTTTTATCATACTTTAAGTTCTGGGATACATGTGCACAACATGCAGGTTTGTTACATAGGTATACATATGCCATGTTGGTTTGCTACACCCATCAAATAGTCATTTACATTAGGTACTTCTCCTAATACTATCCCTCCCCCAGGCCCCCAGCCCCTGACAGGCCCCAGTTTATGATGTTCCCCTCCCTGTGTCCATGTGTTATCACTATTCAACTCCCATTTATGAGTGAGAACATGGGGTGTTTGGTTTTCTCTTCTTGTGTTACTTTGCTGAGAATGATGGTTTCCAGTTTCATCCACGTCTCTGCAAAGGACATGAACTCATTTTTTATGGCTGCATAGTATTCCATGGTATATATGTGCCACATTTTATTTATCCAGTCTATCGTTGATGGGCATTTGGGTTGATTCCAAGATTTTGCTATTGTGAACAGTGCTGCAATAAACATACGTGTGCATGTGTCTTTATAGTAGAATGATTTATAATCCTTTGGGTATATACCCAGTAATGGGATTGCTGGGTAAAATGGTATTTATAGTTCTAGATCCTTGAGGAATCTCCACACTGTCTTCCACAGTGGTTGAACTAATTTACACTCCCACCAAGAGTGTAAAAGTGTTCCTATTTCTCCACATCCTCTCCAGCATCTGTTGTTTCCTGACTTTTTAATGATTGCCATTCTAACTGGCATGAGATGGTGTCTCGTTGTGGTTTTGATTTGCATTTCTCTAATGACCAGTGATGATGAGCATCTTTTCATAAGTTTATTGGCTGCATATATGCCTTCTTTTGAGAAGTGTCTGTTCATATCCTTTGCCCACTTTTTGATGGGGTTGTTTGTTTTTTTCTTGTAAATTAGTTTAAGTTCTTTGTGGATTTTGCATATTAGCCCTAGGTCAGATGGATAGATTGCAAAGATTTTCTCCCATTCTGTAGATTGCCTGTTAACTCTGATGATAGTTTCTTTTGCTATGCAGAAGCTCTTTAGTTTAATTAGATCCCATTTGTCAATTTTGGTTTTTGTTGCCATTGCTTTTGGTATTTTAGTCTTGAAGTCTTTGCCCATACCTACGTGCTGAATGGTATTGCCTAGATTTTCTTCTAGGGTTTTTGTGGTTTTAAGTATTATGTTTAAGCCTTTAATCCATCTTGACTTAATTTTTGTATAAGGTGTAAGGAAGGGATCCAGCTTCACCTTTCGGCATATGGCTAGCCAGTTTTCCCAGAACCATTTATTAAATAGGGAATCATTTCCTCATTTCTTGTTTTTGTCAGATTTGTCAAAGATCAGATGGTTGCAGATGTGTGGTGTTATTTCTGAGACATCTGTTCAAGATCAGATGGTTGCAGATGTGTGGTGTTATTTCTGAGACCTCTGTTCTGTTCCATTGGTCTATGTCTCTGTTTTGGTATGCGTACCATGCTGTTTTTGTTACTGTAGCCTTGTAGTATAGTTTGAAGTCAGGTAGCATGATGCCTCCAGCTTTGTTCTTTTCACTTAGAATTGTCTTGGCTATGCAGGCTGTTTTTGCTTCCATATGAAATTTAAAGTAGGTTTTTCCAGTTCCGTGAACAAAGTTAGTAGTAGTTTGATGGCGATAACCTTAAATCTGTAAATTACTTTTAGCAGTATGGCCATTTTGGCAATATTGATTCTTCCTATCCATGAGCATGGTATGTTCTTCCATTTGTTTATATCTTATTTTATTTCATTGAGCAGTGGTTTGTAGTTCTCCTTGAAGAGGTCCTTCACATCCCTTGTAAGTTGGAATCCTAGGTATTTTATGCTCTTAGTAGCAATTGTGAATAGGAGTTCATTCATGATTTGGCTCTCTGTTTGTCTGTTACTGGTGTATAAGAATGCTTGTGATTTTTGCACATTAATTTTGTATCCTGAGACTTTGCTGAAGTTGCTTATCAGCTTAAGGAGATTTTGGGCTGAGACAATGGGGTTTTCTAAATGTACAATCATGTCATCTGCAAACAGGGACAATTTGACTTCTTCTTTTCCTAACTGGATACCCTTGATTTCTTTCTCTTGCCTGATTGTCCTAGTCAGAACTTCCAACACTATGTTGAATAGGAGTGGTGAGAGAGGGCATCCCTGTCTTGTGCCAGTTTTCAAAGGGAATTTTTCCAGTTTTTGCCCATTCAGTATGATATTAGCTGTGGGTTTGTCGTAAATAGCTCTTATAATTTTGAGGTACGTTCCATCAATACCGAATTTATTGAGCGATTTTAGCATAAAGGGCTGTTGAATTTTGTCAAAAGCCTTTTCTGCACCTATTGAGATAATCATGTGGTTTCTGTCACTGGTTCTGTTTATATGCTGGATTACGTTATTGATTAGGGTATGTTGAACCAGCCTTGGATCCCAGGGATGAAACCCACTTGATCATGGTGGATAAGTTTTTTGATGTGCCGGTATGTTATTGAGGATTTTTTGCATCGATGTTCATCAGGGATATTGGCCTAAAATTTTCTTTCTTTTTGTGTGTGTGTGTGTGTGTCTTTGCCAGCTTTTGATATCAGGATGATGCTGGTCTCATAAAATGAGTTAGGGAGGATTCCCTCTTTTTCTATTGATTGGAATAGTTTCAGAAGGAATAGTACCAGCTCCTCTTTGTACCTCTGGTAGAATCAGCTGTGAATCCATCTGGTCCTGGACTTTTTTTGGTGGTAGGCTATTAATTATTGTGTCAATTTCAGAACCTGCTATTGGTCTATTCAGAGATTCGACTTCTTCCTGGTTTAGTCTTTGGTGCATGTGTCCAGGAATTTATCCATTTCTTCTAGATTTCTTAGTTTATTTGCATAGAGGTGTTTATAGTATTCTCTGATGGCAGTTTATATTTCTGTGGGATCAATGGTGATATCCCCTTTATCACTTTTTATCATGTCTCCTTGATTCTTCTCTCTTTTATTCTTTATTATTCTGGCTAGTGGTCTATCTATTTTGTTGATCTTTTCAAAGATCCAGCTCCTGTATCCCTTGATTTTTTGAAGGGTTTTTTGTGTCTCTGTCTCTTCAGTTCTGCTCTCATCTTAGTTATTTCTTTTCTTCTGCTAGCTTTTGAATTTGTTTGCTCTTGCTCCTCTAGTTCTTTTAATTGTAATGTTAGGGTGTCAATTTTAGATCTTTCCTCCTTTCTTTTGTGGGCATTTAGTGCCGTACATTTCCCTCTACACACTGCTTTAAATCTGTCCCAGAGATTCTGGTATGTTGTGTCTTTGTTCCCATGGTTTCAAAGAACATCTTTCTTTCTTTCTTCATTTCATTATTTACCTAGTAGTCATTCAGGAGCAGGTTGTTCAGTTTCCATGTATTTGTGCAGTTTTGAGTAAGCTTCTTGATGCTGAGTTATAAGTTAATTGCACTGTGGTCTGAGAAACAATTTGTTGTGATTTCTGTTCTTTTACACTTGCTGAGGAGTGTTTTACTTCCAATTATGTGGTCAATTTTAGAATAAGTGCCAAGTGGTTCTGAGAAGAATGTATATTCTGTTGATTTGGGGTGGAGAGTTCTGCAGATGTCTATTAGATCTGCTTGGTCCAGTGCTGAGTTCAAGTCCTGGATGTCCTTGATAATTTTCTGTCTTGTTGATCTATCTTGTATTGACAGTGGGGTGTTAAAGTCTTTTACTATTTTTGTGTGGGAGTGTAAGTCTCTTTGTAGGTCTCTGAGGACTTGCTTTATAAATCTAGGTGCTCCTGTATTGGGTACATGTATGTTTAGCATAGTTAGCTCTTCTCATTGCATTGATCCCTTTATCATTATGTAATGCCCTTCTTTGTTTCTTTTGACTTTTATTAGTTTAAAGTCTGTTTTATCAGAGACTAGGATTGCAACCCCTGCTTTTTATTTTTTATTTTTTTCCTTTCCATTTGCTTGGTAAATCTTCCTCCATGCCTTTATTTTGAGCCTATGTGTGTCTTTGCATGTGAGATGGGTCTCCTGAATACAACACGCCGATGGGTCTTGACTCTTTGTCCAGTTTGCCAGCATGTGTCTTTTAATTGGGGCATTTAGCCCATTTATATTTAAGTTTAATATTGTTATGTGTGAATTTGATCCTGTCGTTATGACGCTAGCTGATTATTTCACCCATTTGTTGATGCAGTTTCTTCATAGCACTGATAGTCTTTAAAATTTGGCATGTTTTTGTAGTAGTTGGTACTGGTTGTTTCTTTCCATGTTTAGTGCTTCCTTCAGGAGCTGTTGTAAGGCAGGCCTAGTGGTGACAAAATCTTTCAGCATTTGCTTGTCTCTAAAGGATTTTACTTCTCCTTCATTTATGAAGCTTAGTTTGGCTGGATACGAAACTCTGGGTTGAAAATCTTTTCTTTAAGAATGTTGAATATTGGTCCCCACTCTCTTCTGGCTTGCAGTGTTTCGGCCAAGATATTTTACTTATTTTTATTTATATGGGTTGTTCCAAAGTCCTAATTCTTGTGTCCTATGGCAGATAATTCTGCTTTATGTTTCTTATTAAATTGGGATTGTATTATCTCTTTTCTACTCAAATCAATTTTTCTTAAGTTTGTTCCTATGAATTTATAGGATAATTTTTCTCAGAAAAAAAATTTTGCAGTCATTCTCTACTGTTTTTGTTCTCTCACAACCTATGTTCTTTGTGTCATTCAGGAGCAGGTTGTTCAGGTTGAGTCTGGGAATTCTGGGGGGTCTCTACTTTCATCAGCTGTTCACCAGCCAACAACTGTTATTTTCCAAGTGTGGTTCCAATATCTGGTACAAGTCAGTAGGTACTTAATAATGTTTGTTGAATGAGTGAATATACAGATGAAAATAAATATGTTATTCCTGGCTAACAATCAGTTCATGTACCTAATAAGCAAGTGTGTAAAAAATCAATAGCAATGCTAATGATGCAATATTTTGCCTAAATGTGTAACAAAAATAGTACAGTTGACTATAATCATATTAACCACTATTGCATTGGCTGTTAAGAAAATGCTGGCAATATCATCAGATAACCAATTAATACAGTTACAAATTCAAATATTTTCTTATCTCTTAATGAAAAAAATATTAATTGTACACCGATGAGTCCATCAAATTGGGAAACTGCTGCTATAATTATACAATTCACCACAACATTCACTAGGGTCGCTATATATTTGTTTATTTAATTATACTTTAATTTCTGGGATACATATGCAGAATGTGCAGGTTTGTTACATAGGTATACATGTGCCATGGTGGTTTGCTGCACCCATCAGCCCATCATCTACATTAGGTATTTCTCCTAATGCTATCCCTCCCTAGCCCCCAAGCCTCCAGCAGGCCCTGGTGTGTGATGTGCCCCTTCCTGTGTCCATGTGTTCCCGTTGTTCAACTCCCACTTATGAGTGAGAACATGCAGTGTTTGGTTTTCTGTTCCTGTGTTAGTTTGCTAAGAATGATGGTTTCCAGCTTCATCCCTGTCCCTGCACAGGACATGAACTCATCCTTTTTATGGCTGCATAGTACTCCATGGTGTATATTTGCCACATTTTCTTTAACCAGTCTATCATTGATGGGCATTTGGGTTGGTTCCAAGACTTTACTATCGTGAACAGTGCTGCAATAAACATACGTGTGCATGTGTCTTTATAGTAGAATGATTTATATTCCTTTGGGTATATACCCAGTAATGGGATTACTGGGTCAAATGGTATTTCTGGTTCTTGATCCTTGAGGAATCTCCACACTGTCTTCCACAATGGTTGAACTAATTTATACTCCCACGAACAATGTAAAAGCATTCCTATTTCTCCACTTTCTTCTCCAGCATCTGTTGTTTCCTGACTTTTTAATGATTGCCATTCTAACTGGCATGAGATGGTATCTCAGTGTAGTTTTGATTTACATTTTTCTAATGACCTTTTTTTTTCATATGTTCATTGGCCACACATGTCTTTTTTTGAGAAGTATCTGTTCATTTCCTTCATCCACTTTTTGATGGATTTGTCTGATTTTTTCTTGTAAATTTGTTTAAATTCCATGTAGATGCTGGATATTAGCCCTTTGTCAGATGGATAGATTGCAGAAATGTTCTCCCATTCTGTAGGTTGCCTGTTCACTCTGATAATAGTTTCTTTTGCTATGCAGAAGCTCTTTAGTTTAATGAGATCCCCTTTGTCAATTTCGTCTTCTGTTGCCATTGCTTTTTATAAGGTTAAATAGCCATTACCATTGTCCTTTCCAATGTTTTTCACTTTGAATGTAAAAAGTAGACATTAAGCACTCAACGTTTTTTCTTGTAATTACATTTTCTCAGTGTTGCTTAATTTTGTCTACTGTTTGTACATATTAAAGGAAAAAATTGAACTGATAGAAGAATTTTCTGTAAGAATACATGGTTTATTTTCATTTTTTTTTCTTTTCCCTCAGGGAACGCAGTGCCTAAAAACTAGAAAAAAAATAAAGAGCACTTGTTAAATAAATTAGTGAATCAGTATGAGACGTGATTCAAAATCAGAATTATATATTTGTGGGCTTCTAGGGTCATCAATTGTATTTTTCCCCTTTAGATATTTGGCATTGTTACTATGAATTATGCAAAACACTTTTCTTCAACGTGAGTGCATTTCTTTCTGCATAGTTTTTTTTTTTTTTTGTCATGGTTTCTTACTCTTAACAGCATCGGTTACACTGGTCTAATATTTGTCTTGGTCAGAGTATGGTCCACCCGTTTATCAGATCCCCCTGACATTCACCTTGTGCGTGGGAAGTAGACTGGTCAATAAGGTTAATCAGAAGTCAACTAGGTAAGTGTGCTTTAGCTGCATGAAAGTCATGGCAGGGGTTTAAATAGGTAAAGTGCTCATCTACTACTTCTGCATTTGGGCCAGCATTGAGAACTGCATATGGAACCTATCATCTATTTATATCACCAAGCCAGATGGCTTATCATATATTCCTCAATTGATGTGCTGTGTCTCATTCTCTTCTTTCATTCTTTGCAAGATGAAAATTTGCCTCATTAGCTCAATTTGCTCAGAGAGCTAAACACCTGTTAAATTTCCTTTTATATTTTCCACTCTCAGGAGGAAACACTTTGATTAAAATGTGTAGTTTCCTCTCTTGTTTAAGATATTAAAGTGTTCTTGGTAGCTATAGCTTTTTGTAGGCCTTCAAGTAAATGCCAAACTAAATTGCAAATACAATTAAGTTTGCATTAATAGTCATTACTAATGAAAAATTATTTCATTCAAATATATATATATATATTTAAATTTTAAAATGACCATGAAATGGCCAAATATCTTTTAAAATTAGAACTATGCTAATATTAATGATAATCCTTAAATGAGAGAATTTAGTCAACCAAGGCACTTGAAAGGGAAAATATGACAACTAATTTTCCCGTGTCATTTGTAATTACAAATCATTTAACAAGCAAGTACATAAAATATAATCAAAATAGTTTAAAGTGGTTCAATAGTACTGTGAAAATTTATAATTTCAATGAAAACTGATTATATCTATCTTCCTTTTCAAATATTTAAGATAAGGTTTTTTTTTTTTGCATCCTCCAAATCCTAGTGAATATTAAACTACTTTACTAATAATGTTAAACGCAATGTAGCTTTTGTATAGTGATAAAAATACACAGACACATTTCCTAACATAGAAATATAAAAATATTTAAGAAAAGAGAAAATGGGCTTCAATATGGGCACACGACTGGAAGTAACACAATTGGAACATAAATATTTATTTTGTCCTTAAAGTGGCAATCAACACTGAGCTCACTGGCTCACAACTGTAATCCCAGCATTTTGACTTCCAAGGCAGGAAGATCATTTGAGTCCAGCTGTTCAAGACCAGTCTGAGCAACAAAGGGGAACCCTGTCTCTACAAGAAAATTAAAAGATTAGCTGGTGGTGGCTCGTGCCTGTGGTCCCAGCTACTCAAAACACTAATGAGGGAAGTTTGCTTGAACCCAGGAGGTTGAAGTTCATGGCTCATTTTCTGGGTACAATGAGCCATGATCTCATCACTGCACTCCAACTTGGGTGACAGTGTGAGAACCTTAAACAAACAAACAAACAAACAAAAAACAAACAAGGAATCACTTACATAGAAAAGATACTTAAAAAACAGATATATTTAAGATTAATAATGTTGCAGTTAGTATGAAAATCAGTTGCAGAAAGAATCAGAAATAAAAGTAAATAATTATTTAATAATGTTGTTCATTAAGATGCCAGCAGTGCCCCTGGTATTAACACCCAGTTACTGCATGACTGAATGATACTGTGTTTTTATTACAAACCATATTTGCTAAAACACATATATACATACACATTTATAAGCTCTTCTGCATTTAATAATTATTTCATGCAATGATATATATTTAGAACTTCATTTCTGTTAAAATGCTTTTAATTTGTCATTTTCAGTTTTTCAAAAAACATTCTTTTCTAAGGCTTTTAATTATTACATTTATCAAGATAGTCCAGTTTGGTTCTTTTTGACATAAAACACAATTGATCAGAGATAATTTCTCTGCATAGCAAAGATGAATTAAAATAATTTAATCTCAATAAATATGCAAAAGATTGAAATCTACATCAATTGAAGAGGAAATAAAATTCTCCAAATGATTCAGAGTAAAAAAAGACTGCTATCAAAGAAAGCTTTGTTACTGTTGTTGTTCATTTTTTTCTTTTTCTAATTGACAATTTTTATATCAATTATACACAGGCAATAAATATATCCTGCTCATAAAGTCAAATCTGCTGTCCTGCTACAGTCAACCATACACTTTTGGAGACTATTTGAAAGAAAATATTTTGTTATCTCCATATTTTTAAAAAGAAAGAGAAATGTGTAATTAGCATTCCATGTTATACAAAGGAAAGACAGAAAAACATTCTCTTAGATAAGCAATTTTAAGAAAGCTAAAAAATGTTCAATTAAAATATAAGAACAAAAGATATGTTGTATAGCCAATTTTTCTTTTTTCTTATGCTTTAGCTTTCAAAATCTTTTACATGAAAAATTAATGCTATCCCTGGTATAGTGAAGGGTTTATTTTTTATGAAAGCTTTTGTTAAAAGAAATTATTCTCACACATTGTTTGACTTTTCTTATTAAATGTCTTAAGTTATTTGGATGTTGACACCTTTTTTTAATAAGACAAAGGTAATTGATAATGGATTCTGGAACAAAGTAATGAAAAGGGAAAGTTATGTGTTATGTATTTTTCTATGTCGTGGATTCATGACATAACTCACTACAAGCACACTTTCCTGAAGTGTTGGGGAGGATAGATAGGGTTGATGGGAGACTCAGGTACAAGCTTTAAGACTGGATAACAATAACAATGTGTTTTAGGGTGGATGTGTGTGTATTCGTGTGTGTGTGTGTGTGTGTTAGTGAATTTGGCTCTAAATCAGTCCTATATATTTTCATAGGCAAAGATGGGGATTTAACAATTTGGCTACAGGACATAAAGCTACATGCTTTCAGAAAAGAAGACAAAGTAAATGTAAGAACATGTGACTATTATCAAATGATAATTCATTTTTCTTTAGTTGCTTCTCAGTAAATACACTACTACAATGTTATACTGTCATATACCTATATGTAATGGTATAATGTTTATTTGAAATATTACTTTTATTCTATTAGTCAGCAAATATTGTCATGGCCTTCTTGAATAGAAAAGACACACAAGTGATTGTGAAGTACCCAGAAAATAATTGTAAGCTTGTTTAATCTAACAGCTTTGAATGGTAGAGTCTTGATCAAGCCCAGCACCGTGGCTGGTGCCTGTAATCCCAGCACTTTGGGAGACTGAGGTGGGCGGATCACGAGGTCAGGGGATCCAGATCATTCTGGCTAACACTGTGAAAACCTGTCTCTACTAAAATTACAAAAAGCTTGCCAGGTGTGGTGGTGGGTGCCTGCAGTCCCAGCTACTCGGGAGGCTGAGGTGGGAGAATGGCTTGAAGCTGGGAGACAGAGCTTGCAGTGAGCCGAGATCGAGCCACTACACTCTAGCCTGGGCAATTTAGCGAGACTCTGTCTCAAAAAAAAAAAAGAAAAAGAAAAAAAAGAAAAAAGAGTCTTGATCAGGAATTAGAGAATATATCTTTTAATTGGCAGTCTGAAAATTGAAAACTATGATTTTTTTGAGGGTGAGTCACATTATTTTTGTAACTTTGTTTATAAAATATTAGTCAATTTCATACCTTATGTTAGATTAACAAAACTTCCTTCAAGAATTTTTAATGTAGAAAAATAGACCTCCTTTTGATAACTAACACGAAAATACACCTATTTTCTACTGACAGTAATATTCATATACACATTACTACCTATAGTAAGTGGAATAAATTGTTGCGGAACCAACACAGAAAGCTAGAAAAACTGAACAAAGTTAAACAAAAAAGCAAAAATACCTGTTTTAAGTCATCAGTGAGCTACCAAGCATGTCGACATGAGGTGTCCCAAATCCCAGGGAAAAATAAATGCCTCTAGGTGAGCTTGAAATCTGGTAAATATTTTTTACTTTAAGATATTTGCAGATTTGTTATTGGTGCTATGTCCAGAAAGTGAGAGTCAGGTAAACAAAGAAGCACAAAGATAAGTTTTGCTTTCAATAATTTTACGAAAATACGTGACAAAATTTGGAGTTTGAAGATTGGCAAGGAGGGACCCTGAAATTATTCATATTTCTAAGGACCCTAGACCCATTGTAGCAAGGAAATAATGGTAAAGCCAGAGACTGCCCAGCTCTCACAAAATATCTCAGTTCCAAACTATCTAAACCTTATTATATTATATTATATTAAACATATATACACCTATTCTAATTCCCTGTCAGAAAGAAAAGGAAATCTTGTCTGTTCAATGATAACATCAGAAAGAGCTCCAAATTAGTCACGTTAAATTTTGATATAAAAAGTCAGAAATTAAATAGAAACATAGTAGAAATGTCATAAAACTAAGACCAAATAATCAAAACCTAAGTAACAAACTAAAAACAATAGAAATAGATCTACAAGTGATATAAAAGTTGGAGTAATCAGACACACACTTAAGCACCATCGTAATCATTCACGATTCTCCTAGGTAATTTCTCCACACATTGCAGTCTATTAAAGGACAGTAAAATGGAAACTCTAGAATGTAAAAATACAAAAAATAACATTGAGAATAAAATAGGTAAGTTGAACAGTGGATTAGGCATAGCTGGATATAGGACTGGTAATTGGAATATGAGAAATACAGAATTTTTGAGACATTAAGAAGAAAAGGAGAAACATTTCAGAAAAACAACATAGTAGCTATATGAGACATGGTCAGAAATCTAAAATAAGTTACTTTGGAGACCAGCAGAGAAACACAAGAGAGTGGGGCAAGAAGTAATATTTGAAGAGATACTTTCAGAATTTTCTAAAAATGGTGGATGACTTCAAGCCTCAGATTCCAAAAGCTTTGTGGATTTAAGCAGAGGAACACACACACACACATATACATGCACACACACACATGCACACTCACCCCTCTCTGCCAGGAGAGCAACTACAAATCTGACATCTTGTATTTGGAAGAAAATATAGAGAATAGAATAAAATGGGATGATATATTTAGTGCTTAATATTAATAAAACAACTACTAACCAATAACTCTAATCCAGTGGAAAACATTTTAAACAGAACAATGAAATAAAGATGTCTTAAATAAGCAAAACCAAGAAAACTCATCACCAGTAAATCATATTGAAACAAATGCATAGGAGGTGCCTCAGAAAGACTAAATAAATAAACAAACTAGGTGGACATACAGAGTTGTAGAAAGAAATGAAGAATAAATAACAACAACAAATGCAAGAGTAAATTCAAGCAAATATTAGCAACTTAAAATATAATAAGAATAACAACTTCTGGGGATTGAAACATGCAGAATAAACACATGAAAATAATAGCAAAATGCAAATAGTATTAAAAGTGCTGTTAAGGTTTTTGAATTGTCTGAGTAGTACACAGTAGTTTAGGTACTAATTTATATCAGACTTTAACAAGTCAAGAATGTATGTTGTAACCACTAGAGTAACATATGAAAGAAGAAAAAATGTACAGTCTATACAATAATGAAGTGGAGGAGTGTGTTAGTTCATTTTGTGTTTCTATAAGGCAATAACTGAGACTGGGTTATTTATAAAGAAAAGAAATGTATTTGGCTAATGGTTCTGCAGGCTCTACAAACTTGCCACCAACATCTTCTCAGCATCTGGTGAGACCTAGGCAACTTTCCCTCACAGCTGAACAGGAAGGGAATGCAGGCATGTCACAAGGTGAGAGGGGGAGCAGGAGAGATAGAGGGGGAAGTCCCAGGCTCCTTGGAACAATCAGATCTTGTTTGTTTTCTAGTGTTTTCTAATATCCCAAGATATTAGAAAGCCAGAGCGAGAGCACCAAGCCACTCCTGAGGGAGATTTGCCCCCAGGACCCAAACACCTCCCACCAGGCCCCACATCCAACATTAGGGGTCATATTTCAATCTGAGATTTGGAAAAGACAAACATCCAAACCATATTAAGGAGCATTGAAAAAAATTGAATAGATTTTTTGAAAATACCAGAAAGACAATGAAGAAAAGTCATGTAGTATGAGTGGAAATCTAGTGGTAAAATTGTATTTAAACCCAAACACAAATTAAAGAAGGATATTTTCAGATTAAGTAAATATGTCAATATGTAGGTTGCTTACAAAAGAAACATATTCAGTATTAATATTCAGAGAGGTTAAAAATAAGAAGTTAGAAAAAGATATGCCAATCATATTGTAAGAAAAGGAAAATTGTATATAGCTATATTTGTGTCAGATAAAATAGACAGTAAATCAAGAATCACTACCAGAAAAAACAGGGACATTTAATAACAATAAACTGATCAATTCATCAGGAAGATACGATGTTTCTAAATTTGTAATTGTCTTAATGTATTTCCAAGAACTTGAATCACACAGTATGAATTGACTCAAATGCAATTACATTAGAAATAAGGTGGAGGCCGGGCGCGGTGGCTCAAGCCTGTAATCCCAGCACTTTGGGAGGCCGAGACGGGCGGATCACGAGGTCAGGAGATCGAGACCATCCTGGCTAACACGGTGAAACCCCGTCTCTACTAAAAATACAAAAAATTAGCCGGGTGAGGTGGCGGGCGCCTGTAGTCCCAGCTACTCGGGAGGCTGAGGCAGGAGAATGGCGTGAACCCGGGAGGCGGAGCTTGCAGTGAGCTGAGATCCGGCCACAGCACTCCAGCCTGGGCGACAGAGCGAGACTCCGTCTCAAAAAAAAAAAAAAAAAAAAAAAAGAAATAAGGTGGAAACAAGAGCAAACATCTGCATTTGGGGGGATATTAGAAAACACTACTAAATGGTCTATGATTAAAAATATCAGAAAAAGAAAAAATTAAAATGCATGATAATAAAAATATAACATTTTAAAACATAGGATAAACAGGAAGTCATAATGAGATAAATACTAGTACAGTTTTAACTACATGTATTAAAAATATGAAAAGCTGAAAATCAGTAAGTCCAATTTTGAAAAGGAAGTTTAAGTCAAGTCCAAAGGAAACAGAAAGAAAATAATAAAGAAAAAAACCCCACCGAAAACAATGGTGTATATGGTGAGACTATAACAGAAAAAAATCAACAAAATAAAGAGTTGTTATTTGAACAAATTGAAAATAGGTTAGGCAAAATTTATCAGTGAAAAAACTGAATCAGGAAAAAATAATGATGATGACATAAAAGATAATAGTAATATATTTTAACTTACTTCACAATACAAAATTTGAAGTTTTAGGAACAATAAACAACCAATTCAGTTTGATACATAAACATCTTGTAGTTGATGTAGTTGCTCTAATTTACTGCTGATTTTTTTTCTTCAGATTTAAGGTCAGATTAATACAAATCTCACAAATGCTCTGCCAGGGAAAAGAGAAAAAATTTCCCAACTCGCCTTATCATTTCAACTTATTTTTGATATTAAAGCCTTTACAGACTTTAGAAGAAAAGAAAATTACAAAACTATCTTCTTTGCTGACTCAAAAGCCCTACATCCGTATTAGAAAATTAAATATAGTTATATGTATAAGAAAAGGGGAAAAGAAAATGGGGAGTAGAGAGAAGAATCATATAGACAAATACTTTTTTGTCTATATGACAATTAAATTTATTAATTTTAAAAACCTTTAGTAAAACAAAATAGACCTTCCTTCAGCTGATAACTATTAAAATTATGTGAATTTGTCTACATAACTTGGTACAAAATCAATATGCAAAAGTCAATAATCCCTCAAAGACAGAACTGATAAATGACTTTTCTGAAATTGATATAAATTATAGTCACATCATAAAGTTAACATTTTTGAATAGATCTATGAATGATGTGGAGGTTTTCTATAAGCAAAACTATGAATTATTACTAAGCCATTTTAAAGTCTAAATATTAATATATAGATATATCATGTTTATGGGTTGCAATATTCTATAATGTGTGAAAATTTGGGGTGATTCTCTGATATAATGCATGTGATGTCATTTTGTGGAAATTAAAAAGATGATTCTAGAATTGATACAGAAATGGAAAGACCAAGCATAGTCATCATGATCCTAAAATATGTAAATCTAATTTAGAGAATATATACTAACAAATATCAAGACTCATTAAAAATGTACAGAAATTAAGAAAGTATATTAATGGAAAAAGGATAGACAAATCATCAGTGAAAGAGAGTAGAATAAAAAAATCCTTGCATATAGGGATGCTTGATTTAGGAAGAGATTGGAATTATGGCATAAAGAGCATAGGTTTTGTTTTGTATTGCTTTGAATAAATATCATTGAGTCAACTGAAACCCATAAATTATTAATTTAGCTATTGGTATTTTTCTATATGATTTCTCTCTCCCCATTTTCTTCCCCCCTCTTCTTATATATATAACTATTTCAATTTTCTAATATTGATGTAGGGCTTTTGAGTCAGCAAAAGAGATAGTTTTGTAATGAATCTTACCCAGACTCTAATATGGCAAATATGTTGGGATTATCAGACTGAGAATACAAAACAACTATCATTAATATACTGTGGTCTCTAATGGAATAAGTAGACAACAGGCAAGAACAAACAGGAAATGTTGGTTAAATCTTTTGATATGTTTTGAGCTAAAACTCACAACATACCAAAAAGAAAAAAATAATCCAAATGGATTGTGGATTGAATGAAGAATGCCCTAAATGATTACACAGTAGAAAAAAAAAATTAACCAAACAAAATAAATCATTTTGTAAGCTGGACACAAAAAGCATCATTTGCCATAAAGGAAAATATTGAAAAATTGAACTCAGAGAAAATAAGAATTTTCATTCATCAAAATATACTTTACAGCTAGGTGCAGTGACACATGCCTGTATTCCCAGTACTCAAGAGGCTGAGGCAGAAGATCATTTGAGCCCAGGAATTTAAGGCTGTAGTGTGTAGTGACTGCACCTGTGAATAGCTACTACTGCACTCTCCAGGCTGGGCAACATAAGGAGACCCTGTCTATTAAAGAAAAAAGCGTGTGTGTGTTTGCATGTGTGTGTTTGCATGTGTGTGCACGCATGTGCATACTTTAAGAGATTGAAAGTACAATCCACAAAAGTATAAATATTGTTTGCAATACACATAACTAACAAATACCTTGTATTTAGAATAAAAATAGTTTTACAAATTTTCAAGCTAATGACAAAAATCTCTATATAGAGCTCAAGTGTCTGTGGGGGTCGTGGGGTCTCCTGCTGCCAGAATTCCAGAGGTCCATGGCAGGGATAGGTTTCTCCTTGACTGTTCAACTCATCCCTTTCCCATCAGTCATTGGAAGCCAGGAATGATTTCCAGTGTGCAGGGTTCCCAGCTTCCTCCTGTTTAGGTTCAGTGATTCCTCTGTGTCCTCCATCAGTCTACTCTTAATACCTTCCCTCCAAGATCTGCTGGGAGTGGGCAAGACTTCCCAATGTCCCTGACTATCAGCGGCAGATGTTCCTGCTCTAGACCACCATCTTGAATCCAGATTCACTCCACTCTCTTCTTGCTGCAATATTTCTGAGAAGTTAGATATAATTTTACCTTTACTCCTGCATAAGTCAAGTGTTTTTCTCTTTCTCTCTGGCTCACTTCAAGGTTTTTTGTCTTTTTTTTTTCTTTCCTGCAGTTCAGATATGACATGTTGATATAATGATAAGAGGCAGGAGACAGAAAATTCTAGGCAGACAGGGTGAGTGTCTGGCAAAACCCCATCTTTGAGCCGAAAAGCCTGAAACCCATGGCCCAAAGTGAGAACTTCCACCCCTGTGTGCCCACTCTATTCCAACTGATTCTTCTGAATAATGTCTTTCTACCAATCAAATGTTGCCTTTTCCAAAACTACCTACAGCCCACCCTACCCCATCCTGTGCCTATAAAGACCTCAGATTCAGCTGGCAGAAAGGAGAAGCAGCTGGATGTCGGGGAGAAGAAACTTGACCTCAGAGAAGGTGGCTGGATGTCAGAAAGAGGCAACTTGGCTTCGGAAGACAGAGACAGAGAGGTGACTTAACTTCAGGGGAGAGTGATCTCCCCTTCCTGCCCCCTTTCCAGCTCCCCTCTCCAAGAGCCACTCTCAACACTTAATAAAATTCTCCATATTCACCATCCTTTAATTTGTCCATGTACCCTCATTCCTCTTGGGCACTGGACAAGAATTCGGGATGCACTCAGTGCAGTACCCAAAAAGGCTGTCGCACTGGCCCTTTGCCCTCACTGGAGGAGGGCAGCCACACCACGCAACAAGGCAAAGGGCCTACTGAGCTAATACACACTGCTTTTGCAGATAGCAGAGCTAAGGGATGTATGTAACATACTCTCTGGGGCCTTGGGGGTCACAGGCACCCCTACCTGGATGCTGCTGCAGTGCCTGTACAAAGTGCTTTCCTGTCAGTGCTAAAGTGGCCAGGTTCCTGCACTGGCTCACCCATGTGCTCCCTCCCGTGAGGGGTGGAGCGTAGCATACCCAAGTGAGAAGAGCTTCCTCCCTCCAGCACCTAAGCAGCCAGCTAGTTCCCGAGCTCATTTGCTCCAGTTCTCACATTTATTTGCTCCCATGCCCCTTCCCATGAGGGACCCCCATGTTGCAAGCCCCGTCAAGGGATCAAGAAAATATCCTGGCTGGGCGCAGTGGCTCACGTCTGTAATCCCAGCACTTTAGGAGGCTGAGGCGGGTGGATCATGAGGTCAGGAGTTCAAGACCAGCCTGGCCAATACGGTAAAACCCTGTCTCTACTGAAAATACAAAAAAAAAAAAAAAATTAGCCAGATGTGGTGCTGCCTGCCTGTAATCCCAGCTACTCAGGAGGATGAGGCAGGAAAAATTGCTTGAACCCAGAAAGCAGAGGTTGCAGTGAGCAGAGATTGCACCACTGCACTCCAGCCTGGGCAATAGAGGGAGACTCCATCTAAAAAAAAAAAAAAAAGTCCTGCATCAATGCCTGGGTGCAGTTTGGGGGTTTGTTGGTTGGTTTTTCATTTATGTTGCTTAATGTTCTCTGAGCTTCTTGGATCTGTCGTTTGGTGCCTCACAAAAGTAAAAAGTAACGTTTATTGCAAAAGTAATGTGGGGAAATTCTCAATCATTATTGCTTCTGTTGGGGAACCGAGGTGGGCAGATCACTTGAGCTCAGGAGTTGGAGACCAGCCTGGGAAACATGGCAAAACCCTGTCTCTACAAAAATTAGCTGGGGTGTCGTGGTGTGCATCTGTAGTCACAGCTACTTGGGAGGCTGAGGTGGGAGAACTGCTTAAGCCTGGAAGGTGGATGTTGCAGTGAGATGAGATCATACCACTGCAATCCTGCCTGGGTGACAGAACGAGACCCTGTCTTTAAAAAAAAATAATAAAATATTATATAAAATATAAATATATATATTTTATATATAAATTATATATATAAAGCATATATATATACACACACACACACCACACACACACACACACACACACATATATTTTGGAAGTTTAGGGGTAGGGAGGAGTCTTCTTCTTAAGATTTGGGGGTGTCTACTGACATACTCTCAGATTCAGAGATTCTTTCCTCAGCTGTGCCCAGTCTGCTAATAAGCTCATCAAAGGCTCTCTTTATTTTTGTTACAATTTTTTAAAGATCTTGGCACCTGTTTGTAATTTGTTTTTATTTTTATCTCTCTGCTTACCTTGCTTATCTGTTCTTGTCTGTTGTCTACTTATTCCATTAAAGTCCATAGTATATTAATCACAGTTGTTTTATATTCTCAATCTGGTAATTCCAACATGCCTATCATATCAGTCTGGTTCTCATGCTTGCTCTGTCTCTTCCAGTCATGTTTTGTTTTTGTTTTTGTTTTTTTGCCTTTTAGTATGCTTTTTTTGTTGTTACTAAATCTATGCATGATATGTTAGGTAAAACGAACTCTAGTAAATAAGCCTTTAGTGGTATGGTGTACAGTGAAAGGGGAAAGGAAGCATTTAATAGTCCTGTGATTAATTCTGCATTTTTAAGTGAGCCTGTGCTCCTAGCTGTGAATTTCACAAAGCCGTCTTCGTTTTTTTCATCTCTTTATTTGGGACTGGTTAGTTTGAGTGGGACAGAGTTACATGTTTCCCTTCTTCCAGGTTGGCTAAACTCTGGTAACACATTAATAGGTTAGAGTCTGCTAAAAAAATTTTTTGTTGAAGAAAGGCCCTTTGAAAAAGAATGCTTTATTTAAATGTGGTTACTTTTTCTCTCCTCCTCCTGAAGAAGCCATAGGGGATTGTTCTCCAATCTTGACTCTGAGAACTTGGTAGAGCTCCTGAAATAAAACTTTTTTTTTTTCCCCCGAGACAGAGTCTTGCTCTGTCGCCAGGCTGGAGTTCAGTGGCACGATCTCGGCTCACTGCGACCTCTGCCTCCTGGGTTCAAGTGATTCTCCTGCCTCAGCCTACCCAGTAGCTGGGATTACAGGTGCATGCCACCATGTCCAGGTAATATTTTGTATTTTTAGTAGAGATGAGGTTTCACTGTGTTGGCCAGGATGGTCTTGATCTCTTGAACTTGTGATCCGCCCACCTTAGCCTCCCAAAGTGCTGGGATTACAGTTGTGAGCCACTGTGCCCAACTGGTAAAACTTTTAAAAGTGTGTGCAGGTCCCACTACAACTAGTTCCCCTGCAGTTTTTTAACAGTCAGATTTGTCTGCACTGAGCCTCTAGGAATTGCCAGTTACAGTCTTGTTTTCCTATGTGGGTACTGGTTCTCATGGAGATTTTTGCTAATGAATTTCTGCTGTGATTCTTTATGCCCATCTTATGATTCTCTGTGTCCATCTGTTCATTTCTTCAATTTTGGGGGCACCAATTTTCCCTATGACCTGAGTTTTCTGATGAATCTAAGAAAGGTAGTCAATTTTTCAGCTTATTCAAGTTTTTACTTATTGTTAGGATAGAATGTTACCTTCTAATCTTCTTACATGCCAGACAGAAATGGGAAGTCCATTTGTTTTGAAAACAATTGAAGTCCTGTGTGCCAGGAGAAATATCACCGAAAAAAATTTGCTCTGTATTTTCCTTCCATGTTCATTTCCCTTTTTAAAATAAATGGTGAATTGATTGCTATTTATAACTAAATAGGTTATCAAGATTTGATAATCATTTCAGAAAGCTTAAGGAAATAAAATGATAGGTGGAAGGAATTTAAAGGACACCGTGACTTTCCCTTTCCCTTTTGAACCATTGAATGGAGAACATCTATAGGTACTGAGAGCCATTTGGGGCCAGGGATAGAGGCAGGTACCTTTGGTAGATATTAAGACATATTTTTAAAGGATTCCTAATATAATAGTTGCAAGGGCTAGAAGTAAAAATAGGTCCTTGTATGTGTTACTTGATATGACATGACAGTCATATGGCTTAATATGCAATTCCTTACTATAAAAAAGTGATGTGAGTTATTAATCCTTACCTGAGTACTCAGCATTAAGTGGCATATCGTGTACACTGGATTATCTATATTTAACAAGATTTTACAAGTTCTGACTCTTCTTACAAGCTTTTTTATTTTATTAGGTTTCTAGTTTCATGCATTAGTGCAGATTTCGTCATGGATTTGGTATATTGAGAAAAGAATTTCCTATCATTGGGAAAAATGCATTAGCTCTCTTGAAATATAATTGTAATATGGAACCACGGGGAAAAAAACTACCATAAATGGTCTAATGGAGTTTTATAATGTAATATAATTACAGTGACTTCACTCTTTAGTGATATAGGCAAAATTGTATAGGAGCTATGTATTCATTTAAGCAAGTTTTGGAATAGCATAGTAATAATTTAAAGTTTTATTAATTTTTGTCATATCTGTGTTAACTTGTAATGCCTTATTTTTGCTTCTATTTGTTTTATTTATTCAGTACTTATAACAATTCAGTTTGATTTTTTTTTCTTTGTTAAAATTGACCCACAACTGCCTTCAAAGGGTCAGCTGATAAGAGATGTATGTCACAATCTGCTCACTCTGGCATTTCTCTAAATAGAAGGTAAAGTTTATATACTCTGTTTTTCTCTCCTGAGTCAGTGATGTATCTCTTCAAGGGAAAAAGTACATTTACTAAAGTGCTGAATTAAATTAAATATTATTATTGACTTATTCCAAGAAAGGAAATGTGCCCCAGTTTAAAAGTAATAAGAAATATTTCATACCTATATACAACTTTTAAATTCTTGAAATGAGTTTTTAAACAGAAAAATCTAAGAGTTTTATATTTAACAGTCTACAACATAGTTCAAAGTACTAGGATGCTCAGTTTAGATTTAAAATATATATTAAAGATATGTATCTATATCTATGCTCCTCTGTTACACTTGAGTTCTAGCCTATCCATTATATGCAATGAGTATTCTTTTATTCTCTATATCTTTCAATGTAATTATTGTGTCTTCATACAAAGAATTAAACTATTACAAGTTATATTTCTTATAATTTGAAATTATTGACATATATATATAAAGGTATGTATATCTGATATGTTTGCATGAGGGTGTATGTGTGTGAATGTATGATTTCATCGGTATATTTTATTTCCTTGGTTTTGGGACTTTTTCATACAAATTTACTTTATCATAGTAATATTCCCTCAAAATTATTTAAAACCATGTAATAATTATCGGCTATGACTTACATGGCATGTTGGGTGAATTTTTTTTTTTTTTTTTTTTACAAAAGGTAGATCATTTAAAAATACTTACATGACCTTTTATGTTATTCTTACATTAAGCTTTATTTTCAGATTACGTTTACTATTCTACAGTGCTATATTTATAGTCTATAAAGGTACTAAGCTCACTATGTATTTACAATTCTTCCCTATGGAAGATTTTTCATTACAGTAATAGTATATCATTATTGCCTTTTAATATGTTAGTAATTATATCAAAATAATTGGTAGAATCTTGTAAATTACCTTAGGGTATAATCAGAATTGCAAAAGTATGGTTTATACCAAAGTAAACATCCACGTTTGATGACCAACACATTGAAAATTACATTTCAAAATAACAAGATGACACAATGAAAAAGTTTACATTTTAAGTGTCTAATTATTTTAAACAGATCTTTACTATTAATTTTATTTGTTTTTTTATTTCCAAAAAGAACCCAGTATGAATGTAGACAGAAACAAATCTCAAGAGAAATTATACTCAAGTGGATATTTGCCTTGTATCCAAAATGTCTTATTAGACAGATTTAAAAATGTGTGGTTTATACTAATTTGTGTTTGTAAATTGGAATGATTAGAAACTACTCAATATTAGGTCATTTTTAACAGAAGAGCAACAAATAATAATAATGTTAGTAATTTACAATGCCTAAAATACTCATTTTCAAAGGAGGAAAATCATAGACAGACCTAAAATTTATTTGTAAATAATAACTGTCTGTGCAATAGTTTATATCATCTATAATATGATAAGCAATGCAGTGGAAATATATTTAGCCACATCCTATTTTAATTTTTTTTTACAAGAAATAGTGCATTGGACATGAATTCATCAATGTATTCTGTAATATAATATTTAGTTTTAAGATTTACAGGTTCTTTTGAATTTGTGTGCTCAGTGGTATTAAGTGGTACAGGCAGTAAGAAATGAACACCCTATTATGAAAGCTGCTCATGAGTTATGCACATAAGAGTTAGTATTCCTGAACAGATACTATGTTATAGTGTTAATAAAAATTCTGAATTCTATTGAATCCACACAGTAAGTTAACTTATGGCAAATCTGTACAATTAGTTGGTTTAAGTAATGCATTTGCTTATGTAGTAATTTCAATCTAATCTATACAACAACACATCTTTATATAAACAGATAAGGAAATCAGAGTAAGGAAAGATCAACTGAAACTATAGTTTCTTCCTTTGATCATCACAAAGTGCAAGATTGGATTATAGGGATTATTTCCTTATGATAATCTCTTTTGTTTATATTAATGGGCAATTAATGGTAAATGTGACTTTCTGTGATTAATTGGAGTATGCCTATCAGTATATCTTCTTCTCAGCCATTTATGTCAACCCCTTTTGCTGAACTTAACCTCTAAACCCTAAGAAATTCAGGTTAAGCTTTAGATTTTCATTGAATCTCACTTTCTTTCTTTATCATAAACCTTTCACTTCCTTCTTGATCTCATCTACGCCCATGACAGTTCTTACTGCCCATATGCTAATGAATCCTGCATATGTGTCTCAGCTATAATACTGCCACATATACAGCTTTATAATTCAAAAATTCTGAAGACTTCTTTGACTACTTCCTGTCCCGTGCCCCTACATATGTTTCTAATGTGCCTGTTAAGGTTGCTTTCTAAATCTCTTATATTCATTTCTTTTCCTTGAGCTGCACTACTACCGTTCTAATCCAAACAACCATTCATCTTTTCTTTGAACTGAGGAATTAGCTCCTGGTTATTTTTTTATTATGGTAAGAACACTTACATAAAATTCACCTTCTTAACTATTTTTAAGTGCATAGTACAGTAATGTTACATATATTTACATTGTGAAACAAATCTCCAGAGCTTTTCCATCTTGTACATCTGACACTATATTCATTAAACAACTCATTTTTTCTCTCTCTTCACTCTTCCTGGTAACTACCGCTCTACTTTATGTTTTTATGAATTTGACTACTTTAGATACTTTGTCTAAGGTGAATCATACAGTATTTGTCTTTTTTTGACTGGCTGATTTCACTTAGCATAATGTGCTCCATGGCTCATCCCTGTTATAGCATGTGAAACATTTCTTTTCTTTTTAAGGCTGAATAATCTGTTACATGAATGTATCACATTTTATTTATCCAAGCATCTGTGGATGAATATTTGGGTTGCTTGTACTTCTTGACTATTGTGAATAGGGCTGCCATTTAATGTGTGAACACAAATATGTTCTTCCATTCTTTTGGATATATGCTCAGAAGTAGAGTTGTCAGATACTCTGGTAGTTGTATTTTTAATTTTTTGAGGACCCTCCATACTATTTTCCATAGCTATTACACTATTTCACAACCACAACTAAAGTGCACAAGGGTTCCCATTTCTCCACATGCTTTCCAGCATTTGTTACATTTTGTTTCTGTTTTTTGATGAAATATACCCTAACCAGTGTCAGTAAATATGCCATTGTGGTTTTGATTTGTTTTTCTTGGTAACTGGTGACTGAGCATCTTGTCATATGCTCATTGGTTATTTGCATATCATCTTTGGAGAAATGTCCATACAATTCCATTGCTCAATTTTTAATGAGGTAATTTGACTTTGTCATTGTTGTTGTTTAGTTGTAGGAGTTCTTAATATGCTCTAGATATTAGCTCCTTATCACATACCTGGTTTACAAGTATTTTTCCATTCTGTAGGTTGCCTTCTCTCTGCTGATTGAGTCCTTTTATATAACTCATTTTTTAGTAGCTTCTTTTGTACCCCCAGTTCATTCTCCATACTCTTTACTGAAAAATAATTATGAAGCCTAAATGCGATCCTGTAATTTCACAACATAATATTCATTTGTGCCTTCCTAAGGCTCTCAGGATAATATTCAAAATACTTAAAATTGTGCTAGATAATCTGGTATCTACCTACCTCACCAATACCTTTACACGTCTGCCCCACCTCGCCCTTCACACCATACTTGTTTTCACATGCTTCCTTTCATGAACCAGATTCCTCTCTCTCTTAGGTCCCTTGCCTGTTTCATTCATTCTGTATTGCTTTTCTCCTTTTTCTTTGAAAAGTAAACTTCTATTGTTTTTGAGCCTCAGATTAAATGTTATTTAATCAGGGAAGTCTTTCTTGACTCACCAGCGTAGGACAAGTTTCTTGTTATGTAATATGAATGTTCTCTAAACTCATTTGCGGTATTTATCAACATTATAATGGAATAATCAATTCTTTAAATTATGCAAATATTTATTTTATGTCACTCACCTCAACTAGAATGTAAGATACGTAAAGAAATGGTTATTCCTATTCACCATTGTGTCTCTAAGTCTAGCAAAGTTCTTTGCCCATTTAAGTGATCCATAATTGCTTTTGAAATGAATAAAATAACAAGTGAAGGAATAAATTAGTATCTGATCTCTAGAGGCAATCTCAATTATAGCACCAGTCAATGAGGTCACTTTAAGAAATATGGCGCTTGGTCCTGGAATGAGGATGTTCTATTCTAGTTGATACCCACAAATAAAATGATAAGCCGAAAATTAGTAAGTCTGAGAGTGTAGCCAGCTAAATGCAAGCTGAGAGTCACGATAAAGTATGTTAGAAGTAAGGTACCATGTAAAACTCAAAATTGACTTAGGAGCAAGGCTAGCATTAAAAAAAACTGACAGAATCTTAGGAAATCCTTATGAACAAAATTGAAGGGAGGTTTGCTTGAGTTTTACTGGCCTTGAGACACACCCAGGATAGGTGGATGGCATAGAACGAAAGGTGTATGTTCAAGGGGAATAAATGTTAACACCGTCAAATTCATGGTCAAAAGTAAGGACATAACTATTCATACTTTTTCATATTTTATATACCTGCTTTAAGTTATCACATCTTTACATCACTTTCTTTATTATGTTTTTTTCTATAATATCCACATTATTTGTATTACTTTACAACAGGTATTACTCATACATTTAGGAATGTATTACAAGTAAGGTATGCAGAGTGAAACAATTTAGAATACTTTACTGGACTGAAAGAATCTCACTAATTTTAATTAGTGGTCTAGTGTTCCAACTAGGAATGTATGCAATCATCTGTCAGAAACTATCTCTCCCTATGACCAGGAAACAAGGTTATTTGCTCTCTTCGTACACACTGGAATCTAATCATAGAACACTATTTACTGCTGCGATCTTAGCAACAATCTTCAGATACATATTTTGTAGTCACTTACATCAGGAAAATGCCATTAACTTCAAATGGCAGTTTTACTTTGTGGTTGTGACTATTCTTTTTTATTTATTTTTATTACTTGAATGTAGGACATACTTTTCATAAATAACCTGAAAGAACAAATTTAATACTCTTTTCTAGATGGTATTTAACACATTGTTTTACATGAAAAGATATTTGTTCTGACTATTTCATAAAGATGTCTTTTCCTTCCGAAATGCCAGCATCTGACAGTTGTGAACTCTTTACTTTGTCAAATAATCTCTAACTCTGGGAAAATACCAAGAGTATTCGAGTGATTGACCTTTAAACAAGTCTTTCTTTCTATTGGAATTTTAAAATCTCTGTGGCTGAATTTGCCAAAGGATTATTTTTCTACTATATATTATCATAAATATAATACTTTATGATTATCAAGTGATATTACATTCTGTCTCTATGAAAATATCAGACTACATTGTAATACCTTGAATGTCCTGACAGTTTCATTATCACTTAGTCATCATGCAGGTATCATGGGGTTTCTTCCTTACCCACAGTGCTTTGGTGGGAATGGAAAATTTTTCGTGGGAAAGGTAACTTGCTCAATATTAGTTGTATGTAAAAACAAATTCACCATATTCTATGCCTTACATTTATTTTGTTTTATCCATAATGCCTATTAAGTATGTATCCTTTTAGGCAAATCAGTTTTCTTCTCTGCATCCCAGGTTCCTTGTTAGTAGAATGAAGAGTTTTGAATAACAGCCTATTAAGCTTCCTTCCACTACTGTCACTCTGTGTTATGGATCTCAGTGGGGGTGATACTGCACCCAAGAGTGTGAAAATTCTTTCCTTAGGAGGTGGCATCTTAGATATTACAATAGTTTGTGGCCCTCCAAAGGGCCGCCATGCATAAACAAATATACAATAAATCTATAGTATTAAAATTCTGTGGAAGGAAGGAAGCGATTAGAAAAGGTATGTCCAGAAGACTCCTTAGGAAGTTATAATTTTTAAAAAAGTTGAGAAATACTGCTCTATGTGTTCATGAGCCTCATGTTGTGGGCCCTGGCAAAATCATTTTTACAACCCTTTTTCCGCTGATGTCATATAATCATTATGTGGGTCACATATACAGGCAGGGTGATTAGTTTCCATCCAGTGTTTGCTTTTATGTAGACCTTGCTTCTGTATTTCAGGTCACATTATCTGATTTATAAGGTATGATTTAAAGATAGAACAAAAAATTGAGCATAATTTGAGTACTACCTCAATAACTATTGAAGGTCAATTTCTTCCACTTTTAAATATTTGACCCAAATTATATAAATACAGTGAATGTTGTTTCTTGTCATCTTTGAATCCAGTGTTTTGAAAAAAATTAATCAGATGTATTCTGTTTAAATTATTTTATCACAGAATATTGTCTAAATGACCCTTTCCTGTTTACTAGGCAAGGTAAAGAAAATGAAAATGGAAAGAAAAGTACATACAGCAAGTGACTCAGAATATTAACAGACTTATCATCAAAATGTAGCCAGTTTTTACAAACACTTAAAGAGATTCTACTCTTGAAGATTTTATACTTTAAACCATAGAAGCAGGTTAAATACTCAAATAACAAAGTTGTTATCCCAAGAGCCTAGAATAGAGTGGACAAGCCATTACAGTCTGCAAACTGTAACAACTTTCAGATTCCCATGCCAACTATTACTTTTCCAACTCTGCTGGAAGCCCTACTTATAGCACTCACAGGACCTTGCAGTTTACTCACCAAATGGCGATTTCCAACATGATCCAATTCATCAGTGTTTAATATAGGTAATCTGTTTTAAACCACAGACTAATAAAATGTTTAAGGTACAGTTAATTAAATAATTAGTTTGATTTCCCATTACACTGTGATTGTGATTATATTATGCACACATGCACACTCATTATAGGTATAAAAACCACAATACAAGGCCGGGCGCTGTGGCTCAAGCCTGTAATCCCAGCACTTTGGGAGGCCGAGAAGGGTGGATCACGAGGTCAGCAGATCGAGACCATCCTGGCTAACACGGTGAAACCCCGTCTTTACTAAAAAATACAAAAAAAAAAACTAGCCGGGCGAGGTGGCGGGTGCCTGTAGTCCCAGACACTCGGGAGGCTGAGGCAGGAGAATGGCGTGAACCCGGGAGACGGAGCTTGCAGTGAGCTGACATCCGGCCACTGCACTCCAGCCTGGGCGACAGAGGGCGACTCCGTCTCAAAAAAAAAAAAAAAAGGGGGCGGAGCAAGATGGCCGAATAGGAACAGCTCCAGTCTCCAACTCCCAGTGTGAGCGACACAGAAGACCGGTGATTTCTGCATTTTCAACTGAGGTACTGGGGTCATCTCACTAGGGAGTGCTGGGCAATCGGTGCTGGTCTGCTGCTGCAGCCCGACCAGCGAGAGCTGAAGCAGGGCGAGGCATCGCTTCACCTGGGAAGCGCAAGGGGGGAGGGAATCCCTTTTCCTAGCCAGGGGAACTGAAACACACAACACCTGGAAAATCGGGTAACTTCCACCCCAATACTGCGCTTTAAGGAAACAGGCACACCAGGAGAATATATCCCACACCTGGCCGGGAGGGTCCCACGCCCACGGAGCCTCCCTCATTGCTAACATAGCAGTCTGTGATCTAACTGCAAGGCAGCAGCGAGGCTGGGGGAGGGGCGCCCGCCATTACTGAGGCTTAAGTAGGTAAACAAAGCCGCTGGGAAGCTCGAACTGGGTGGAGCTCACAGCAGCTCAAGGAAACTTGCCTGTCTCTGTAGACTCCACCTCTGGGGACAGGGCACAGATAAATAACAACAACGAAAAAGCAGCAGAACCTCTGCAGATGCAAACGACTCTGTCTGACAGCTTGAAGAGAGCAGTGGATCTCTCAACATGGACGTTGAGATCTGAGAACGGACAGACTGCCTGCTCAAGTGGGTCGCTGACCCCTGAGTAGCCTAACTGGGAGACATCCCCCACTAGGGGCAGTCTGACACCCCACACCTCACAGGGTGGAGTACACCCCTGAGAGGAAGCTTCCAAAGTAAGAATCAGACAGGTACACTCGCTGTTCAGCAATATTCTATCTTTGGCAACCTCTGCTGCTGATACCCAGGCAAACAGGGTCTGGAGTGGACCTCAAGCAATCTCCAACAGACCTACAGCTGAGGGTCCTGACTGTCAGATGGAAAACTATCAAACAGGAAGGACACCTATACCAAAACCCCATCAGTACATCACCATCATCAAAGACCAGAGACAGATAAAACCACAAAGATGGGGAAAAAACAAGGCAGAAAAGCTGGAAATTCAAAATATAAGAGGGCATCTCCCCCTGCAAAGGAGCACAGCCCATCGACAGCAACGGATCAAAGCTGGACAGAGAATGACTTTGACGAGATGAGAGAAGAAGCCTTCAGTCCATCAAACTTCTCAGAGCTAAAGGAGGAATTACATACCCAGCACAAAGAAACTAAAAATCTTGAAAAAAGAGTGGAAGAATTGACAGCTAGACTAATTAATGCAGAGAAGGTCATAAACGAAATGACAGAGATGAAAACCATGACACGAGAAATATGTGACAAATGCAAAAGCTTCAGTAACAGACTCGATCAACTGGAAGAAAGAGTATCAGCAATTGAGGATCAAATGAGTGAACTGAAGCGAGAAGAGAAACCAAAAGAAAAAAGAAGAAAAAGAAATGAACAAAGCCTGCAAGAAGTATGGGATTATGTAAAAAGACCAAATCTACGTCTGATTGGGGTGCCTGAAAGTGAGAGGGAAAATGGAATCAAGTTGGAAAACACTCTTCAGGATATCATCCAGGAGAACTTCCCCAACCTAGTAGGGCAGG
Source organism: Trachypithecus francoisi (assembly GCF_009764315.1). NCBI lineage: Eukaryota > Metazoa > Chordata > Mammalia > Primates > Cercopithecidae > Trachypithecus > Trachypithecus francoisi. The sequence goes on from NW_022681468.1 coordinate 56,988,199, forward strand.
CCAACATTCAAATTCAGGAAATACAGAGAACACGACAAAGATACTCCTCCAGAAGAGCAACTCCAAGACACATAATTGCCAGATTCACCAAAGTTGAAATGAAGGAAAAAATCTTAAGGGCAGCCAGAGAGAAAGGTCGGGTTACCCACAAACGGAAGCCCATCAGATGAATAGCAGATTTCTCGGCAGAAACTCGACAAGCCAGAAGAGACTGGGGGCCAATAGTCAATGTTCTTAAAGAAAAGAATTTTAAACCCAGAATTTCATATCCAGCCAAACTAAGTTTCATCAGTGAAGGAGAAATAAAATCCTTTACAGATAAGCAAATGCTTAGAGATTTTGTCACCACCAGGCCTGCCTTACAAGAGACCCTGAAGGAAGCCCTAAACATGGAAAGGAAAAACCAGTTCCAGCCATTGCAAAAACATGCCAAAATGTAAAGACCATTGAGGCTAGGAAGAAACTGCATCAACTAACGAGCAAAATAACCAGTTAATATCATAATGGCAGGATCAAGTTCACACATAACAATATTACCCTTAAATGTCAATGGACTAAATGCTCCAATTAAAAGACACAGACTGGCAAACTGGATCAAGAGTCAAGACCCATCAGTCTGCTGTATTCAGGAGACCCATCTCACATGCAGAGACATACATAGGCTCAAAATAAAGGGATGGAGGAAGATCTACCAAGCAAATGGAGAACAAAAAAAAGCAGGGGTTGCAATCCTAGTCTCTGATAAAACAGACTTTAAACCATCAAAGATCAAAAGAGACAAAGAAGGCCATTACATACTGGTAAAGGGATCAATTCAACAGGAAGAGCTAACTCTCCTAAATATATATGCACCCAATACAGCAGCACCCAGATTCATAAAGCAAGTCCTTAGAGACTTACAAAGAGACTTAGACTCCCATACAATAATAATGGGAGACTTCAACACTCCACTGTCAACATTAGACAGATCAACGAGACAGAAACCTAACAAGGATATCCAGGAATTGAACTCATCTCTGCACCAAGCGGATCTAATGGACATCTATAGAACTCTCCACCCCAAATCAACAGAATATACATTCTTCTCAGCACCACATCGCACTTATTCCAAAATTGACCACATAATTGGAAGTAAAGCACTCCTCAGCAAATGTCAAAGAACAGAAATTATAACAAACTGTCTCTCAGACCACAGTGCAATCAAACTAGAACTCAGGACTAAGAAACTCAATCAAAACCGCTCAACTACATGGAAACTGAACAATCTGCTCCTGAATGACTACTGGGTACATCACGAAATGAAAGCAGAAATAAAGATGTTCTTTCAAACCAATGAGAACAAAGATACAACATACCAGAATCTCTGGGACACATTTAAAGCAGTGTGTAGAGGGAAATTTATAGCACTAAATGCCCACAAAAGAAAGCAGGAAAGATCTAAAATTGACACGCTAACATCACAATTAAAAGAACTAGAGAGGCAAGAGCAAACACATTCAAAAGCTAGCAGAAGGCAAGAAATAAGTAAGATCAGAGCAGAACTGAAGGAGATAGAGACACAAAAAACCCTCCAAAAAATCAATGAATCCAGGAGTTGGTTTTTTGAAAAGATCAACAAAATTGACAGACCGCTAGCAAGACTAATAAAGAAGAAAAGAGAGAAGAATCAAATAGACGCAAAAAAAATGATAAAGGGGATATCACCACCGACCCCTCAGAAATACAAACTACCATCAGAGAATACTATAAACAACTCTACACAAATCAACTAGAAAATCTAGAAGAAATGGATAATTTCCTGGACACTTACACTCTCCCAAGACTAAACCAGGAAGAAGTTGAATCCTTGAATAGACCAATAGCAGGCTCTGGAATTGAGGCAATAATTAATACCCTACCAACGAAAAAAAGTCCAGGACCAGATGGATTCACAGCTGAAATCTACCAGAGGTACAAGGAGGAGCTGGTACCATTCCTTCTGAAACTATTCCAATCAATAGAAAAAGAGGGAATCCTCCCTAACTCATTTTATGAGGCCAACATCATCCTGATACCAAAGCCTGGCAGAGACACAACAAAAAAAGAGAATTTTAGACCAATATCCCTGATGAACATCTATGCAAAAATTCTCATTAAAATACTGGCAAATCGGATTCAGCAGTACATCCAAAAGCTTATCCACCATGATCAAGTGGGCTTCATCCCTGGGATGCAAACTGGTTCAACATTCACAAATCAATAAATGTAATCCAGCATATAAACAGAACCAAAGACAAGAACCACATGATTATCTCAATAGATGCAGAAAAGGCTTTTGACAAAATTCAACAGCCCTTCATGCTAAAAACTCTCAATAAATTCGATATTGATGGAACGTACCTCAAAATAATAAGAGCTATTTACAACAAACCCACAGCTAATATCATACTGAATGGGCAAAAACTGGAAAAATTCCCTTTGAAAACTGGCACAAGACAGGGATGCCCTCTCTTACCACTCCTATTCAACATAGTGTTGGAAGTTCTGGCTAGGGCAATCAGGCAAGAGAAAGAAATCAAGGGTATTCAGTTAGGAAAAGAAGAAGTCAAATTGTCCCTGTTTGCAGATGACATGATTGTATATTTAGAAAACCCCATCGTCTCAGCCCAAAATCTCCTTAAGCTGATAAACAACTTCAGCAAATTCTCAGGATACAAAATTAATGTGCAAAAATCACAAGCATTCTTATACACCAGTAACAGACAAACAGAGAACCAAATCAGGAATGAACTTCCATTCACAATTGCTTCAAAGAGAATAAAATACCTAGGAATCCAACTTACAAGGGATGTCAAGGACCTCTTCAAGGAGAACTACAAACCAGTGCTCAGTGAAATCAAAGAGGACACAAACAAATGGAAGAACATGCCATGCTCATGGATAGGAAGAATCAACATCGTGAAAATGGCCACACTGCCCAAGGTTATTTATAGATTCAATGCCATCCCCATCAAGCTACCAATGAGTCTCTTCACAGAATTGGAAAAAACTGCTTTAAAGTTCATATGGAACCAAAAAAGAGCCTGCATTGCCAAGACAATCCTAAGTCAAAAGGACAAAGCTGGAGGCATGACGCTACCTGACTTCAAACTATACTACAAGGCTACAGTAACCAAAACAGCATGGTGGTGGTACCAAAACAGAGATATAGACCAATGGAACAGAACAGAGTCCTCAGAAATAATACCACACATCTACAGCCATCTGGTCTTTGACAAACCTGAGAGAAACAAGAAATGGAGAAAGAATTCCCTATTTAATAAATGGTGCTGGGAAAATTAGCTAGCCATAAGTAGAAAGCTGAAACTGGGTCCTTTCCTTACTCCTTATATGAAGATTAATTCAAGATGGATTAGAGACTTAAATGTTAGACCTAATACCATAAAAACCCTAGAAGAAAATCTAGGTAGTACCATTCAGGACATAGGCATGGGCAAGGACTTCATGTCTAAAACACCAAAAGCAATGGCAGCAAAAGCCAAAATTGACAAATGGGATCTCATTAAACTAAAGAGCTTCTGCACAGAAAAGAAACTACCATCAGAGTGAATAGGCAACCTACAGAATGGGAGAAAATTTTTGCAATCTGCTCATCTGACAAAGGGCTAATATCCAGAATCTACAAAGAACTCAAACAAATATACAAGAAAAAAACAAACAACCCCATCAAAAAGTGGGCAAAGGATATGAACAGGCATTTCTCAAAAGAAGACATTCATACAGCCAACAGACACATGAAAAAACGCTCATCATCACTCGCCATCAGAGAAATACAAATCAAAACCACAATGAGATATCATCTCACACCAGTTAGAATGGCAATCATTAAAAAGTCAGGAAACAACAGGTGTTGGAGAGGATGTGGAGAAATAGGAACATTTTTTCACTGTTTGTGGGATTGTAAACTAGTTCAACCATTATGGAAAACAGTATGGCAATTCCTCAAGGATCTAGAACTAGATGTACCATATGACCCAGCCATCCCACTACTGGGTATATACCCAAAGGATTATAAATTATTCTACTACAAAGACACATGCACACGTATGTTTATTGCAGCACTATTCACAATAGCAAAGACTTGGAATCAACCCAAATGCCCATCAACGATAGACTGGATTAAGAAAATGTGGCACATATACACCATGGAATACTATGCAGCCATAAAAAAGGATGAGTTTGTGTCCTTTGTAGGGACATGCATGCAGGGGGAAACCATCATTCTTAGCAAACTATCACAAGAACAGAAAACCAAACACCGCATATTCTCACTCATAGGTGGGAACTGAACAATGAGACCACTTGGACTCGGGAAGGGGAACATCACACACTGGGGCCTATCATGGGGAGAGGGGAGGGAGGAGGGATTGCATTGGGAGTTATACATGATATAAATGATGAATTGATGGGTGCTGACGAGTTGATGGGTGCAGCACACCAACATGGCACAAGTATACATATGTAACAAACCTGCACGTTATGCACATGTACCCTAGAACTTAAAGTATAATAAAAAAAAAATTAAAAAAACCACAATACAAATACATAATGAGTGTAATAGAATAATAGCTCAAAGATGTATATGTCCTAATTTTCTGAACTTGTGAATATGTTATATTACATGGCAAAGGGAAATAAAGATTTCAGATGAAATTGAGGTTGCTAATTAACTGACCTTAAAATACATTATCCTGGATTAGCCAGGGGTCCCACAGTAAACACGAGTATCCATATATGAGAAAGAGGAAGACAGAAAATTCAGAAATTAAGAGATAGCATCATGAGAAAGAGTCACTTGGCCATTGCTGACTTTGAAGATAAAAAGGCACCACAAGTTAAGGGCTGAGGAATCCCATTAGGAACTAGAAAAGGTAAGAAAACCAGTTCTACCCTAGAGTCTGCTATGTTATTTTACTCCCACAGTACAATAAAGAAATCCCTGAGACTGTGTAATTTATAAAGTAAACAGAGGTTTAATTGGTTCATGGCGCTGCAGCCTGTACAGGAAGTGTGATGCTGGCATCTGCTAGGCTTCTCGAAGTACTCAGGAAACCTGTAATCATGGCAGAAGGCAAAGGGGGAAGAGGCATGTCACATGGCCAAAACAGGGGCAAGAGAGAGTGAGGGCAGTGGTGCTACATACTTTGAAATGATGAGATCCCAAGAGAGCTCACTACCATGAAGATGGTACCAAGAGGGATGGTGCCAAATCATTCATGAGGGATCCATCCTTATGATCCAATCACCTCCCACCAGGTCCCACCTCCAATAGTGGGTGTATTTTTCTGTTCTTACGCTGCTACTAAAGACATAGCCAAGACTGGGAAATTTATAAAGATAAGAGGTTTAATTGACTCACAGTTCAACATGGGTGGGGAGGCCTCACGATCATGGCAGAAGGCAAAGGAGGAGCAAAGTCACGCCTGGCATGGTGACAGGCAAAAGAGAGCATGTACAGGGGAGCTCCCCTTTATAAAACCGTCAGACCTCTGGAGGCTTATTCCGTATCAGAAGAACAGTATGACAAAGTCTTGCCCCCATGATTCGATTACCTCCCACTAGTTCCCTTGCACAACACATGGGCGTTATGAGAACTACAATTCAAGATGAGATTTGGGTGGGAACACAGCCAAACCATATCATTGGGGATTACATTTCAATATGAGATTTGGTTGGGGACACACTTCCAAACTATATCACCTGCTTAAAGGAAGATATCCCTACCAATACCTTGATTTTAGCCCAGAGAGACAATTTCAAATTTCTGAGTTGCAGAAATAAAATAATAGCTTTGTTTTGTGTTAAGCCACTAAGTTTGTGATGATTTCTCAAGCATCAATAGGAAACTAATACAACGAAATAAATATTAATTGACTATCAGTATACTCCTAAGGACATGAATTGTAAAAGTATCAGAACTCATGCTTATGTATTTAAAAACATTACTTCTATGGAGAAATAGTACGGTAAAGTCATTCAAATGGTTTCCAGAAGTAACCTGCATGGCTTTAAGCCCCAGCTCCACCACATTCTAGAAAGGTAATCCTAGCAAGTTGCTTAGTATCTGTGGCTCCATTTTCCCATCTTAATAATAGATGAAGTAATAATTGTACCTCAAAAATTAGAGTAAATAAATACAGATAATACTGTAATCAACAGTACATAGTACAGAGTAAATCTAATGCGTATCTTTCCTATTATTTTTTACATATTTTTATTTGCTGTTTGTGCAATTATTATTTCAAGAGATAGCATTATAGCATCTATCTCAGTTTTTGTATGATATCTCATAAAGCCAGCATATTTCTTTTGTCTTCAGTATTACACCTCAAAGAGCTGGAATAAAGTGTTTTTCACCCTTGATTATTTAAATGGATTGATAGAAGAAGATTTATTAAGAGGTATCTTGTAATTATCTTTCCATAGGTGAAGTATGAACTACCTTAGGCATCCCTCTTCTATGGCTGGGCATATACGTGCTTTGACTCATTAACAGTATCTTCAACATGAATTTTGTACGTCAGAAATAAATATAAGAAACCTGATAATTTTTAAACCACTTGTGGGTATTTCAATGGTAAATTAGCTCAAGATGGCTTATGAGAGCCACTCAGCTCCTTCCTCCTTCACAAGGATGGAGCAAAACAGCAAGCAGATAATGACACACAGAAGAGCACATCTAAGAAGACTAATGGAATAGCAGGAAAAGTACAAGCATACATACATACATATAGGAAAACCCTCTGAGGCATAGAAACTTAAGATGACAGTATTCAGAGGGAAGTGAAGCAACTAGTCAGATCAGTTTGAAACTAAGAGGGATTTCTCATTATGGGTAAAAGTTAAGTGAGACAGCCTTAGCAGTCCACATTTCCACCACAGATGCCTGCATTTCTAACTACAGGAAAGCCCCTTGGCCTTCACAGGCACAGAATCTGTTATAGGGAGCTGCCTGGAATTTATGCAGCTGCATTTTTCCAGGAAGGGAATCTTCCCCAGGTGCCACCCCTGGGCTGCAAGCCACTGCCTCAATCCACCATTTTGAAAATGAAGGCAGGACTGAACCACAACCGGCCCTGGGGCCAGTAGCTGCTGCATCTCCACATCCCTAGGCCTCCACCAATATACCCTGACATCTGCACAAAGAGCTGCAGCATCATGATGGTGACTAGACCTAGTGGTGTGGATGTCACTGGCACCCATGCTCATGCAGCTCTCTACACCCCAGGAATAGGTAATCCAGCACATCAAGGATGTTGCTCCAAGAACATAGGGAGCTGAAGTGTTAGCTCCCCAGAGACTGAGAATAGGCTGCCTGAGGCCACTGCCCACCTCAAGCAGTGAGACGCTATGACCCATGTACCCCACCAGGAGCCAAGGACAAGGCCACCCATCCTGCAGTGGACACCGCTGGCACCTGTGCATCCTGACTGGGGCCAAAGACTAGCCCACCTGGGCCACACCACTGCCTCTGCCAGTGCATGCATATGCCATCCAGGAGCCTGAGGACTTGCCCATCTTGCACCCCCATCCCCAGCAAAGCCTCATCAGAGGGTCTACAAACACAGCCTGTGCCACTGAGGAATTTGTACACCCTGCTGATGTTGAGTATAGCCAAAGTTATCATACAGAGACTATACTATAGTGCTGCTGTGTATTAGCCTGTTCTTGCATTGCTATAAATAAATGCCCAAGGCTGGGTAATTTGTAAAGAAAAGTGATTTATTGTGTCTCACAATTCTGTAGCCTGTGCAGGAATTGTGGTGCCAGTGTCTGGCATCTGCTTCTGGTGTGGTCCTCAGGAAGTTTACAATCATGAAGGAAAGCAACAGGGAGCCAGGATGTCACACGGCAAGAGTGGGAGCAAGAGAGAGAAGGGGGAGGTGCTACACACTTTAAAACAATAAGATTTCTTGTGAAATCAGAGCAAAAACTCACTCATTACCAAGGAAATGGCACCAAGACATTAATGAGGGAACCACCCCCATGATTCAACACCTCCCACCAGGCCTCACCTCCAACATTGAGGTACACATTTGAGCATGAGATTTGGAGATTATACAAACTGTATCAGGTACCTATTTAGAGCTGAAGCAAAAGCACCCTATCCAACCGACATTATAGATGCATCTACAGGAAAAACATATTTCACATGGAAGCTACTTGATAAAATTGGAAGAAGTAAAAGTTATAGCTGATGTGTACATATCAACATAAGGACAAAATAAATATGAAAAAGAAAGGAAACATGACACCTCCAAAGGAACACAATAACCCTCCAGTAACAGATGCCAAAGAAAAGGAAATCTATGAAATGCCTGAAATTCAAAATAATGATCCTAAGGAAACTCAGTGAGATACAAAAGAACACAATGAAAGAAATCAGAGCAATGAAAGAAATCAGAGAAAACAATGATCTGAATGAAAATTTCACAAAGAGATAGATATCCCTAAAATAATCTTGAAACTGAAGAATTCATTGAATAAAATACAATAAACGTAATTAAGAACTTCAACAATAAATTAGATCAATCAGAAGAAAGAATTTCTGAACTTAAAGACAAGTCTTCTGAAATAAAAAAAGATAAAAGAATGAAGAAAGCCTACATGATATATGTGACACCATCAAGCCAGCACCTAATTGGATTTCCAGAAGGAGAAGAGAAGGAAAAACGTATAGAAAACCTATTTAATAAAGTAACTAAAAACTTCCCAACTCTTAGAAGAGATATAGATATTCCATATAAGAAGTTCAAAGATTCCTCAGTAGATTTTTCTCAAAAAGTTTCTCTCTGAGGCACATTTTTGTCAAATGGTAACAATCTAAGAGAAAGAATTCTAAAAAGTTCAAGAGAAAAGCAACATGTCACATATAAGAGAATCTCCATAAACTAATGGCAGATTTCTCTTCAATGAAAATTATAAAACGCTGATAAAAGGAAATTAAAGAAGACACCAAAAAATCAAATGATCAACCCAAATGTCCATCTGTGACAGACTGGATTAAGAAAATGTGGCACGTATACACCATGGAATACTATGCAGCCATAAAAAAGGATGAGTTTGCGTCCTTTGCAGGGACATGGATGCAGCTGGAAACCATCATTCTTAGCAAACTATCACAAGAAGAGAAAACCAAACACCACATGTTCTCACTCATAGGTGGGAACTGAACAATGAGATCACTTGGACTCGGGAAGGGGAACATCACACATCGGGGCCTATCATGGGGGTGGGGGGGAAGGGATTGCATTGGGAGTTATACCTGATATAAATGATGAATTGATGGGTGCTGATGAGTTGATGGGTGCAGCACACCAACATGGCACAAGTATACATATGTAACAAACCTGCACGTTATGCACGTGTACCCTAGAACTTAAAGTATAATAAAAATAAATAAATAAATAAATAATAATAAAAAAATCAAATGATAGTCCACGTTTATTGTTTGGAAGAATTAATATTGTTAAAATATCTATGCTACCTAAAGCAATCTACAGATTCAATGCAATCCTTATAAAATACCAATTACATTTTTCACAGAAATAGAAAACATAATCCTGAAATTGGTATAGAACCACAAAAGACCCCAATCCTCAGTGAGAAGAACAAAGTTGAAACAACTACCTGGCTTCAAAATGTACTACAAAGTTATACCAACCAAAAAAGCATGGTACTGGCATAAACACAGATACATAGACCAATGGAACAAGATAGATTATGTGATTTGGCTGTGTCCCACCAAAATCTCAGCTTGAATTGTAGCTCTTATATTTCGCACATGTTGTGGGAGGGACCCTGTGAGAGGTAATTGAATCATGGGAGTGGTTACCCTCATGCTGTTCTCATGATAGTGAGTGAGTCCTCATAAGCTTTCATGTTTTATTTTTAGTTTTAGTTTTTAAGACTCATTTTCACTCTTGTTGCCCAGGCTGGAGTGCAGTGGTATGATGTCAGCTCATTGCAACATCCGCATCCCGGACTCAAGCGATTCTTCTGCCTCAGCCTCCTGAGTAGCTGGGATTACAGGCGCCCACTACCACGCCTGGCTAATTTTTGTATTTTTGGTAGAGAAGGAGTTTCACCACATTGGCCAGGCTGATATTGAACTCCTGACCTCAGGTGATCTGCCTGCCTTGGCCTCCCAAAATACTGGGATTACAAGCATGAGCCTCCTTGCCTGGCCAATGTGATGGTTTCATAAGGGGCTTTTCCCCCTTTCTCGGCACTTCTCTCTCCTGGTGTCATATGAAGAAGAATGTGTCTCCTTCCCCTTACTCCATGATTGTAAGTTTCCTGAGGCCTCTCCTTAATTAACTGTGAGTTAATTAAACTTCCTTTCTTTATAAATTACTTAGTCTTAGGCAGTTCTTTGTAACAGCATAAGAACAGAATAATACAGTAAATTGGTACTGGGAGTGGGGCTCTGCTGTAAAGATACCCGAAAATGTGGAAGCGACTTTGTAACTGCATAACAGGCAGAGGGTGAAACTGTTTGGAGGGCTCAGAAAAAGATAGGAAAATGTGGAAATGTTTGGAACTTTCTAGAAACTCAGAGGTCTCAGAAAACAGGAAGATGTGGGAAAGTTTGGAACTTCTTAGAGACTTGTTGAATTGTTTAGACCAAAATGCTGATAGTGATATGGGCAACGAGGTCCAGGCCGAAGTGGTATCAGATGGAGATGAGGAACTTGTTCAAAAATGGAGTAAGGTCACTCTTGCTATACAAAGAAACTGGCAGCATTTCACCTCTTCCCTAGAGATCTGTGGAACTTTGAACTTGGGAGAGATGATTTAGGGTATCTGGCAGAAGAAATTCCTGAGCAGAAAAACATACAAAGGAAGCAGAGCATAAAAGTTTGGAACACTTGCAGCCTGGGCATGCAATAGAAAAGAAAAACCCATTTCCTGGGGAGATATTAAAGCTGGCTGCATAAACTTGCATAAGTAACAAGGACCTGAACTTATCACTAAGACAATGGGGAAAATGTCTCCAGGGCATGACAGAGAACCTTGTGTCAGCTTCTCCCATCATAGGCCTGATGACCTAGGAGAGAAATATGGTTTTGTGAGCCAGGCCCAGGGCCCCCCTTCTCTATGGAGTCTTGGGATGTGGTACCCTGCATCCCAGCTGCTTCAACTCCAGCCACAGCTAAGAGGAACCAACATACAGCTCAGGCCATTGCTTTAGAGAGTGCAAGCCCCAAGCTTGGTGGCTTACACATGATGTTGGGCCTCTGGGTGCACAGAAGTCAAGAATTGAGGTTTGAGAACCTCAACCTAGATTTCAGAGGATGTATAGGAACACCTGATTGTCCAGGCAGAAGTTTGCTGCAGGGGAAGAGCCCTCATGGAGAAACTCTTGCTTGGGCAGTGTGGAAAGGAAATGTGGGGTCAGAGTCCTCACACCTGAGTCCCCACTGGGGCACACTCTGCTGGAGCTGTGAGAGGAGGAACACCATCCTCCAGACTCCCAAATAGTAGATCCACCGACAGCTTGCACTGTGTGCTTGGCAAAGCTTCAGACACTCAACACTGGCCCATGAAAGCAGCGAGGAGTGGGGCTGTACCCTGCAAAGCCACATGGGAAGAATTGCCCAAGGCCATGAGAACCCACCTCTTGCATCAGCATGTCCTGTATGTGAGACATGGAGTCAAAGGAGATCATTTTTGAACTTTAAGGTTTATGAATGCCCTATTGGATTTCAGACTTTCATGAGGCCCATTTGGAATGAGTGTGTTTACCCAGTGCCTGTACCCACATTGTTTCTAGGAAGTAACTAATTTTCTTTTGATTTTACAGGCTTATAGGTGGAAGGGATTTGCCTTGTCTCAGATGAGACTTTGGAATTAGACTTTTGAGTTAATGCTGGAATGAGTTAATACATTGAGGGGCTGTTGGGAAGGCATGATTGTGTTTTGAAATGTAAGGACATGAGATTTGAGAGGGGCCAGAGACAAAATAACATGGTTTGGCTGTGTTCCCATCAAAATCTTATCTTAAATTATAGTTTCTATAATCCCCACGTGTTGTGGGAGGGATCTGGTGGGAGGTACTTGAATTATGGAGGCAGTTACGCTTATGCTGTTCTTATGATAGTGAGTTCTCACAAGATATTATGGTTCTATAACAATATGTTCCCCTTTGTTCAGCACTTCCCCTTCCTGCCACCATGTGATGAAGGACGTGTTTGAGTCCCCTTACACTATGATTATATGTTTCCTCAGGCCTCCCCTGCCATGCAGAACTGTGAGTTAATTAAACCTGTTTCTTTTATAAATTGCCCAGTGTCATGCAGTTCTTTATAGTAGTGTAAGAATGAATGAATACAGTAGAGAATCCAGAAATAAATCCACATATTTACAGCTTACTCATTTCAACAAAGGTTTCAAGAATATATATTTGGGAAAGGACAGTCTCTGCAGTAAATGGTGCTGGAAAAACCAGATATCACATATATAAGAAGGAAACTAGATCCATATATCACCATATTGAAAAAAGCAAATAAAAATAAAAAGACTTGCATGTAAGACCTGAAACTCTGTAGCTATTAGAAGAAAACATTATTAGGGAAATGCTTCAGGACATTGGTCTGGACAAAGATATTTTGGGTGACCTCAAAAGCACAGGCAACCAAAATAAAAGTTGACAAATAGAATCACGTTAAGCTAAAAAACTACTGCACAGCAAATGAAACAATCAACAAAGTGAAAAGACAACTCATAAAATGGGAGAAAATATTTGCAAACTACTCATCTGGCAAGCGAATAATAACCAGAATATGTAAAGAGCTCAAACAACTCAATAGGGAAAATTGATTTAAAAACTGGACAAAAGATCTGATTAGACATTTCTTAAAGCAAGATACACAAATGGCCAATCTATATGTGAAAAGAAAATGCTAAATCTCATCCATCATTAAAGCAATGCAAATTAAAACATGACCATGTGTGATATAATCTCACTGTAGTTAAGATGGCTTTTATCCAAAAGACAAGCAGTAACATATGTTGAAGGGGATATGGGAAAAGGAGAACTGTCCTATGTTGCATGTAAATTGGTACAGCCACTATGGAGAATAGTAGGGATGTTACTTAAAAAACTAAAAGTGGAACTATCATATGATCCAGCAATCCAACTGTTGGGTATATATCTACAGAAGGAAAATTAGTATATTGAAAAGGTGTCTATACTCCCATGTTTATTGCAGCACTATTTATACCACAATGTAGTTTTTTTTTTTTTTTTTTTTTTTTTTTTTTTTGTTGAGACGGAGTCTCGCTCTGTCACCCAGGCTGGAGTGCAGTGGCCGGATCTCAGCTCACTGCAAGCTCCGCCTCCCGGGTTTACGCCATTCTCTCGCCTCAGCCTCCCAAGTAGCTGGGACTACAGGCGCCCGCCATCTCGCCCGGCTAATTTTTTGTATTTTTTTTAGTAGAGACGGGGTTTCACCGTGTTAGCCAGGATGGTCTCGATCTCCTGACCTCGTGATCCGCCCGTCTCGGCCTCCCAAAGTGCTGGGATTACAGGCTTGAGCCACCGCGCCCGGCCACAATGTAGTTTTAAACCTAAGTGTGCATCAATGAATCCATTGATAAAGAAAAATTAGTAAATATATAGACAATATTATTCTGCCATAAAAAGAATGAAATCCTATCATTTTCAGCAACATGGAAGAGCCTAGGGAACATTACGTGAAATGAAATAAGCCAGGCACAGAAAGAAAAATGTCACATGTACTGTTTTATATGTAGGAGCTAAAAAAGTTGACCTCAAGAAGGTAGAGTAGAAAGGTGGTTACCAGAGGCTGGGAAAGGTAGGGGGAGGGGAGATGAAGAGAGTTTAGTTAATGGGTAAAAATATATATACAGTTAGAAGAAATACATTCTAGTGTTTGACAACACAGTATGATGTCTATAGTTATCAATAATTTATTGTATATTTCAAGAGAGCTGAAAGAGAAGAATTGGAATGTTCTCACCACACAGCAATAATGCTTTAATTGATGGATATCCCAGTTACTCTGGCTTGATCATAGCACATTGTATTTATATATCAAAATATCACATCTATCCTATAAATATATACAATTACGATGTATCAATTTAAAAATTGAGAATAGTGATAAATTAGTTCATCTTGAAGGCATTTTCTTTCCTTTCAAACATATACTGAGTTTTTCAATTTCTACATGTATGTGTATATAGGTATATGCATGTGTATATAGGTATATGCATCAGTCACTTCAGATTTACCAATTATTGTTATCAACTGTTTTTGAATTATATTTTTTGTTACATAAGGCTACTATGACAATGAGCCTGCATATTTTGGTGTGTATTTATTTGTGTAAAGAGAACAATTTACACGTACCAAAAAGATAAAATTTATCCTTTATTTGTTTTCTTCTTATGAGAAAGTGTTGATATTAGCAAATTTTAAAGAGTGAAACATTGGTTCCCTTTAATATATTTATACCACCACAAATTCACTTGTATCAGACAACCTCAAGGAATGAGAACATATTGTACACTGCTCAAAGCCACACAAAATCTTTGAGATGTAAAAAGCTAGCTAATGATAGTTTTTATTTTAAAAATGAATTACTTTCAAACAGAGGAAAAAAATAAGAGAAACCAAAACACTGCAAAATCTCAGAGTTTTTTCCCTCTATTTCTAAAATGAAACTAGATAAAACATTCCTAACTTCATCAAGTTTCTTGAAGGCTGTTTATATTGTGCACGATAGGGGGATGTTTTGTTGTCACAACCATGTCAAACAATGAAAGGTTATACGTTGATAGACTCAGCAATTTGAGGAGCTGTAAAGAGTTTGAAAGTCATCAGATCCACATAGAGATAAAATTCAACAAAATATTGAATAATCCATTAAAATTTATACCATTATTCTTTTGTCAGAATATTGGAAACCTTAGATATTTGTGCTATGACATACACCCTTTTAGTTTAAGTATGGTTAAAAATGAAAAATACTAGATTATTGCTTTGCTTTGTTTGTTTTTCATGATAAAATCTCATGAGCTTGACATCTACTTGAAAGATTGGTTTTCTTTTGATTAGGTAACAAGGATACTGTTGTCTTTTGGTCCTCAAGTTACTGTTTCTAACATCTGATCTTTCCCACCAGCACCAGAAAGTTTACTTTGAGTACCTAAAGATTATATTGAGTATAATGAAATTTCCTCAATTTATTTCAAAGGCAAACTATCTGTTTGTATACTCACTAGATATTACCATCTTCAAACGAATATGATAAATCAATCTTGTCCTTATTGAATGGATTTAGTATTCAGCATCCAGGCCTATTAAAAAATGTGATCTAATGAGGGTAAGAACTAGAAATACTATTGTTTTATTTAGACTGTCAAATCTAATTAAACCAAAACTAAGATGCTCATTTATAGAGGGAGTAAAAACTAGTTATTTATTAACAGAAACTGAGTTGTTACTGCTGAATTTCCCTGTGCCTGAATTTTCTTGGAGGTTAATTTCAAAGATAAAAGAAGATTAAACACTCCTCAAACATAGTGAAGTTGGAGAGATGAGGGAATCATAGGCTGAATATAACTTTGAAAATATAGCAGTATTATCTCAGAAAATAGAATATGACAGTGTTGTTTCACAAGAAAAAAATACGAGTATTTCTATTCAAGCAATCTCAATAAGGGATCAGAAAATTGAGATGGGGACAGACAAAAGTGGAAATTGCAAAAAACCGTGTTGAAACCTTTCTGTGTCCTGAAGCCTGGAAGCTAGAGATGTCTGTTTACTAAGTAAAATGATAATTCAGCTTTAATGTCAATATATAATATATATTTTTAAAAAGAGATTCACAATTGTAATTTAAAAAACACAGAAGAGTTCAAAAAAGCAAATAGTCTTCATCAGTGTCCTTCCTTTTGTTCCTTGGCTGTCCAGTTTGAAAGCATAACATTAAAAACCTAATGTATGTGTCTGCACATGTACATGTTGTGTATATTTATAGTATAATCATATAAACGGATTTCTTTTTTACTGAAGTGAGTTTTGATAATTGTCAGGGAAGTCACAATGTTTTTTTTTTATTTAATATGATCCTAAATATAAAATTTGCATTCATTTTACAAATATTACCAAGGCTTTCAGGTGCTAACATGCATCCTTGAAGGTTAATTATGCTTTTATGGAAAAATGGTAGGGATTGATAAAAAATAAGTCCTTTGGACACCATAGAAAGTAAACAGTAAAATAAAGAATTATTTTAAAATATTTTAATAGCCATGATTATAAAATATCTTTAAACTAGTTGCCTGCCTTTAAGTGATATTTATTTTAAAGTTCGATTATTAAAGTTTTAGTGAAGCAATGTCAGGCAGTCATGGAAGAGGAGTAGTAGGAGGAGGAGGAGAAGAAGAATCATTTAATTTATGATATATTTGTAAATGTCCAGTAAAGGTTTTGCCTTTTGGAACTCCCCTAAGTGTATTCATGTCAAAATGGGGTAATATCATAAATCCAGGAGTGATTTACTAATCATAGACTATGAGTTACCATTAAAATGTGAGGATTTTTATAGGGGTTAAAACAATTGTGGCAATCTCAGTTTACAAGTGCATTCAACTTTGCCTGTGTGGAGCTTACAGTCTAAGAGAGTATAGTGTGTACACAGATAGATATAAATAGATAACTAAATAAATAGATAACTCCTGTGGGGGAGAACTGTACATATTATAGCTCTTGGCTTACTTAGATTCTTAATCTTATTAAAAAGAAAAAAAGACAAGCTATAAACAAAAACAGTATCAAAGAAAAAAATGTATTTACCAATAGTAAACAGTCTCTACAGCAATTATTTAAGCCAAGAAGAGAAAATACCTTTCCAGACTGTGTCCCTGGTCTCACTTCATTTTCCATTGCCTATTCCAAATAACACCATGTACATCCAGCATAAAGCCATTTGTTCCTTGCCTTTGAAAATTGGAGGCCTTATTTGTTCTTGATCTCTACTTCAGAGAAAAAGCAATGCACTTACTTTGGCAGGTTTTATGAATTCACAGTGTTCCTTGCACAGAAATCAAAAAGAAAAAAATATATTTTTACTCTAAGACTGGGGAAAATGTAGCTGATAATGTGAAAAGTTGTAATTCACTTTCCCACTTTTGCTTGTTAGTTGATTTAAAACATTCTCATTTTAAGAAATGTATTTTGCTACATGATGGTATTGCAGTGGTGTGCTTATTTAAATTTGCTCTGGGTCATGGCACAATCCAACATGCTTCCCATTTTGGCATTTTAGCAGAAGTTGGGATAACTGGTATGAAGTATCACTTTTAATTGAAGGCACAGCAGTGCAGAGCAGAGAGGGCTTCCTGAGCACTCATGTAGATGAAATCTTCCTAAAATCCCTGCTGAAAAGATGCATTCAAGTAAAAAAAAAAAAAAAAAAAAAAGGAATCAGAAATGCGGAATTGTAAACTAGATGTTTATCACAATGCTTTTCTTCTTTGGTTTATGCCTTCTCAAGCTGGAATCTGAAGTTCAGTTTAATACCTCCTTTGAAACTTTTTTGAGTGTTTACCAGTTCTTTTCCTTTCCAGTTTCTGTTGTTAATTCTTATCGCTGAGGAGAATGAAGAAGATCACTTTTTTTTTACCCTTTTCCTGAGTGTTAAGTAGAACTTGAAGAAAGAATCCTAATTTATTTCAGCCAACTCACGATAGAGTAGCTGTAGGAATTCAAGAACTCTAAGAATAAAATCCCCACTATTGACATTATGTATGTTATGTCTAGAGTTAGATTATTCCAGCTCACTATGATAATTCACAATTTCTATTCCTGTTGGTAGTAAGTCTTAATAGACATTCTGTGTAATTTGTCCCATCCACAGGTTCACCTGTCTGAATATAGATACCAAGAAGTGGCAGAGTATCAGAGGAGAAAGATACCAAGAAATAGAATATTCAAGGTACTAATGGATTGCCAATAAATATTATTCCCAACTCTCATACACCAGGACATCCTAAGGGAGAAATGGCATATTATTTGATATTAACTTAATATAATGTATTTAGTGCTAAGTTTGTGTCAGACACTATTCTAGGTACCAGATATACAGTGTTTTCATGGAACTTATACTCTAGTGGTTGGAGACATTCAATTTAAAAATTAATACACAAATGAAAATGGTGATAACTTTTGTGCAAAAGATGAAATTCAGAAGAAGGTAGGGATAATTGGAGAGGGGATGATTATTAGTTATTGGGCAGGAAAGGCATCACTGAGAAGGTGATATTTGACCTCTAAAGTCAATAAGTAACCAAGATTTGTGGAGTTTGGGGGAGAGGTGCATTCAAACAGACAAAACCACAAGGACAGCTTTGCTTGGCACAAATCTCAAATTTTCCTGGCATTTTTGCTCAGCCGATGTCAGCAATAACAAGCTATAAAAGCTTGACAAAGTTGTTCACAGATGTGTATTAGTCTGTTCTCACACTGCTAATAAAGACATACCTGAGACTGGGTAAATTATAAAGAGGTTTAATTGACTCACAATTCAGCATGGCTGGGGAGGCTTCACAATCATGGTGGAAGGCAGATTAGGAGCAAATCATGTCTTACATGGCAGCAGGCAAGAGGTCATATGCAGGGGATATAAAACTTTATAAAACTATCGGATCTCATGATACTTATTTACTATCATGAGAACAGCACAGGAAAAAAAACCCAACCTCATGATTCAATCACCTCCCATGACGTATGGAGATTATTACAATTCAAGGTGAAATTTGCATGGGGATACAGAGCCAAATCATATTAAATGTTTTGCATATTTCCCTTCTTTAATTCATAAAATTGGCCGGGCGCAGTGGCTCAAGCCTGTAATCCCAGCACTTTGGGAGGCCGAGACGGGCGGATCACGAGGTCAGGAGATCGAGACCATCCTGGCTAACACAGTGAAACCCCGTCTCTACTAAAAAATACAAAAACAAAAAAACAAAAAACTAGCCGGGCGAGGTGGCGGGTGCCTGTAGTCCCAGCTACTCGGGAGGCTGAGGCAGGAGAATGGCGTAAACCTGGGAGGCGGAGCTTGCAGTGAGCTGAGATCTGGCCACTGCACTCCAGCCCGGGCGACGGAGCGAGACTCCGTCTCAAAAAAAAAAAAAAAAAAAAATTCATACAATTATTAGAACAAAGCAGTTATATTTAAAAACTATTGTTAAATCAAACCTTCAGAAAAGTAAAGAGAAGATGACAACATCTATATACTTACCACCTAGATATAATAAATCTTATTTTTTTTGCCATGTTTTCCAAAATTATTTTAAGGCATTAATAATACATCATAGAAGCAATGAAGACATTTGTGTACCTGTGTTATTTAGGATTTGTTGTCCTCGGTTAACAGAAAATGATATAAAGACCATACTGTGGACTAATGCTAGGACCAAAAAGCAACTATGGCAATATAGTTCTTAGCATACAAAAGATCCATCCATCGGTGAGTAGAAACACCTCATCTAGGAAGGTAGTTTTCTTGTCAGGATGCAAACAGAGCCCACAGTGAGAAGCCGAAAGACTACCAGGGAGAGGACATTCTAGAAAAAGACTTCAAATTGCTAGATGTCCAATTTGCTGTAATCTATAGAAGAATAGATCTAGCAAAGAAGCAAAGACCAGGAAGGCTGCCATGTTCTCTGATAGAATGAGCTGCAAACACACAAGAGAGATCCTCACTTCCCCAAAAAATGATGTTCGGGAAGTAAACAATATAGTAAGCAACAGAGATACAGTGAGAAAAAATGTCTTATGAGCATCCGCATGAGTACACAGAAAGAGATTAGTTTGATCAGGAACGCAGAAAATCCCAAAGAAGAGCCCATGTAAAAATGAGAAAGAATGTAGTTGGCCACCTCTCGATGGAGCCAGTATTTAATGCTTTAATCCGCATGTATTATGGGTGAGCCAAATAAAAAACATAGCAATCCCTTTGTTATCATAGGATAGAACCACAGGTCTGGATGAATAGGCAGGTACTACTACAATTATGGAAGCAGCGAAGAGCCCAGACCCTGAATCTATGAGCCCTATAAAGAGGTGGTACTCAATGATGACTGTGAAGTAGGAGAAAAGAAAGAGCAGGGGCAGCCTTTCTGAACGTTGATTACAATGTGTATAAAATGAAGTTCATGGTAATTTACAGCAGATATGATCATTAAACCTGGGTTAATTGTACAATGACTTGCTCCAGATAGTATCATTCCTGGCTATCAGACCAGGTACAGTAATGATAAAACCCCTCCTCAGCCAGGAACTTGTTAGTCTAATAATTGGAGTACAGATAAAATTTATAGATAACATTTTCAAATTTCATGACTACAAAGAGACAGGTGAAGAGAGATAACAAAGTAGTCACTAACAGGTGCAGATGCTTTGCAAGTGTGTCCTATTTCTCATAAGACAACTGCTAAAATCCCAGCTAAGTCATTTTGACATCATCTGTTGGCAACAGATGATACATGAATATCTACACAATATTCCTCAAGAGTCTGTTCCTTTGGAACAAGATTTTTGAAAATATGTTGTATTATTCTGTTCTCATGCTGCTATAAAAACATACCTGAGACTGGGTAATTTATATAGAAAAGAGGTTTTATCGGCTCACTATTCCGTGGGCTGTACAGGCTTCTGTTACTGGAAAAGCCTCAGGAAACTTACAATCACAGTGGAAGGTGAAGGGGAAGGTAGCACATCTTCATATGACCTGCAGGAGAGAGTGAAGGGGGGAAGTGCTACACACTTTCAAACAACCAGAACTCATGAGAACTCACTATCATGAGAACAGCAAGGGGGAATTCAGCCCCCATAATCTGATTACCTCCCACCAGGACCCTCCTCCAACACTGAGCATTACAATTCAACAAGATATTTGGGTGGGGACACAGACCCAAAGCACATCATTCTGCCCCTGGCTTCTCCCAAATCACATGTCCTTCTCACATTTCAAAACATAATCAAGCGTTCTAATAGTCCCCCAAAGTCTTAACTCATTCCAGAATTAACTCAAAAATCATAGTCCAAAATCTCATCTGAGACGAGGCAAGTGTCTCTGCCACTGAGCTTGTAAAATCAAAAGCAAGTTAGTTATTTCCAAGATACAATCAGGGTACAGGCATTGGGTAATAATACCTGTTCCAAGAGGGAAAAAACAGCAAAATAAAGAGGCTACAAGCCCCATGCAAGTCCAAAACCCAGCAGGGCATTCATAAATCTTAAAGCTCCAAAATAATCTTCTTTGACTCCCTGTCTCACATCCAGGCCACCCTGCTGCAAGGGATGGCCTCCCAAGGCCTTGGGCATCTCCACCCCTGTGACTCTGCAACATCCAGCCCCCTTGGTTGCTTTCCCAGACTGGCATTGAGTGCCTGAGGCTTTTCCAAGTAGATGATGCATGCTGTTGGTAGATCTACCATTCTGGGGTCTGGAAGATGGTGGCCCTCTTCTCACAGCTCCACTAGTCAGTGCCCCAGTGGGGACTCTGTGTGGGGGCTCCAACCCCACATTTCCCCTCTGCACTGCCCTAGTAGAAGTTCTCAATGAGAGCTCCACCTTTGCAACAGACGTCTGCCTGCACAACCAGGTGTTTCCATACATCCTCTGAAATCTAGTCAGAGGCTCCTAAGCCTCACCTCTTGCCTGCAGGCTCTTGTGTACCTGCAGGCTTAACACCCCATGAAAGCCTCCAAAGTTTGTGACTTGTACCCCCTGAAGCAGTGGCCTGAGATGTATCCAGGGCCCTTTAAGCCACAGCTGGAGCTAGAGCTGGAGCAACTGGGACACAGAGAGCAGTGACCTGAGTTTGCACAAGGCAGTAGGATCCTGGGCCTGGCCCATGAAATCATTCTTCTTCCCTCCTGGTTCTCTGAGCCTCTAATGGGAGTGACTGCTGTGAAGATCTCTGAAATGCTTCCAGGCATTTTCCCCATTGTTTTGGCTATTAATATTTGGCTTCTCTTATTCAAATTTCTTCAGCTTGAATTCCTACCCAGAAAATTGATTTTTCTTTTCTACCACATCGCTAGGCTGCAAATTTTCCAAACTGTTATGCTCTGCTTCCCTTTTAAATATAAGTTCCAGTTTAGTTCATCTCTTTGCTTACAAATGTAAGTGTATGCTGTTAGAAGCAGCCAGATCATATCTTGAATCCTTTGCTGCTGAGAAATTTCTTCCACCAGATACCCTAACCTCTCTTCTTTTGATCCCTCCAAGCTGTTTCAACTTCTGCCTGTTCCGCATTTCCAAAGCTACTTCCACATTTTCAGGTATCTTTATAGCGATGTCCCATTTTTTGGTACCAATTTTATGTATTAGTTCATTCTCATGCTACTATAAAGACATACCTGAGACTGGGTAATTTATAAAGAAAAGAGGTTTAATCAGCTCACAGTTCTGAAGGCTGTACAGGTTTCTGCTTCTGGGGAGGCCTCGGGAAACATAATCACAGTGGAAGGTGAAGGGGAAGCAAGTACATCTTCACATGGCTGGCAGGAGAGAGAGCAAAGGGGGAAGTGCTACACACTTTCAAACAACCAGATCTTGTGAGAACTCATTCCCTGTCATGAGAACTGCAAGAGAGAAGGCTGCCCCCATAATCCAATCATCTCCCACCAGGCTTGTCCTCCAGCATTGAGAATTACCATTTGACTTGATTTGGTCATGTACACAGACCTGAACTGTATCACAAGTTATTGATTAAAATTTTTTTAATGGTAAAGTATACCTTATTGGGTAAAATAAACTCAAGTACTACATAAGAGGGGTATAATTATTAAAATGAATAACAAAACATAGTGCAAAAATTAGGTGTGGAATAAAATACTTTCTACTGACTCTAGAGCCTTATATTAGTCTTCAAACTTACAGCACCACTCACCCAAAGAGGATAAGAAAATTGAGTTGTCTAGTTTCCTTAGAGAACAACAGCCTAAAGAACCAGCATAATAACACTTTCCAATTGAACTCTGACTCCATGCTTTTCTTACATAATGCATTTTAAAATGTTTTATTCTTTTTAAAAAATATAAAGTAGTGATAATATTTAAAATTTTTAGTTATCATTAAGCCCAGGTGGGATTTCATATTTTTTCTAATACATAATCAGAATGCATGATGAGACACAGAATTTAAAAATGATTTTTTTTGAATTGGAATTGCCTTCGTTGCTATGATTAGATTTTTCTGGACATCTCAAACTTTAATATGTATAAAAATTACCTGGGGGATGTTATTAAAATACAGATTCTGATTGAATAGGGTTGAAACCGGGCCTGAGAGTCTGCATTTCTAACAAGCTCCCAGGTGATGAGATGTTGCTGATCCAAAGGGTTATGCTTTGAATAGAAAAGACTTAGTTCCAGGACAGAGACTTCACTTTTACTCGTTTTAATTCAAGCCTTGGACAGTTGACAGCTTTCAAATTTCTCAGTGAAGTCAGAACTGGAGAAGAGGCCAGAAACAAATGTGAGATATTACAATAGATTTTGAATAAACATTTTATCAAGCCTTAAAAAAAACTGAAGAATTTTTCCCACATAGTGTTTTTCTTGCAGCCAAAGTGTTAGATCTGTAGAGATGTAAATAGGTTATTCTTTGTATGCCATAAGCTTGTCTTAAACACTTTGTAATTTTTTTAATTAACAGGTAGCAAGAAATAGGCCTCTGAAATTTAAGAACCACAAAACAATAAAAGAAGTAAACCCTTTTGTTGAAAAGCTCCAATTCCCATGTTAATGTCTCATTCAGAGTCTAATTGTAACCCAATTAAGAAAATTAAGATGAGGAGAAACAGCTGGAACAGAAGGCACTTGGAGTGAAGTGTACCCTCTGCAGTCATTATTTCATGGAGATCATTACCCAACTCTACACGCAGCACATGCTATTTAATATGATTGGACTAACATATCTGAAAAGAATAAGAGTATGTTATATAAATAAATCGAGTGATCTATTAGCTCAAATTCTTAAACACTCAGTTATCCAGTGTTGCAAGTACAGTCATGTGATAATACCTTCAAAATGCGGTTAGTCCTCTTTCAGTATCTGTCCACAGCATTACCCTTTTTCCTTTTGGTCATGGCAATATATTCATTTCATGAGTGTTACAGCCAGAGATGCACGGGTAACAGCATTGTGATGTCCCATGTTTAATTTTATGTGTGGTGAGTGTTAAAGGGAGAATAAAGCCTTAATTTGAATTTAAAACTGGTAATTACATAAACTTGTTCTTGCAATTCAAGAAACTCTCTCATTGAGGAAAGTGTTCCACTGTTTTAGCATCTGTTTAGAAATACAAGTTACAAAGTTAAAAGTAATGACTTAACTTCTCCAAGACTTGCTTTTCTCATGTGCAAATGACAGATAGTAGCAGTGAATATCTTACAGGACTGTTGAGAAGACCAAATGAGATAGTTCAAGTAAGGCACGTGGATTGTGCCTGACCCATGTAACTGCTCAGTAAATGTTAGCTGTCTTTATGTATTTGAACCCAGAGCTTTGATAATTATGATTCCTGTAATTGCTTTTAGATTAAAAGATACACATTTTAACTTTAAGAGACAAATTTTAAAACACTTAAATATCATTTTCATTTATATATGGTCCAGCGTGCATATACTGGCCATCTCACCATTCCAACAGGCCCATCTGCAATTATGTTACGGAGTCGATGCAAACAAGTAAAATACATGACAGAAAAATAATGCTTTTGATATGCACATTAGCAATGTGAATATGAGCTAAAGCATTAATAAAGACAGTTTCAAATTCTCTTGGTATGCCTCCATTTTAAAGGGAAACCTAAAGACATGACATTTTTTTGCCTGACATCATGCTTAGTTGTCTATCGTTTCTGCCTTTTGAGTGGATAAGAGTAAGGAAACATAATAATGCTATATAGTACATTATAGTACATGATATTTAAGTACTGCAAACTCCAACCTGACTTTTACATACGCATACATTTATACATACACATCTATGGAAAATATGGCCATCTAAAATGGTCCTGATTAAGGTCTGGTAAGCTTGAATGTTTTCTATACAATACTAACATAACTCTTCAGTTTGATCAAGACTGATAAACAACTTAACAATTTCCTGGGGAATAGGTTTGTCTCATGGAAGTGACCAGTGGTTCACAGAGCTAGCTGATCAATTCAGTCAATTTGTTTGACCTGATAACCCTGGAGAAGGAAACTGCCAAGGGCCAGTAGCTTCAAGCACTGCTATGGTTTACACTGCAGTGATAGTCTTTTGTTGATATAACCATTTTATAGCAGGAGGGAGTTCTCAGACTTTATAAGAGAATGAACTACCAGTTATATTTTGTAATATCTGAAAAAAAAGTGAATCAAGAAAAGATGTGCTCACTAGTACATATGTAATGTGTTATATCCACAGGATAAATGAGCTAAAATTCCATTTCTGATATAGGCAATCTCAGATTCAGAAGAATAAAAATAATACATTCATGACTGTGACCACATTTGCATGAACATAGCTAAAGGTAAAATTTTACCCCTTGTGTTTATGCTTCTAGACAATCTGGTACTTAATTTTTTTGAAATTTCTATTTTCAATATCCCCAGGGAATATGCATACATCGAAATGTTCAGCTACTTAAAAGTGACATAGAAGCAGTTCTGCATATCTTTCATGACTAATGGAAATACAAAAAAGCAGTTTCTAACTAGCTAAGCCTGACAGGTTTAGATTTATACTCAGCAAGCCTGATTATTTATAGTCTATTTATTTCCACACTATAGAAAAACCAGAGTTAATGGAATTTGGCTGTTATCATAAAGATTGGTAAGCAAACTAATTTGCACATTTTGTTTGAATTCAGTTTTTATTCCACGAAAATTATTATTTTTTAAAACCTAATGAAGGATAATTGGATATGAGTAATGCTAAGAAATCAATAAAAGTTCTTCAGGAAGAGGATTAATATCAAACAACTTTAGTGAATTTTAAAATAATTATCACTTTTTTAATGACCAAGATTCAGCAATTAAAGGCATAAGTTAATCACTCCTGAGATACTATAGAATTATTGAGGGAAATATATAGGCTATAGATAAAAATCAATCATAAATGATCTGTCAGATAATGTTTTGGTGACAACTCTAAAATTTCATGACATGAAATACGTGTTCATACATTCAAATTTGTGAAAACTTACCTATAGAATATATACTATTCACATACAATATGTAAGAAGCATTTTAACCTTATTTGTATTATTTTACAATTGGGAAAAGACCATTCATGTCACTAAAGCTTGTAGCATCTGTAAGTTTATATCTGGTTTAATCTTCCTGTCCACTTTGTAAAATACACGTGAGCTATAAAAGACACCAAAACCAAAATCTGCAGGTTTTCAAAGAGGTCAAAAGCTTGCTTTGAGGAGTCCTCAGAGACTGCAGTAGCCACAGACTATGGAAAGAAATAGGGAAGACAGCAGAGAGAAGGCTTGCTGGGAATATACCTTCTAGGAAAAGGAGAAGCTGATTTCTTAAAATATGTACTTAACATTCCCTCATCCTTTATTCCCTCAAAATCTCCCTCAATCCTGTTTCTTGTATTTAACATGTGGCTTAATATGGTTAGGATTTTTGTCCCCACCCAAATCTCATCTTGAATTGTAATCCGAAAGCATTGAGGGAGACACCTGGTGGGAGGTGATTGGATTGTGAGGGCAGTTACCCCCATGCTGTTTTTGTGATAATGAGTGAGATTTTATGAGATCTTTGGTTTTATGCCTGTTTGGTAGTTCCTCTCTTGCTTGTTTCTTCTCTCCTCCCACCCTGTGAAGAGTTGCCTTCCGCCATGACTAAGTTTCCTGAGGCTTCCCAAGCCATGTGGAACTGTGAGTCAATTCAACATCTTTTCTTTATAAATTATCCAGTCTTGGGTAGTTCTTTACAGCAGTGTAAGAACAGACTAGTACATGGCTAAAAATGTACTCCTTGAGCATATTTCTGTGCTGATTTTACCAAATCTGAGTCATTAA